>NC_136332.1:8568466-8888715 GCF_964198595.1 Lampetra fluviatilis | reverse complement strand
TACAGTCTACATTATAGACTGCCAGTACACTCACCCAGCTTAATAACCAGGCTACAGTCTACATTATAGACTGCCAGTGCACTCACCCAGCTCAATAACCAGGCTACAGTCTACATTATAGACTGCCAGTACACTCACCCAGCTTAATAACCAGGCTACAGTCTACATTATAGACTGCCAGTACACTCACCCAGCTTAATAACCATGCTACAGTCTACATTATAGACTGCCAGTACACTCACCCAGCTTAATAACCAGGCTACAGTCTACATTATAGACTGCCAGTACACTCACCCAGCTTAATAACCAGGCTACAGTCTACATTATAGACTGCCAGTACACTCACCCAGCTTAATAACCAGGCTACAGTCTACATTATAGACTGCCAGTACACTCACCCAGCTTAATAACCAGGCTACAGTCTACATTATAGACTGCCAGTACACTCACCCAGCTTAATAACCAGGATACAGTCTACATTATAGACTGCCAGTACACTCACCCAGCTTAATAACCAGGCTACAGTCTACATTATAGACTGCCAGTACACTCACCCAGCTTAATAACCAGGCTACAGTGTACATTATAGACTGCCAGTACACTCACCCAGCTTAATAACCAGGCTACAGTCTACATTATAGACTGCCAGTACACTCACCCAGCTTAATAACCAGGCTACAGTCTACATTATAGACTGCCAGTACACTCACCCAGCTTAATAACCAGGCTACAGTCTACATTATAGACTGCCAGTACACTCACCCAGCTTAATAACCAGGATACAGTCTACATTATAGACTGCCAGTACACTCACCCAGCTTAATAACCAGGCTACAGTCTACATTATAGACTGCCAGTGCACTCACCCAGCTCAATAACCAGGCTACAGTCTACATTATAGACTGCCAGTACACTCACCCAGCTTAATAACCAGGCTACAGTCTACATTGTAGACTGCCAGTGCACTCACCCAGCTTAATAACCAGGCTACAGTCTACATTATAGACTGCCAGTACACTCACCCAGCTTAATAACCAGGCTACAGTCTACATTATAGACTGCCAGTACACTCACCCAGCTTAATAACCAGGCTACAGTCTACATTATAGACTGCCAGTGCACTCACCCAGCTTAATAACCAGGCTACAGTCTACATTATAGACTGCCAGTACACTCACCCAGCTTAATAACCAGGCTACAGTCTACATTATAGACTGCCAGTACACTCACCCAGCTTAATAACCAGGCTACAGTCTACATTATAGACTGCCAGTACACTCACCCAGCTTAATAACCAGGCTACAGTCTACATTATAGACTGCCAGTACACTCACCCAGCTTAATAACCAGGCTACAGTCTACATTATAGACTGCCAGTACACTCACCCAGCTTAATAACCAGGCTACAGTCTACATTATAGACTGCCAGTACACTCACCCAGCTTAATAACCAGGCTACAGTCTACATTATAGACTGCCAGTACACTCACCCAGCTTAATAACCAGGCTACAGTCTACATTATAGACTGCCAGTACACTCACCCAGCTTAATAACCAGGCTACAGTCTACATTATAGACTGCCAGTACACTCACCCAGCTTAATAACCAGGCTACAGTCTACATTATAGACTGCCAGTACACTCACCCAGCTTAATAACCAGGCTACAGTCTACATTATAGACTGCCAGTACACTCACCCAGCTTAATAACCAGGCTACAGTCTACATTATAGACTGCCAGTACACTCACCCAGCTTAATAACCAGGCTACAGTCTACATTATAGACTGCCAGTACACTCACCCAGCTTAATAACCAGGCTACAGTCTACATTATAGACTGTCAGTACACTCACCCAGCTTAATAACCAGGCTACAGTCTACATTATAGACTGCCAGTACACTCACCCAGCTTAATAACCAGGCTACAGGCTACAGTCTACATTATAGACTGCCAGTACACTCACCCAGCTTAATAACCAGGCTACAGTCTACATGATAGACTGCCAGTACACTCACCCAGCTTAATAACCAGGATACAGTCTACATTATAGACTGCCAGTACACTCACCCAGCTTAATAACCAGGCTACAGTCTACATTATAGACTGCCAGTACACTCACCCAGCTTAATAACCAGGCTACAGTCTACATTATAGACTGTCAGTACACTCACCCAGCTTAATAACCAGGCTACAGTCTACATTATAGACTGCCAGTACACTCACCCAGCTTAATAACCAGGCTACAGTCTACATTATAGACTGCCAGTACACTCACCCAGCTTAATAACCAGGATACAGTCTACATGATAGACTGCCAGTACACTCACCCAGCTTAATAACCAGGCTACAGTCTACATTATTGACTGCCAGTACACTCACCCAGCTTAATAACCAGGCTACAGTCTACATTATAGACTGCCAGTGCACTCACCCAGCTTAATAACCAGGCTACAGTCTACATTATAGACTGCCAGTACACTCACCCAGCTTAATAACCAGGCTACAGTCTACATTATAGACTGCCAGTACACTCACCCAGCTTAATAACCAGGATACAGTCTACATTATAGACTGCCAGTACACTCACCCAGCTTAATAACCAGGCTACAGTCTACATTATAGACTGCCAGTACACTCACCCAGCTTAATAACCAGGATACAGTCTACATTATAGACTGCCAGTACACTCACCCAGCTTAATAACCAGGCTACAGTCTACATTATAGACTGCCAGTACACTCACCCAGCTTAATAACCAGGCTACAGTCTACATTATAGACTGCCAGTACACTCACCCAGCTTAATAACCAGGATACAGTCTACATTATAGACTGCCAGTACACTCACCCAGCTTAATAACCAGGCTACAGTCTACATTATAGACTGCCAGTACACTCACCCAGCTTAATAACCAGGCTAGTCTACATTATAGATTAAATTAATAAAAACGCCTCACTTGATACAGCAAATGTGGCTGTGACGGTGCCACCTGATGACGGAGACTTGTGTTGCCTCCGAAACGTCGTGATTTGTTTATATTTTATTTCTATTTTTACTTTTATGAATTTGTATTCATTTCTTACCTACATGGTGACTTCACCTAGAACTAACTTATCGCCTGACTGATCGCGTTCTTCCACAGGTTGATAAACTATCCTAAGCGAGAGAATTGAAGAAATCGCGATCAGGCGAGGGCAGGAGGCAAGGCCCCGCGTTGTAAAGTTCCAACGTGGACATCGCTTCCATGCTCGCTGCTACTCAATTGACATCCCTACGAGAGAGAGTGAGGCTCTACCTCGGTACACAACAACCACCACCACCAACACAACCACCACCACCACAACCACCACCACCACAACCGCGATGATAATTTCTCACCTCGGATTGCAGTTCACGGGCGGAGCGGCAACTTTCTGGTCCCTCGCGACGTCACGCGGCAGCAGGTGACATGACGTCACTTGCGGGGTACACCTCTCCCTGGCGTTTGATGCCGATGAGGTCACGCTGAGCGGTAACGTCAGAGAGCGGGGTCAGAGTTCAAGTTTGTTGACAGAAGGGGAGCGGTGCTGTCGAAACGGCCTCAAACGAGTCCCCGGTGCGGTGTGTAGTCAACATCGCTCGCACTGGGGAGACAAAGGTGGCCGGGCGTGGTACTGGCCACCCACCCCCTCGTGTGTGCCGTGACGACCTCCATCGGTGCTGCTACTCGCTATGAGCAGCACTTTGTAGATGTCGTGGCTTGGCTCTCCAGCACACCGCTGGCGACATTTCACGATGACATTTTCACGTCCATAAAAAGAAAATCGCCATACTAACCTAGGCCGTTTTTTGGCAAAATCGATCCAATTTTTTAAAGCTTTTTTTGCAACGAAAAGTGCATTCCTTGGTTGTGATTAGCCTGAGTAGCCTATATATTACGTTAAAAAGTGGGGAATTTCATGCATGAAATTTTCGAATATAAAAAAGTTAATCGGCATACTGTACCGTTTTTAGGCTCAATAAGCAAACTTTTGACAGCTTAATTTTTGGACGAAAGTTAATTCCTCTATTGTATTTATCCTTAGTATGCCATGTATTAGATTAAAATGCCGTTTTTGGCATTACCGAAAGAACCAAAAAGCAAAATGAAAATTCTCTGAAATAACTTAACCAACATGGTGGCTGTAGCGCCACCGTGTGGCCACATAGTGCAACTGCAGCGCCTCAGCGCGCTAATTGTAGCAGTGGAACTGTTCGGTGTCTTCACGGCTTCATTGCAGCCAACCCGCTTGGGACAAACGCCAGAACGCCGCCGCAGCAGCAGCAGCGACTCACAACTAGGGGGTGACGCCTGACAGCGGCAACTGCTGGCGTGCTGTGTTGGCCTACACTGCACATGTCCACCAGATAGCAGACGTCACCACTCATTGAATACTTGTCCACCAGAGGGCACACGTAACACGTCAAGCGGCCGATTTGCACTGCAATTCTTTATTTCTTCACTGATTTTAAAATAAGTATAACCAGTAAAAACAAAGTTTTTCACTATAAATCCTTTATATGCGTGGCGGCTTGAGTCCTCTCGTCCTCTGGCTTGATGGCTGCCACCTATGGGTCAGATGATTGCATTGCACCATTAAGCAATTGGTAATTAAATATAATATTTTCGTCCTAAAAAGTGTAAAATTTTGGAAAACATTTTACACGAACATTAATTGTCTCGCACAACGAGTCTGTGTGCAAAATGTCAGCTCGATTGGATCACGGGAAGTTGGTTAAAAAACGACCGAAAAATTTGCACGGTCGTAAGCAAGCAAGCAAGCAAGCGAACTTAATATAAAGGATTTAAAAAGTGGTTGGAGCGCCTCCCTGCGTGGTGACGTCATCGCGCTCGGGTTGGTGCGCGCCCCCGTGCGTGCTGATGTCATCGCGCTCGGCTTGGTGGGCGCCCCGTGCGTGGTGACGTCATCGCGCTCAGGTAGATTGGCGCTCCCGTGCGTGGTGACGTCATCACGCGGGGGGGAGGGGCTGGTCACGTGGGCGGGGGGGGGTGGTCACGTGAGCAGGGGGGGGCTGGTCACGTGGGCAGATGGGGAGGGGCTGGTCACGTGGGCGGGGGGGGCTTGTCACGTGGGCGGGGGGGGGGCTGGTCACGTGGCCAGCCCTCCCCCGCCCACGTGACCAGCCCCTCCCCTCCTCCGCCCACGTCACCCGCCCCTCCCCTCCCCCGCCCACGTGACCAGCCCCTCCCCCCCCCGCCCACGTCACCAGCCCCTCCCCTCCCCCGCCCACGTGACCAGCCCCTCCCCTCCCCCGCCCAGGTGACCAGCCCCTCCCCCTCCACCCACGTGACCAGCCCCTCCCCCCCCGCCCACGTGACCAGCCCCTCCCCACCCCCGCCCACGTGACCAGCCCCTCCCCTCCCCCGCCCACGTGACCAGCCCCCTCCGCCCACCCACGTGACCAGCCCCTCCCCCCCCACCCACGTGACCAGCCGCTCCCCCCCGCCCACGTGACCAGCCCCTCCCCCCCACCCACGTGACCAGCCCCCCCCCGCCCACGTGACCAGCCCCTCCCTCCCCCGCCCACGTGACTAGCCCCTCCCCTCCCCCGCCCACGTGACCAGCCCCTCTCCTCCACCGCCCACGTGACCAGCCCCTCCCCTCCCCCGCCCACGTGACCAGCCCCCCCCCCGCCCACGTCACCAGCCCCTCCCCCGCCCACGTGACCAGCTCCTCCCCCCCGCCCACGTGACCAGCCCCTCGCCCGCCCACGTGACCAGCCCCTCCCCTCCCCTGCCCAAGTGACCAGCCCCTCTCCTCCCCCGCCCACGTGACCAGCCCCTTCCCTCCCCCGCCCACGTGACCAGCCCCTCTCCTCCCCCGCCCACGTGACCAGCCCCTCCCCCCCACCCACGTGACCAGCCCCTCCCCCCGCCCACGTGACCAGCCCCTCCCCTCCCCCGCTCACGTGACCAGCCCCTCCCCCCCCGCCCACGTGACCAGCCCCTCCCCCCCCGCCCACGTGACCAGCCACTCCCCCGCACAAGTGACCAGCCCCTCCCCTCCCCCGCCCACGTGACCAGCCCCTCCCCTCCCCCGCCCACGTGACAAGCCCCTCCCCCCCCCGCCCACGTGACCAGCCCCTCCCCCGCCCACGTGACCAGCCCCTCCCCTCCCCCGCCCACGTGACCAGCCCCTCCCCCGCCCACGTGACCAGCCCCTCCCCCCCCCGCCCACGTGACCAGCCCCTCCCCTCCCCCGCCCACGTGACCAGCCCCTCCCCCCTCACCCACGTGACCAGCCCCTCCCCCCCACCCACGTGACCAGCCCCTCCCCCCCCCGCCCACGTGACCAGCCCCTCCCCTCCCCCGCCCACGTGACCAGCCCCTCCCCCCATCTCCCACGTGACCAGCCCCTCCCCTCCCCCGCCCACGTGACCAGCCCCTCCCGCCCACCCACGTGACCAGCCCCTCCCCCCGCCCACATGACCAGCCACTCCCCCCCCGCCCACTTGACCAGCCCCTCCCCCCGCCCACGTGACCAGCCCCTCCCCCGCCCACGTGACCAGCTCCCCCCCCGCCCACGTGACCAGCCCATGCCCACGTCACCAGCCCCTCCCCTCCCCCACCCACGTGACCAGCCTCTTCCCGCCCACGTGACCAGCCCCTCCCCTCCCCAGCCCACGTGACCAGCCCCTCCCCCCGCCCACGTGACCAGCCCCTCCCCTCCCCCGCCCACGTGACCAGCACCCCCCCGCCCACGTGACCAGCCCCTCCCCTCCCCCGCCCACGTGACCAGCCCCCCCGCCCGCCCACGTGACCAGCCCCTCCCCCCCCCGCCCACGTGACCAGCCCCCCCCCCACCCACCCACGTGACCAGCCCCTCCCCCCACCCACCCACGTGACCAGCCCCGCCCCTCCCCCAGCCCACGTGACCAGCCCCGCCCCTCCCCCTCCCCCAGCCCACGTGACCAGCCCCTCCCCCCCCACCCACCCACGTGACCAGCCCCCACCCCCCCCACCCACGTGACCAGCCCCTCCCTCCCCCCCACGTGACCAGCCCCGCCCCTCCCCCAGCCCACGTGACCAGCCCCGCCCCTCCCCTCCCCCAGCCCACGTGACCAGCCCCGCCCCTCCCCCACCCACGTGACCAGCCCCCACCCCCCCCACCCACGTGACCAGCCCCTCCCTCCCCCCCACGTGACCAGCCCCGCCCCTCCCCCAGCCCACGTGACCAGCCCCGCCCCTCCCCTCCCCCAGCCCACGTGACCAGCCCCGCCCCTCCCCCACCCACGTGACCAGCCCCCACCCCCCCCACCCACGTGACCAGCCCCTCCCTCCCCCCCACGTGACCAGCCCCGCCCCTCCCCCAGCCCACGTGACCAGCCCCGCCCCTCCCCCAGCCCACGTGACCAGCCCCACCCCTCCCCCACCCACGTGACCAGCCCCCCCACGCTGCTACTGCTGCGGCGGCGTTCTGGCGTTTGTCCCAAGCGGGTTGGCTGCAATGAAGCGGTGAAGACACCGAACAGTTCCACTGCTACAATTAGCGCGCTGAGGCGCTGCAGTTGCACTATGTGTCCACACGGTGGCGCTGCAGCAACCATGTTAAATTTCTTCTTAGGTTTTTTCCGGTAAAGTCACGTAGGTAAAACATCAAAATGAATGAAAATAAAATAAAAAATCACGACGTTTCGGAGGCAACACAAGTCTCCGTCATCAGGTGGGACCGTCACAGCCAGATTAGCTGCATCAAGTGAGGCCATGATTCAAGATGTAATCCCTTAAAAGCGAGTTGAGGGGGGAGGGAGAGGGAGGGGGGAGCTCATCAGACTATGGTAGCCAATGAAAGGAACGTATCGGGAGGGAGGGGGGGCGAGGCCAAAAGGGTGGGCGATGGACGTGGAAGCGCTTGTGCGCAAGCGGCCAATTACTGCACACGCCAACACAATGGAGAGAGAGGGGGGGGGGGTCTGATACACATGATAGACAAAAGAACGAAAATGCCCATGTTTATACCAATGCTGGCTGAACAATGAAGAGAGTACTGTTAAAATAACTGGGGATGTTAACACTCGGTAAAGTACAGTAAAATAGTGCCTGTCAGATAAGATGGTCCAAAAAATTTGTGATTAAGTCTTTTTTGCGTGGTTGATAACATCTTTCCAATGATTACTAAGTTTGTACCCATCATCACGGTTGAATGTATGTCTGTGTTTGTATATTTGTATGGCTTCTGACGTCACCGCTCAGCGTGACCTCATCGGCGTCAAACGCCAGGGGGAGGTGCCTCGTTAGTGACGTCATGTCACTCACCCCCGACCACCGCGCTCTTGAGCGTGACGTCACATCCACTCAGCCGCTGCCGATACCTGTCCCAGTGCCAATCCTTATTTGGGCAAAGCCACGCCCGGTGACTGGCGGCTCATTAACATAATTTATTCGTGAAGTCGCGAGTTTCGAGCCGCTCATTGTGGGGAGGGGAGTGTCATCGTACACCGCAAGTGACGTCATGTCACCTGCTGCCGCGTGACGTCACGAGGGACCGGGAAGTTTCCGCTCGGCCCGTGCACTGAAATCCGAGGTGAGATTCTCATCGCGGTTGTGGTGATTGTGGTTGTTGTGGTGGTTGTTGTTGTGGTGGTTGTTGTTTACCGAGGTAGCGCCTCGCTCTCTCTCTCGTAGGGATGTCAATTGAGTAGCAGCGAGCATGGAAGCGATGTCCACTTTGGAACTTTACAACGCGGGGCCTTGCCTCCTGCCCTCGCCTGGTCGCGTTTGCTTCAATTCTCTCGCTTATTCTTAGGTTTTTTCGGTAAAGTCACGTAAAAAAGTAAAATAAAAAATCACGACGTTTCGGAGGCAACACAAGCTTCCGTCTTCAGGTGGTACCGTCACAGCCACGACAGCTGTATCAAGTAAATGAGAGATTGCAGTAGCTACCACTCCGTTTATATAATGGTTGGAGAAGATCGTGGTGCAAGGGGCGCATTATTAATATGGTAAGGTGAGGCTTAAGACTAAGAATAGACTGCATAACAAAGGCTGAGCCTTTGTTGTGGAGAGGTGCGGTTTGTGACTCAACCTGTGGCAGGGATACCACCACTAAACATGGTAAAACTGTAATAGTTGTCTGTCAAATAAGATTGGCAAATAAGTGTAGTTAAATCTTTTTTGCGTGGTTGATAACATCTTTCCAATGATTACTAAGTTTGTACCCATCATCACGGTTGAAATTATGTCTGTGTTTGTATATTTGTATGGCTTCGTGCACAAACCTTTGATGGTAGCCAGGAGGCTTGCAGAGAACCTTGGTCTCGGAAAAGACAATTTCATGAGAGCCCACCGAGTTGTAGCAATGATCGGCAACGGCCGAAGAATCAGTTCTGCCGTGTTTCAGATCTGACTTGTGCTCGCGGACACGATCAGCAACATGACGTTTCGTTTCTCCAATGTAGCAATCACCACAAATGCAACTCAATTTGTAGACTCCAGGATACTGTAAGTCAGGAACGACATCCTTCACAGATGGAATCAAATAACGGATATTATGCACTGTACTGAATCGGACTTGGATCTTATGTTTGTTTAGAATTTTGGAGATCTTTTTGGTCACGCCTGCTATGTATGGCAACGTGATAGTTTTGGTTGGAGTTTCATGTGGCTGTTTCTGTATGGTGGGAGAAACAGCTTGGCGGATAGTGCGGTCAGAGTATCCGTTCATCCTGAGGGCCCGATGTACATGACTTAATTCACCGGCCAAGTGGTGTTGGTCAGAAATGCCATTGGCTCTGCGGTATAGCGTTTTGATGAGAGAATTCTTTTGAGAGGGATGGTGGTACTTGAAACCGGATTCCCACCACCACCCATCTCTCTGCCCCTTTCTCTACCCCCCTCTCTCTCTCTGCCCCCCTCTCTCTCTATTTAAGGCCTCGACACAGAGGCGTTGTTTCTGTGTGTGTCTCTGTGTGTCTCTGTGTGTCTCTCTGTCATCTCTCTCTGTGTGTCTATGTGTCATCTCTCTCTCTCTCTCTCTGCTTATGTGTCTGTCTATGTGTCTCCGTGTCTCTCTCTCAAATTGAGCAATCTTTGGAAGAACGTTATCAACCAGGTGGGCTGTTGACTGTTATGTTAGCCGACTCTCTGTGTTGTATTGCACTACATTTCTAAGTTTACTAGGTTTTTTTTCTCTTTCATTTGTACCTGATGATGATTGCTTGTGTTGCAATCGAAATGTCGTATGCTATTATTTTATTTATTTATTCTACGTGACTTTACCGAAAGAACCAAAGAGTTTCTTCTAGATTTGAAGCTTTCGTGACTGCAATGATTCATATTCTTAGGTTGTTTCGGTAAAGTCACGTAGGTAAAACATTAAAATTAATGAAAGTAAAATAATATAAAATAAAATAAAATATTTTATTTTATTTTACTTTCATTAATTTTAATGTTTTACCTACGTGACTTTACCGAAAGAGTATCTTGCTTAAGTTTTAATTTCCCTTCACCTGGCTCGCTACTTTGTAACTTGTTTTGTTTTAAATATTCACAGTTTTTTTTCATTTCTTACCAGGCCACGCCCGCTTGAGCTGCTGTACCGCTCTTGTGTTCAGAAACGACCTGCCCACAACAACAATAACAACAAGGTGAGGCTCGTCAACAGCGTGGCGGTGTTCACTCTAGACGCGTGGCGGTGTTCGCTCTAGACGCGTGGCGGTGTTCGCTCTAGACACATGGCGGTGTTCACTCTAGACACGTGGTGGTGTTCACTCTAGACGCGTGGTGGTGTTCACTCTAGACACGTGGCGGTGTTCGCTCTAGACGCGTGGTGGTGTTCACTCTAGATACGTGGCGGTGTTCACTCTAGACGCGTGGCGGTGTTCGCTCTAGACACGGCGGTGTTCGCTCTAGACGCGTGGTGGTGTTCACTCTAGATGCGTGGTGGTGTTCACTCTAGACACGTGGCGGTGTTCGCTCTAGACGCGTGGCGGTGTTCGCTCTAGACGCGTGGCGGTGTTTACTCTAGACGCGTGGTGGTGTTCACTCTAGACACGTGGCGGTGTTCGCTCTAGACGCGAGGTGGTGTTCACTCTAGATACGTGGCGGTGTTCGCTCTAGACGCGTGGCGGTGTTCACTCTAGACGCGTGGTGGTGTTCACTCTAGACACGTGGCGGTGTTCGCTCTAGACGCGTGGTGGTGTTCACTCTAGACGCGTGGCGGTGTTCACTCTAGACGCGTGGTGGTGTTCACTCTAGACACGTGGCGGTGTTCGCTCTAGACGCGTGGTGGTGTTCACTCTAGACGCGTGGCGGTGTTCGCTCTAGACACGGCGGTGTTCGCTCTAGACGCGTGGTGGTGTTCACTCTAGATGCGTGGTGGTGTTCACTCTGGACGCGTGGCGGTGTTCGCTCTAGACGTGTGGCAGTGTTCACTCTAGACGCGTGGCGGTGTTCACTCTAGACACGTGGTGGTGTTCACTCTAGACACGTGGTGGTGTTCACTCTGGACGCGTGGCGGTGTTCACTCTAGACGCGTGGCGGTGTTCACTCTAGATACGTGGCGGTGTTCGCTCTGGACGCGTGGTGGTGTTCACTATAGACACGTGGAGGTGTTCACTCTGGACACGTGGAGGTGTTCACTCTGGACGCGTGGAGGTGTTCACTCTGGACACGTGGAGGTGTTCACTATAGACACGTGGCAGTGTTCACTCTAGACGCGTGGCGGTGTTCACTATAGACACGTGGCAGTGTTCACTCTAGACGCGTGGAGGTGTTCACTCTGGACACGTGGAGGTGTTCACTATAGATGCGTGGAGGTGTTCACTCTGGACACGTGGCGGTGTTCACTATAGACGCGTGGAGGTGTTCACTATAGACGCGTGGCGGTGTTCACTATAGACGCGTGGAGGTGTTCACTCTGGACACGTGGAGGTGTTCACTATAGATGCGTGGAGGTGTTCACTCTGGACACGTGGAGGTGTTCACTATAGACACGTGGAGGTGTTCACTATAGACGCGTGGCGGTGTTCACTATAGACGCGTGGAGGTGTTCACTATAGACGCGTGGCGGTGTTCACTCTGGACACGTGGAGGTGTTCACTATAGACGCGTGGCGGTGTTCACTCTGGACACGTGGCGGTGTTCACTATAGACGCGTGGCGGTGTTCACTATAGACACGTGGCGGTGTTCACTATAGACGCGTGGAGGTGTTCACTATAGACACGTGGCGGTGTTCACTATAGACGCGTGGAGGTGTTCACTATAGACACGTGGCGGTGTTCACTATAGACGCGTGGAGGTGTTCACTATAGACGCGTGGCGGTGTTCACTATAGACACGTGGCGGTGTTCACTATAGACGCGTGGAGGTGTTCACTATAGACACGTGGCGGTGTTCACTATAGACGCGTGGAGGTGTTCACTATAGACGCGTGGCGGTGTTCACTATAGACACGTGGAGGTGTTCACTATAGACGCGTGGAGGTGTTCACTATAGACACGTGGAGGTGTTCACTCTAGACGCGTGGCGGTGTTCACTATAGACACGTGGAGGTGTTCACTATAGACACGTGGAGGTGTTCACTATAGACACGTGGCGGTGTTCACTATAGACGCGTGGAGGTGTTCACTATAGACGCGTGGCGGTGTTCACTCTGGACACGTGGAGGTGTTCACTATAGACGCGTGGAGGTGTTCACTATAGACACGTGGAGGTGTTCACTATAGACACGTGGAGGTGTTCGCTATAGACACGTGGAGGTGTTCACTATAGACGCGTGGCGGTGTTCGCTATAGACACGTGGCGGTGTTCACTATAGACACGTGGAGGTGTTCACTATAGACACGTGGAGGTGTTCGCTATAGACACGTGGAGGTGTTCACTATAGACACGTGGCGGTGTTCACTATAGACGTGTGGAGGGGAAACCCGGGGATCGGGAAGGAAATCCACGCGACCACGGGGAGAGAGAGAGAGACACGTAAACTACAAATATACAGCAGGCGTCAGGGTCGGGATCGAACCCACGACTTCCTGTATGCCAGGACAGGTAGTTAACATCTCACCACAGAGAGACACGCAGCCTCGGCTGTGTTGGTTGATCCTCAATGAATTACTTGGTGGAGTGAGGAAGCATTAATACTGAGCAGGTGAAGGTGGCAAGGCATGGGTCTGGACACACCACCACCTGTGAACCGTGACAGTGGTGGAGCCAGTGGGGGTGGGGTGGCACGTGCCCCCCCAACGATCCGATAGAAATCCCTAATTTCGATAGGATCATTGGGGTTTATTAGTAACTAGCTTCACTACCCGGCCTTGCCCGGGACTTGGATTCTTGTCTTGGATTAATTTAATATTCCCTCATAATTCACTGAAAAACCCTGAAAAAATTGATGCTTGCAAGAAGGAAGCCGAAACACTTCAATTTACCTAAATCGGATGTTTTCACTCAAGGAAATTCAACCTGAACCCACTGCTACGTCAGGTCGATTTTTGCCACTCGGGAAGGGAATGACGTGGCGTTCGCTTAGAAATTCCAGACAGCATAAGCTGTGAAAATTTCATGACGCCAGAGCTCAGCGTTGGAGAGTTTTTGCTGTTTCACACAAACAAACAGGTGTAAGTTCTGCTATATATTTAAGATGGCAGTTGTACCTGTTCTTCACACGGATTTGTATTGAAACTCCGAGAAGCCAATGACTTAATCGGCCAGGAGCAAAGCGCCACCTAAAATCTCCCGGCACGCTGTGAACAGCTGTAGAAGTACGGCGCGCGAAGAGCCATGTGGTAGGGGGGTAAGCATTGCAGAGCCCTTAGCTCAGGTGTGATGCGGGTTGATGCCACATACGTCATGGTCATCCCCCCCCCCCCCCCAAAATACAAAAGTCTATTTTTCTTTCCTGAAGGCATCAACACGTTCAGCGAGCGCGATGACGATCAAACGCGTCGAATGAAAAGCAAGGGACAAGTCCTTTCTTACTAACAACTCCTTTCTCACTAACAACTCCTTACTTAATAACAACTCCTGTAATTTTTCATTGCTGGAGGGGTTTCCCCCCCCTACCTGAAAATCCTGGCTCCACCTCTGAGTGTGTGACAGTGTCAAGTTTGTATTTGCAGTAAAGTCTATTAACTCTATTGAGCACAGAGGTTATATCAAAACAGTAGTTTATTTTAGTTTTCCTCTGGAACTCTTTGTAAGAATGGAGTCAGGAAGTGATCACAGCACACACGTGCAGCAGCTGAAGTCGGAACTGCTCATCCCAGCAATTAAGAACATCTGTGCCTGGCTTCACACCTCTAAGTTGCGATTGAACATTAATTTATGCATTTGTGCATGACACAAATAGTATTATTTTCAACACCCTTTGCTATGTCAGCTGAATTTAGCTTTCATAAACATTCATTTTGAAGCCAAACAGCTGAAATTGTGTGCTGAGTTTTGGGTTAACGTTCATTTTGAAGATACGAGGGCTTCCAGGCATGTTTATGACCATTTACCCTCTCATTGTGTGCCATAACAGCCCGTGTGATGAATTTGGGACACTTTTTTTTACTATATCATAAATATATGAATAACTATAGACGTGTAAGTGACGTGTGACTGTGTATATATGCATTCCTCTGTGCCTCGATACTGACGTGTAGATGGTGTGGATATTCTTTGTTTCTGTCTGCAGCTGTCGCTGCCTCTGCAGAATTGGTCTCATGGAGCAAAGGCAGTCGGTGCAGCTCGGTGCAAAAAGGCAACAATGCGACCGGTGTGCATACAGCACGGATTGTCCTGCGCATTTGACACGGCACCAGAGAACTCACACAGGAGAGAAACCCTTCAAGTGCAGTGTGTGTGGGAGGGCGTTTGCACGTTCAGCTACTCTTGTAACACACGAGAATACACACGGGAGAGAAACCCTTCAAGTGCAGTGTGTGTGGGAAGGCGTTTGCACAGTCATCTGCTCTTGTAACACACAAGAGAACACACACGGGAGAGAAACCCTTCAAGTGCAGTGTGTGTGGGAGGGTGTTTGCATGTTCAGCTCATCTTGTAGCACACCAGAGAACACACACGGGAGAGAACCCTTCAAGTGCGGTGTGTGTGAGAAGGCGTTTACACTTTCACCAAATCTTCAAAGACACCAGAGAACACACAAGCATCAGAAGATCCACCAGGAGTGGAGTGTGAAATCAGCTTGTGAAAGTCAAAGTGCTGCAATGAGCCCATCCCTCATCAAACAAGAACCGGAAGAAAATCCCAGCTTGGACACTTTCAAAGAAATCAAGGTGAAATATGAAGAGGTGAAGGTGAAATGTGAAGACGTGATGGTGAAGAGCGAAGAAGTGAAGTTAAAATGTGAAGATTCAACTCCCAAATGGGACCTTCACATCGATGGAGGCAACGTGAAGCAGGAGGAGAATTCTGACTGAGGCAGAGCGAGGCAACTCCCAGCAGTTTGTGGAAGTGGAGGTGTGGGTGGACTTCCTCCGAGACAATACAAAGTCAAATGGAGACCCGGGAGATGCGTAACCTGGGTTCGATCGAACCCCAAGGGTTCGGTGAGTCAATCTCAGGGGTTTGGCGGAGGTTAAGACACACACCTGACTCATATGATTGTGAATTTGAAAAAATAATTTTATTTTTCCAATTAAGAAGGGTTCTGTGAATGCGCATATGAAACTGGTGGGGTTCAGTACCTCCAACAAGGTTAAGAACCACTGCCTTAGACGATGCCACTCCAATAGATGTACCTTTGTCACAGGCCTCTAATGACAAGAATGTGAAGTTGAACACTCAGTTCCTAGGTTCAACCTGCAGGATAAGAGCGGCCAGTCTTTGTGGACCTGTGTGTTGGGTAGACCTCTAACCAGGAGCGAATGCCAATAAGCTCCCAAGCATTCAATGTTTTCAATTGCATTTATATTGTGCTTGCTTAATTGCCTCGGCAATTCGGAGTTTTGTATCGTATCTCGTCTCAAACACTCGAAGAGCATCCCCAAGTAGCAGCTGCCCCTGTGTGGCACAAGGTGGTGGCCCTGCACCGGCCTGCATGTGGACAAGAGCCTGTCAGTCGGGGGCGATGGTCGATGTGGCATCTCAGTTGTGGAGTTAGTAGGTAATGTTTGGAATTTGCTAAATTTGTACCCAGATGCCAGCATGCAATGGCCGACTCGTTTTGAATGGTGCATTAGTATGTTGTACATACACTGTTAAGCAGACGGTGCGTATTTTTTAATTAGCTTCTAGTTAATAGGATGTAACCTAATGCAGTATATTTCAGTGCAGTAATTCAATTTTGTTCATATGCCTGTCAATAATTTAGAATGAATACTTGTCTGATTGTGTGCGTACATGTAACCTTTTGTCTATAAGGGTCAAACATTGAATGAGTCATGTTAGGACACAGTGTTTTGCAAGTAACCTGTACAGATCACTCAGGTGAGACTCATTGTTCTGGTGATATAGGTCAAAGGGTACTTTTGTGTTTTCAGGAAGCATCTCCCTCTGGAGCAACTCATTGTCTTTGAAATAGGGAGCACACTCGGATCATTCATCAGTTACAAGGCAAACCACTCAAAAGTTACACGTAGAGGAGATACATTCTCTATAACACGAATTATAATTTTGTATTATGTGAGATACATTCTGACCAGCCCCCCCGCCCACACGATGACGTCACCACGCACGGGGGCGCCCGCCAACCCGAGCGCGAAGACGTCACCACGCACGGGGGCGCCCGCCAACCCGAGCGCGATGACGTTACCACGCACGGGGGCGCCCCAACCAACCCCAGCTCGATGACGTTACCATGCAGGGAGGCGCCCCAACCAACCCAAGGGCGATGACGTCACCACGCAGGGAGGCGCCCCAACCAAAGCGCGATGACGTCAGCACGCACGGGGGCGCCCCAACCAACCCGAGCTCGATGACGTCACTACGCAGGGAGGCGCCCCAACCACTTTTTCTATAATCTGTGAATAAATAAAAAATTGCAGTGCAAATCGGCCGCTTGACGTGCTCCGTGTGCCCTCTAGTGGACAAGTATTCAATGCGTGGTGACGTCTGCTATCTGGTGGACATGTGCAGTGTAGGCCAACAGCACGCCAGCAGTTGCCGCTGTCAGGCGTCACCCCGCGCGTTCCCCGTAGTTGTGAGTCTCTGCTGCTGCTGCGGCGGCGTTCTGGCCTTTGTCCCAAGGGCGGTTGGCTGCAATGAAGCCGTGAAGACACCGAACAGTTCCACTGCTCCAATTAGCGCGCTGAGGCACTGCAGTTGCACTATGTGACCACACGGTGGCGCTACAGCAACCATGTTGGTTAAGTTATTTCAGCGAATTTTCATTTTGCTTTTTGGTTCTTTCGGTAAAGTAACGTAGAAAGAAAATAAATTAAATAATAGAATAGGACGTTTCGATTGCAACACAAGCAATCGTCATCAGGTAGAAAACAAACATAGTAAACTTAGAAATGCAATGCAATACAACACAGAGCAGGGGAACACAACAGTCTAGATCTTAAATTTGGAGCTTGAAGTTTTCGTGACTGCAAGGATCCATACTCTTTGGTTCTTTCGGTAAAGTCACGTAGGTGAAAAAAAAGTAAATTAAATCACGACGTTTCGATTGCAACACAAGCAATCATCATCAGGTGTGACAACCACAGCAAGAAAATGTGTGGTTGTCACACCTAATGATGATTGCTTGTGTAGCAATCGAAACGTCGTGATTTAATTTACTTTTATTTATTTTTATTAAAGAGTAGTCAACACCCTCCCTGGTTGATTACGTTCTTCCAAAGATTGCTACATTTGAGAGAGAGACAAAACACAAACACCATTTTGGTTTAGCGAGTGTCCATGTTTGTGTGTATGTTGAACTTCTTTCACACCGTACATAGCCAACCATGCTTATCGGAGATGCAGGGGGAAGGACAACAGACTAAGGACAAAAAGCAGTTCGAAAGAAAATGTATTTTCAATCTGGATTTTAAAAATGCATAGCTCCAGTGACTTCGGAAGGAAAAACATTCCAGACGGCTGCAGAAGTGCATCTGAAAGCGTGCAATGAAGCGACCGCCTTTATTCGATGACTAGCCAAAAGCTGTTACGAGGATGACCAGAGTTTGCGTGATGGTTTATGCTCTTTGATGACATCAGCAAGGTATTGTGTTTGAATTGTGGCAAGCGCTTTTTGTATGTAATGAGTGCAACCTTATACTGTATGAGTTCGGCAACAGGAAGCCAATGCAGTTCGGTGAGCACTGGACAGACATGGTCGGATTTTGCAGTATGAGTCGGAAAAATCGAGCCCTAACCCGAACCCCCACCCATAACCCCTAACCATAACCCCTAACCATAACCCCTAACCCTAACCCATAACCCTAACCTCTAACCTAACCCTAACTAACCCATAACCCCTAACCCTAAGCCCTAACCCCTAACCCATAACTCTAACCCTAACCCTTCACCCTAATCCCAACCCTAAATCCTAACCCCTAACCTTGAGTGCTTGATAACTATTTGTATATATTTGTAAGTGATTTGTTTACCATTTTCCTATAATTTACACTCATATTGTGTTTTTGTATTATTTGTTGTAACGTTCTGAGCTGCCCCTACTGAGCGTCTGTGAAAAAGAGCTGTATAGCTCATAGAATTTCTCCAATATAAATATTCTGATTCTGATTAACTGATCCAAGGGGGAGTGCATAGACAATGAAGATCAGGATACCAAGGATTAAGCTCTGTCTAACTTCATGCTTCACTTGTCTAATATGAATATTGACCCAATGAGACATAGAAACGAACCCATTCCAAAGCAATGTAATGCCAATACATATCCATCTTCTGTACCATATAATCCCGTGGCCCACAGTATGAAAAGCAGCAGAAAGATCAAGCACGAAACATAGACAATAGTGAAAGATCAACACATGGTAGAAGATCATTATAGAGCATAAATAAGGCAATATTAGTCCTTGGATCTGAGCAAAAGCTAGGTTTAACTTTTCGATGAAAGTAATGATTGCGTTTCTACAATCTTCCCAATGTTATAAGAAAAACCGCATGCCATATAGATCATGGGGCTATGTGAGACCACGTTTGTCTATGTTGGTCAGCTCTGTGTGGTTTGGTGGAAATTATCTTCATGCAGGAACCTTAAAATTCAGATACTTGGTTAAACATTAGCAATTAACCAAAATATCTAGTTTATATTACATGTGGTGTTCAATTCGAAGATAACTGAGTTATGGTGCCTTCAAATGTTCATGTCAGATGGCAGTGGATATCCGAAGAGCTTGTAGTCTCCATAATAGAATGTGTAAAGCTGCTGTCTCACTTTCGAGCTCAGCTGTGCCAGGTAGCATCCGGTGAGTGACGCAGAAGAGCGTTTGTCTTTTGGGCTCGAGTAAAACACCGATTCCGGTGCCCTCACGCGCGCCAGCAATTCGGCCGCGTCGCGCCCCAAAGTCTCCACTTTGCCGAGGTAGTCGTAGCGCAGCAGACAGGGCTGGCACAGGTGGTGAGCTGGTAGCCAGTGCACGTCCTGCCCCAGAGGGCGCTCGGGGTCGAGGATGAAGCGCACCATCTCGGGGAAAGTTACGTCGTGGCCGCCTGTCAGGGACATGCGACTGGGGTTCTTCCTGTAGTGCGAAATGATAGCTCGTCCATACACTTTCTGCACTCGCCGTCATTGGTGTTGGAGAGAAACGAAAAAAGTTATGCCGGTTTATTTTCAGAGTGGATAGTAGAGTGGGGTAAGAGGCACACGTGGGGTGAAAGTACTTTTTGCCCTGGTGTTCGCACGTGGCTTGCTCAGTTGAGCTGCAGATACGAGCAGCAGCAGCAGCCAGTGCCTCTAGAGGATGGCGTCAATCTGCATCTCCACCTGACTAGAGCTGATGATTAATTTCCTGCTTGCACCAGGACAGAAAGGCCTTTAATGCTACGTAGGCCTCTTAGCCCACCTGACCCTGCCTTCCATCTTTTATGAAGACATCACTTAAGTCTGCGGCCTACCTACAGCGTGTGTGAAAAAGATGGACCCAATTTCAAAGCAGTATTTTTCACGATGGCAACATGTTACAATTACACAAAAAGTTACAAACGGTTTAATGAGTTATCAAGTTTAACTAACCATTTTTTAAATGCTCTATGTGTCCTCCACCTGCTGTACGGACAACATCGAGACGATAGTTTAATTCGTCCCAAACGTTTTCCTCTGAGGTGCGTGGTCACCCTGTACTCTTCCCCTTACATAAACAGCCTGTTTCCTCAAATTGTCGGTACCAACGACGAATGTTCTTTGACATTGGCGGATCAATGCTAAAACGCCGTTGAAACGCACGCTGCACCGCAATTATGGATTCAGTCTTGCTGAACTGCAGAACGCAAAATGCCTTGTATTGCGGGGTCACCATCTTGCGAATAACTGAGGCTAGGGGCTGTTTGTGCGCCGGGAGAGGCATCTAGCGGTAATCATGTGAAACTCTATGCCCCGCCCTTTCAAGTGGTACGAGTTTCATTCATAGGCGGTTCGTGGTTGCAGAGATATAGCGATTTCAAATCGGGTCCATCTTTTTTAAACACCCTGTATTATTAATATATCTCTTATAGTATATTGTAAATATATCTATATTAAGTGCATGACATCACCACATCTATATCTTACATCTTTCTTATCTAACTCATTATTTCTACTCTCTGCATATCTCCTCTGCTTGTCCACCACAAACACATTCAATTTGTTTGGCTTTGGCAGATAGTGGAGTATTTTAACAATACAGATTTGCTAGATCACTTTGTGGCCTCACCCACAACGCAACGGTGAATAATTATATTGTCTGCTTATCATTCTATCATGAGTTCAGCAATAAAGTAACATTTTCACTGAGAGCACGGATTTATTTGTAAGGGAAATGGACGATGAACCCAACCAGTTCAGTTACATTCTTGACCACAACATGGTGAAAAATGGTCAAACAATCCCTATGACATATGTAATGGCATCGGTGGAGGCCACTGCATGAGACAATAAGCCGGCCTGTGTGAGGCACGATGCGCGCCGCTCACACCAGCCACATGCAGTGCCAGCCTCTGGCGGTCAGGGGGCGAGTGCGCCAGGGACGGCGCAAGGGGTTCACAGGGGGCCGTGGCATTCCAGGTGAACCCGGAGGCTTGGTGACCGGAGGCACCGGCCAAGGGGCCCGAAGGAGGGGGCTGGGGGTCCACGGGACCAGGACCAGGTGCCTCGAAGGCTCGAGAAGGGAGGCGTGGCCAGGGGCGGAGGAAGCCCCGGGACTGGCAATACAAGCCGGACCCCAGAACGGGTCCGGCAGCTGGTGCAAGACTGAAGACAAAAGCCGTCACCCGGAGAAGACCTGCCCGACTACAGGGCCCAGACCCGAGCCAGGGTCCGGTCTGAGATACCCACTCTGTGTGAGCTCGGGTAAGCCAGGATTAGCTAGGGTGAGCCAGGGGGAGCCAGGGGGAGCCAGGGTGAGCGAGGGTGAGCCAGGATTAGCCAGGGTGAGCGAGGGTGAGCCAGGGTGAGCTAGAATGAGCCAGGGTGAGCCAGGGTGAGCTAGAATGAGCCAGGGTGAGCTAGAATGAGCCAGGGTGAGCCAGGGTGAGCTAGAATGAGCCATGGTGAGCCAGGGTGAGCCAGGGTGAGCCAGGGTGAGCTAGAATGAGCCAGGGTGAGCCAGAGTGAGCCAGGGTGAGCTAGAATGAGACAGGGTGAGCCAGGGTGAGCTATAATGAGCCAGGGTGAGCCAGGGTGAGCTAGAATGAGCCAGGGTGAGCTAGAATGAGCCAGGGTGAGCCAGGGTGAGCCAGGGTAAGCCAGGGTGAGCTAGAATGAGCCAGGATTAGCTAGGGTGAGCCAGGATGAGCTAGAATGAGCCAGGGTGAGCCAGGGCGAGCTAGAATGAGCCAGGGTGAGCCAGGGTGAGCCAGGATTAGCCAGGGTGAGCCAGGGTGAGCCAGGGGGAGCCAGGGTGAGCCAGGGCGAGCTAGAATGAGCCAGGGTGAGCCAGGGCGAGCTAGAATGAGCCAGGGCGAGCCAGGGGGAGCCAGGGTGAGCCGGGGCGAGCTAGAATGAGCCAGGATTAGCCAGGGTGAGCCAGGGCGAGCTAGAATGAGCCAGGATTAGCCAGGGTGAGCCAGGGCGAGCTAGAATGAGCCAGGATTAGCCAGGGTGAGCCAGGGGGAGCCAGGGTGAGCCAGGATGAGCCTGGGCGAGCCAGGGTGAGCCAGGGTGAGCCAGGGCGAGCTAGAATGAGCCAGGATTAGCCAGGGAGAGCCAGGGTGAGCCAGGGCGAGCTAGAATGAGCCAGGATTAGCCAGGGTGAGCCAGGTTCAGCCAGGGCGAGCTAGAATGAGCCAGGATTAGCCAGGGTGAGCCAGGGCGAGCTAGAATGAGCCAGGATTAGCCAGGGTGAGCCAGGGTGAGCCAGGGCGAGCTAGAATGAGCCAGGATTAGCCAGAATGAGCCAGGGGGAGCCAGGGTGAGCCAGGGTGAGCCTGGGCGAGCCAGGGTGAGCCAGGGTGAGCCAGGGCGAGCTAGAATGAGCCAGGATTAGCCAGGGAGAGCCAGGGTGAGCCAGGGCGAGCTAGAATGAGCCAGGATTAGCCAGGGTGAGCCAGGTTCAGCCAGGGCGAGCTAGAATGAGCCAGGATTAGCCAGGGTGAGCCAGGTTGAGCCAGGGCGAGCTAGAATGAGCCAGGATTAGCCAGGGTGAGCCAGGGGGAGCCAGGGTGAGCTAGAATGAGCCAGGGTGAGCCAGGTTGAGCCAGGGCGAGCTAGAATGAGCCAGGATTAGCCAGGGTGAGCCAGGTTCAGCCAGGGTGAGCTAGAATGAGCCAGGATTAGCCAGGGTGAGCCAGGTTGAGCCAGGGCGAGCTAGAATGAGCCAGGATTAGCCAGGGTGAGCCAGGGGGAGCCAGGGTGAGCCAGGGGGAGCCAGGGTGAGCCAGGATGAGCCAGAGTGAGCCAGGTTGAGCCAGGGCGAGCTAGAATGAGCCAGGATTAGCCAGGGTGAGCCAGGGGGAGCCAGGGTGAGCCAGGGTGAGCCAGGGCGAGCTAGAATGAGCCAGGATTAGCCAGGGTGAGCCAGGTTGAGCCAGGGCGAGCTAGAATGAGCCAGGATTAGCCAGGGTGAGCCAGGGCGAGCCAGGGGGAGCCAGGGTGAGCCAGAGGGAGCCAGCGTGAGCTAGAATGAGCCAGGATTAGCCAGGGTGAGCCAGGTTGAGCCAGGGCGAGCTAGAATGAGCCAGGATTAGCCAGGGTGAGCCAGGGCGAGCCAGGGGGAGCCAGGGTGAGCCAGAGGGAGCCAGCGTGAGCCAGGGCGAGCTAGAATGAGCCAGGATTAGCCAGGGTGAGCCAGGGTGAGCCAGGGCGAGCTAGAATGAGCCAGGGCGAGCCAGGGTGAGCCAGGGTGAGCCAGGGTGAGCCAGGGCGAGCTAGAATGAGCCAGGGTGAGTCAGGGCGAGCCAGGGCGAGCCAGCCTGAAGGAGATACCTCGCTAGGGTAGCTGGTGAAGAGGCAGTGATACATCTGCGTGTTTTAGGGCTTATTGTAATAAACGTGTTGCCTCCAAGAAGTCTCAGCCTCCCTCGTGTGAACCACTACACATATACGAAGTGGTGGAAGAGGGGGGAGGGGCTACATTCAGTCGTAGCGTGCGCTGCACGTTCACATGCACACACTGGTACGCACCTTGTAGTGCTTGGAGTGCAGAAACTTGTCTCGGTAGGCGGACACGAGGCGCTCCATGGGCTCCCTCACAAACATCACCATCGTGTAGTTATCTAGCCGCGAGCGCTGACCAGAGGTGTCAAACGAGCTCAGCTTTGTATAGTTGAAGCTGTGTACTTGATTCTGCGTCATCACCTTGGACGACTTGATGTTCCCCATCAGCGCCAGGAAGGTCCTCTTCCAGTTGGTGCAGCCGGTCTTGGGCACCTCACAGTACATAAATGCATAGCGGTCGGCCACATAGATGCGGGATGCAAGCCACTCCTGGACGCGTGGCGATGGCGACTGCGGCAAGACGCCCCTCTCCCTGAGCTGCTTGCATTCTGTGGTGAGAGTCGAGAGCCGCTCTTCCTGATTCTCTTCCAGCAATTTACCCATGAGCAGGTTTCCCCAGCTGTCTGCTGCACACACACACCACACCCAGGAAGGAACAACAACAATGATGCATTGGTATTCATCACTAAAATCACTGAAGCAGTGTGCGGAGATTGTGGTCACACATAAAAGATCATGGAACGTACAACTTTACGAAATAATTGCTATTATTAAGTTATTTTATTTTTAATCTGTAATGTTGTCTGCCGACCGAGTCGCCCTTAAAAATAATACTTTCTTAGCTCAATGGGCTTTATTCGGGAAATAAACTTCTGATTCTGATAATTCAATGCCCGATTCACAAATGCGAAAGAGGAGGCGTCATGACAGCAATAAACACCACTCCACTACTCCTGATGCACTCACTAGCTGTTGCTCTCTACATCGACTTGAGCCACACAAAGAAGACTCGTCGAAGCATGATGGCTGTGTGGCTCACAGCGCGAATGCCCACGCAAGAGCACCAAGCCACTATCGTTGTTTGTATAAAGCCTCCAATCCGCGGTCATGGCTAAACGCACCCCCAATTGATCTGACAAAAACTCCTGCTACCCACGGATCGCTTCACCCCTTTTATCCACATTTGTATACCACCACCAGAGACAGTGCATGCCGTGAGTCTGCGCGTCCTCCACCACGACTTACGACTGGGAGAGGAAGCCACTTTGGAGTGTCGGTCAGCATCCTGCCCTGTACGAGGAGAAGGACAGCCGGTGCCCCCACGCGAACAATCTCCTGAGGTTTGACCCTGGAGCTGTGCGGAGCTGTTCTGCGCCATATGAGGGAGAACACAAGCTACTGAACACGTTGTGTAATGACAAGCCACGAGAGAGAATATGCAAGCTAATGAACATGTTGCAAATTCACAAGCTATGATAGAGAGGACACAAGCTAATCAATACGTTGCATGAGAATTGTGACTGATATCTATTTTTGATTCTCTCTGTCCGACTACCCCCAAATGTTAAATACATTTTGCAATTCATGTCATGTGAATTGAAGTTTTTCCCATCCAGAACGCTCGTGGTGTGTCTAATAACAGTGTTATATTCCCTCAGTGTTAAATAAAGCTCGCGTTAGATGCGGCTCGTGTTGGACGCGGCTCGTGTTGGACGCGGTTCGTGTTAGATGCGACCTACTGTCGCTGGGAGAGCTGTGCCGGCCTTCTCACTGCTCTGTGAATCCACACTTTTCAGATGGCTTGGGGTCAATGGACCTGTAGGATCGCAACAAGATGTAAGAATATATCATTAGAACTCCCGTGTGCCACTTTGAAATTCCCTTTTATATCACACGTAATATCCCAATTGTGATGAATGCATCACGTCATCGCACGTAGACAAGCACTGCTCTTTAATGTTCACTACTGCGTGAGGGTCTCCCTTGCGCCATGCAGGCTGACTGTTATTTGACCATACTTCATGCTGGTCAGCGCTGATTGCTGAAGGTGGGGAGCGTAAAAGTGGGTGCTTACAAGTCGACGAGAGAAACACGTTGCTGCACTACCCTCTGCTCCCCACACCATTGCGGGCGTGTCGTCACGGGATGAACACGTTTCCACGTGGAGGAGCTATTGTCGCTGTTTTTTAACAGCACAGACACCTGAGTCACGGGACACTACGATACTACTGCTGGAGTTTTTGTAATCGACTCTTAGTATAGAGCAACTATTACATTCCCTGCATAGACTATTAGTCACATGCAAATAAAACCACAGTTCTATACTTCTCAGGGATTAAGCAAGCAGAATTGGGTGACAATTTTTTTTCAATTATATGTTTATCTTTGGTTTGACCTCCATGGCAAAGTGCGCCATTTTCTTCCACACTCTGGGGGTTGAGGCACTCTCCCATATACCCTGCTGCATGGGCGTGTTCCTTACGTAGCAGTCAACCTGATATTTTTTATTTTCACATTTAGTGATTGAAAATGAGAAAAAAATGCATTCTGATGGTTGTTTTTGCATGGTCATTGGTGGTCAGGCAGAGACAATTTAAACTCACCACACGTGAATTGTCCACTTCATTGGGGACAATTCACAGTGAGATTAGCCTGTTTCCCATGCCGATTAGGTCGTGTGGATTATTGGACCATACTTCACAACACGGGTCAATAACTCACCATTCATGTGAGAAGTGGTTGCGTATCAATGTAGGCAACTAGCTCCATAGCACAACAGGCTAACTGCTGTCCTAGCCATTGGACCACATTCTGCTGCGATAATTCATAATAACCTAGGAAACCCCTCACTAAGTCTCAAGTCTCTATTTCAAGAGGGTCCTGCTACTTTTATAGTAAGTGGCAAATTATATTGCTATGTGTTATTCCAAGTTAGTAATTTGTGAATGATTATTTTTCAAATCTTCTTGGTTCTTTCGGTAAAGTCACGTAGAAGGGAAGTAATAAAATAATAAAAATAAAACATAATAAAACAATTCTCACGACGTTTCGGCCACAACGCAAGCAGCCGTCCTCAGGCGAAGAATGAGACATTATCAAGCTAGGAGCTTATATAGGTGTAGCGAGGAGGAGCGCCTTAACAAAAGAATGTGCATATGAAGAGGAATTTAGCATACCAATGGGCAATGCGTAGGAGGTGGGCGGAGGGGTTTCAAAGTCCCATTATGCCCATGCATTATGCAGGATCAACAGCACCACGGGGGGGGCGCAAGGAACAGCGTTAATAAAGGAAAGGAATGTTAATGATATGTAGCTGCATTTACCAAACGACCATGTAGAAAACCAAAGTAAAAAACTACATAAAAAACTAAAATATAAACTGATACTTACTATACTCTACAATAAGCTGAGTTACTAACAACAAATAATAAATTACAATTCTACGTCGTAAGAAGTATATAATATACTTCCATCTAAACTTTATTCTCTTAGCATATACAGTACTATATACTGCCATAGATAAACCCAACATTAAATTATATACTGTATTGCTGTAAACCACCCTATACTTTATACATTTTAATATAACACTATGTATTATTCAACTCACCCTAATGTGTATCGAAATGGTTTATAACGTCCTTCCAATGATTGCTAAGCCTGAATCCATCTTCTCGGTTAAAATTGTCTCTGTGTTTGTATATGTGGATCGCCTCATGAACGAATCTCTCATGATAGCCAGATGGCTTGCAGAGAACCTCCGTCTTGGAGAAGTCAATGTCATGTGAGCCCACTGAGTTGTAACAGTGGTCTGCCACGGCTGAGGTGTTTGTCCTACCGTGTTTTAGATCAGCTTTATGTTCACGAATGCGGTCTGAGACGTGTCGTTTGGTTTCCCCAATGTAACTGCTACCACAGAGGCAACTTAGTTTGTAGACGCCAGGGTACTGTATGTCTGGAATCACATCTTTTACAGACGGTACCAGATCACGGATTTTATGTACTGTGTTGAATCGGACCTGGATCTTGTGTTTAATCAGGATTTTGGAGATCTTTTTTGTGACCCCAGCAATGTAGGGTAAGGTGATGGTCTTGAAAGGCTCCTCAACAGGATCCTTCTTGATGGTTGGAGTGATGGCTTTGCGGATTGTGTAGTCGGAGTAACCATTAGCCTTAAGAGCTTGGCGTACGTGTTTGAGTTCACTGGAAATGTGTTCATGGTCGGAGATGCATTGGGCTCTATGATATAGAGTCTTGATGAGGGAATTCTTCTGGGATGGATGGTGGTAGGAATCCGGTTTTAGATAAGCATCCGTGTGGGTGGCTTTCCTGTAGACAGAGTGGCTCATTGAACCATCAGGTCTCCTTTTGATTAGGACATCCAAAAAGGGTAGCTTGCCATCATTTTCGACTTCCATGGTGAATCTGATGGCTGGGTGTATGGAATTGATGTGGTCGAGAAATTGGTCTAGAGCAGGCCGGCCATGTGGCCAGATGACAAAAGTGACAAAAGTGTCGTCTACGTACCTCTTCCATAAGGTCGGGCGTAGAGTGGCACATTAGGGTGAGTTGAATAATACATAGTGTTATATTAAAATGTATAAAGTATAGGGTGGTTTACAGCAATACAGTATATAATTTAATGTTGGGTTTATCTATGGCAGTATATAGTACTGTATATGCTAAGAGAATAAAGTTTAGATGGAAGTATATTATATACTTCTTACGACGTAGAATTGTAATTTATTATTTGTTGTTAGTAACTCAGCTTATTGTAGAGTATAGTAAGTATCAGTTTATATTTTAGTTTTTTATGTAGTATTTTACTTTGGTTTTCTACATGGTTGTTTGGTAAATGCAGCTACATATCATTAACATTCCTTTCCTTTATTAACGCTGTTCCTTGCGCCCCCCCCCGTGGTGCTGTTGATCCTGCATAATGCATGGGCATAATGGGACTTTGAAACCCCTCCGCCCACCTCCTACGCATTGCCCATTGGTATGCTAAATTCCTCTTCATATGCACATTCTTTTGTTAAGGCGCTCCTCCTCGCTACACCTATATAAGCTCCTAGCTTGATAATGTCTCATTCTTCGCCTGAAGACGGCTGCTTGCGTTGTGGCCGAAACGTCGTGAGAATTGTTTTATTATATTTTATTTTTATTATTTTATTACTTCCCTTCTACGTGACTTTACCGAAAGAACCAAGAAGATGAATCCCTGCAGTCACGAAAGCTTTAAATCGATATTTTTCAAATGTTACCTATAATGCCACCAAGCATTCATCACCTATTCGTTTTCTATTACATTCAAAGGATCTTTCCAAGCCACTGTGAAGTAGACAGTATGTACAGTATTTTTTGTTACGGGTTAACACATCCATTACATTAACCAGGGCGGCCGTGGGTGTCTCACCACATACCTCTGCAAAAAATAATTCATTCATATTTAATGTGCAATGTAATCGAGGTACACTTGTTGTCTTGGTGTGTTTGGGAACTGTTTTTGTTGTAGTTTTGCTGCCTTGCCCAAGATTGCATTTTGTGTTGACAAATCGACAGGATCTATTCTACTTGGATACTTTATCGATTTCTAGTTGTAGTGACATGCTTACCTTTTATCTATCCTCCACTCACATCATCATTTGTGTTGTTTACTGATGGTAACTCGCTGGACCACCCTCGCCCCTCCTGGACATCCGTGAAAAAGAGCTTCATAGCTCATCGGATTCCTCCTCGTCCAGTTATAAAGATCCTGATTCTGAAACGCGATACTGCTCAGCTCCGTCACTGCCATAGCGATCGCAAAATCCTCACGTGGTCCACGCAGGAGCCCGAAACCTCTGGCCCCCTACTCCCATCCCGTACTCACTATTAGGAAGCACCTGGATGCTGAGCAAGAATGAATATATTAAGATCCCAGCTCCAACTGCCAGGAGCCACTGGTAAAAGTCGAGTGCTCTCATCATCCCCGGGGCAGTGTTCACGGATCTGGGAGTAGCAGAGGAAGGGACAGAAAGGGGCTCATGTAAATGCAAAGCATTATAGGTTGACGTGACATTCGGTTAGGAAAATACTTAAGCAACCGGAGAGTTTGTTTTGGTCAGATTTTAATGACACATTAATACTCAACATACATGAGAACATTGTAAATAATGGTTCTTTATACAGTAGTAGGTTTTTACCCTTTAAACTGGTACAAAACTGACACCCTTATACAAGGCATCACGTTTGCAACAACCGCAACACAAGCAGTCAAAACGCAAACAAAAAGAAACAACTCCGATAATGGTAATGATATGCACTGTCCTTGAAGTTGATTGGTCCACACCCGAGACAGCTTTCCTTAGAGCCTAGTCTCCATTGGTGTTGGACCAGATGACGCCAAAAGGCGTACAAGTCAAAAACAGCGCACTATCAGAGTATTGAGAGCTCGGGGTAAGCATCCACATGAGACCTCCTTAACCAGTGGCAAAACACAGTAGTAGGTTTTTACCCTTTAAACTGGTACAAAACTGACAGCCTTATACAAGGCATCACGTTTGCAACAACCGCAACACAAGCAGTCAGTTTTGTACCAGTTTAAAGGGTAAAAACTTACTACTGTGTTTTGCCACTGGTAAAGGAGGTCTCATGATGGTTCCTTATGTTTCCGTTCTATCTATTGTCACATAAATCAAAACGGAAGAAATGGAAGGACGGTGTCCAACACGGATGTAAATGTTCATGGAATAACAAAATGAAAAGTAAAGCAATATATAAGACTATATATTTCCCTGCATACAGGAGTTTTTTTTTTAAGTAGGGAGGCTGAAGTCTATTTTGTGCCCCCAGAGTTTGACAAGTTGGTGGGCAATACCCCCCTCTCGCTCCTGGGGCTATTTAGAATACGGCTGCACTGCAGATAATTCCGCCTCAAGTGGCTTCCTCCTTCATAACACAGGTGTTTTCAGTTAGATTACATAATCTGAATGTGTTGTTAAACCCGCCACCACCCGACACAGCCATGTAGTAAGGTGTGTAACGTAAAGAGAGCATGCCAATTAATTACGAGCAAATCCACAACATTTGCAATCTGAGTACGACATTTTCCCAGTAATTACAACTAGCACCATCAGGCAGCAGCCAGATTTGTGGAAGAATAGATGTGATGACGTCACTTGTAAAACCTTCACGTGCGCAGGGGGGGGGGGATTAATGAATGCATATAAATGACAATGGGTATCTATTACCAGTTGGGTTATTCACATTTGTGTAGTGTAGTAGAACGACACTACTGTGTTGGCTCGGTATGGGGGCTGTAGGCAGGTGTCACGGGGATTGTAACGGACCGTGACACTTTGCGTGAACCCAACAGGACACGTGACCAGATAAAGGGGGGCTAGGGGTCCCAGGGGGGTCACGTGGTTGGGGTTCGGGCCTTCCCGAAGGATCGGGAAGGGGAGCGTGGCCTGGGGCGGAGCTGGCCACGCCGGGGGGGGGGTTACAAGCGGGGCGTGGACGGAGAGCCGCGTTGTTCTGTGCTGTTCTGCTGGGTCAACTCTGGGATGAAGCCACCATCTACGATCCTCGGTCTCCGGTCCAGAAATGTAGTATCCCCGTGTGTTAGCTAAATTGGGAACGTGGTTACCACCCTATGTCGTTATCCTGTTAATGTTCAGTTACCCGTTGTGTTTAGCTAATAAATAGTGTTGCCTCCAAAGCTCCAGTGTGCGCCTGAATTTAACCCACTACATTTGTAATAAACGCACATTATGCATGCACATTATACATGTCCATTGTTCTTTTACCTCCTGCCGTTTGTGTGTATTAAAATAGCAGTACCTGGTATTGTCTGTTCACAGGTAATCCGAGTTGACGTATATATACTCATTGCCTGTCGGGTGGTGGCAGATTTAACGACACATTTATATTTGCGCGATCTAACCAAAATAAAACTGTATTACGTATGACATTGGACGCGAAAGCCTACGTGTTAAGGCTTCCTCCTTGTCAAGCTCCAAGTTTCTTGACACAAACAAGGTGAACATTGCTTCTTTGTCGTAGCTTCAGTCGTCTGGAATTCACCCTCTCCACAGACTATTGCCCATAATGGTCGCGAAAGCCTACGTGTTAAACTATTGCCCATAGCTTCTCACAGAGAGCCAAAGGCTCACACAGACCCACAGACTCACACAGACCCATATATTCATAGACCCATAGCCTCCCACAGAGACCCATCGACTCACACAGAGATCCATACTCACACAGAGACCCTGTCGCAGCTCAAGTGGTCTGGGATTCACTCCCTCGTGCTCCTCTCTCAGTGGGCCACACATTGGCATCGGCGTCGTCCTTCTATTAGATTATCATGATTCAATTATTTATCCTTTGTGCAGGCGATTTCATTGCAAAACGCGATATATCTAACAATGAGGTTTGTTGAACTAGCAAACGATGGGTCAATTGAACAAATCAAAAACACTTTTAAATCCTAACCTGTGCTTGGAGACTGCTCTCTGCCCATCTGAGCTCTACACAGCGAGACAATGATCGCAACATGTAAGCAGCTGCTTACCGTGGAGATAGACGGGAGACAGAGGGGAGGAATCCTCTATCGAACCAGCGCACACGACGGCAACTGAGATGTGCCACAGTATCGGCTGTTCACGACCAAGGCCCTGGGCGCATCAGAGCTCACAGTCAGTGCTGTGCTCACGTTTGCCCGATGACACACGGCCAAGCAAGGCAGTTCTTCGCTACGGGCCAATACTGGCCATCGTTCAAATGTCAGAGATGACGCTTGCAATAAGGTACACAAGCCATGCAGGGTCACGGTATTAAAACTGCATTGACAAAAAGTAGCACCTAATGGGGCAGCAAAATAAATTAGACGTATGTGTGTACTCGGGCCGTTGCACTGCTGGGGTGGGCAAACATCTTTGCAGTGTGTAGCATGTGCAATGAAAGCAAAGTGGGTTGTGTTGTGAGAACGGATTATGGAAGAAATGTTGGCACATGAAGCCCTTCTAATCATTGCATGACGCCGGTTTCTATGAAGACAAATGTTCCTTAACGTCTGTTCTGACTACACTGTGTAACAATTACTTATTTATTTACTTCCTGGGTAGTAAGTGTTATTTCCTAATTGCTTATGCCTCAAAATTACAAAAAAATGGCTATTATTCCCCACAAACTTTACTTTTGTGACCAGGACAGTGATATTTTGAAATGTACCTATTTTCCAGAACATTCCAGATAGACTCAGTATTGAGTAAACTTTGAGTAACTTATAGAACACTAGCGGTAAGTACCCGGCGTTGCTCGGGCGAAAACGACAGACACACACATCGACTTACACACAGACATCGACCCACACACATAGAAACACATCGACTTACACACACACATAGACTCACACACACACATATCGACGCACACACACACATGGACTCTCACACACATACACACATTGCCGTACACACATCGACTGACACACAAGCACACACATCGACTCACAGACGCACATAGAGCCACACACACATGGACTGACACACACACATACATGTACGTACACACACATGTACGTACACACACACATGCACTCACAATGCACACATGGACCTACACACTTGCAAAGAAATGGACTTACACTTATTCACATGGAGCCACGCACACACAGCGACTAACACACACGCACATCGACTGACACACACACACACATCGACTCACACACACATTGACTTACACACACACATCACCGCTGACACGCACATCGACTCACACGCGCACATGGACGTAGACACACGCATGATTATTGTTAAAAGAAGTAACTTAATTTTTAATTAGTAGTTGTCTACACACACACACAGCACGGACACACATTCCCCAAGAAGCTCACTAGTGTAACGGGTTCCGGAGACACTTGTTGAGGTAACTTCTTTATTACAACACAACACTCCAACAGTCCTGATACTCTGTTACAGCCTAGGTACACAGCCTAGGTAAACAGCCTAGATACTCTACTCTGGATATGCTCATGAACTCACCCTCACAAGGTCGTCGAGTCGGGAGTTCCAGAGTCCCACCACTGGCTCTCACATCGTCCCAGGGTCCTCAGATGGCTGGTCTTGGGTCTTGGGTCTTGAGCTACGACTGGCCCTCATCGTCCAGGGAGCTCCGCTTTTATAACTAGTCCCCAACGAGGGGTGGGGCCGTGTGCGCCCCCAGATCTCCCACAGAGCACACACAGCCCCCCCCCTTTGGCGGCGCCAAGGGGATTAAGCGCCTGGGAACCCAACGCCTGACGCCAAGAGGCTTAAGCGTCTGGACCCGCCTGAGAACCCAACGCCTGGTGCCAAGAGGCTTAAGCGTCTGGCCCACCCAGGGTCCCAGAGCCCCCAGCAGCCCCTCCCTTCTTATGTCACTACATTACCCTCCTCTATGTAGCCTCCAGCTGTCCCGGCTGTCAATAATGAGAAAGTTTAAATTAACGAAAGGGAGCGAGAGAAAAAAAATACGTGAGCCTCAACAGGAAAAGAAAAGAGAACAAGAAAGCAACCATAAATACCATAACCAACCTGTACAACTCTACACTATATACAAGCATCAATCAACAAAAAAAGTGAAGCAATGACACGTGAACAAATGACCCGCGGCACACCTAGCCCTCCTCGGGATCCGCGAATTAACAACAAATATACAGATTCCGACGCGTTGGATGCACAACCAACACCGGTAATCGAACCGAAATAACACAATCACCGCATGGATGGCAGGGATCCACACCACCCTGCCACCCTCCCATCCGTCAGGTGGAGAGAAGGCGAAGACCAACATGTCGAGCATCCCTCTACACACACTAATCCGGACGTCTGTCTACATCCCGGGTCGAGAAGTCGTACTTCAGGGTCGACCCATGTACTGGGCAAAGAAGTCGCACTTCAGGGCTGCTCCAGTATCTACATTTTAAAATATATAAAATTTACATGACACAAACAAAATAAATCTGCCTGCTCCTGCCCAGAAATGGTGGCCGCACGCGCGAACCGCATCTCCAAAAGGCATCCCGTGCTTGCGTCCCAGCAGCCCTCAATGAGGACCACCACCGACATTACATGTCAACAGTTAGCACCCCCCGCCTTTCCAACGTGGCGTCTCCATCCTAAAACCGCACACGTCGGCCATATCGGGGGGCTTCAACCCAATCTCTCTCCAAGACTCGCATCGCAGCATATAGCTGTACCGACCGAGCTGAGACCCAATCTCTCTCTACAAGACTCGCATCGCAGCATATAGCTGTACCGACCGAGCTGAGACGACCCAGTCTCTCTCCAAGACTTGCATCGCAGCATATAGCTGTACCGACCGAGCTGAGACTCAATCTCTCTCCAAGACTCGCATCGCAGCATATAGCTGTACCGACCGAGCTAAGATGACCCATCGTTCATTCCCTGCACAACATGCACCCTAACAACTGAGGGATACAGTCCCAACGTAACGGGACAACTACACCTGAACACCACGAATCTCCAGCCCACTGTTTCAACGCGCCTCGGAGTGTTTCAATCTCCGGGCCGTCAGGGCGAGCCTACTGCTCCAGACGCACCACGGAGGGTCTCAACTTCCGGGCCGTCAGGTCAAGCCGTCAGCGATTCCATGACAGGACCACACTCTCCAAGCCATGTGAGCGCACAGCCCACTAGGCTAGACATGCCACGGAGTGTTTCAATCTCCGGGCTGTCACGTCAAGCCGTCAGCCATAGCATGACGGGACCACAACTCTCGTGTTAGACACGCAACACCCGCTGGCCCATCCTGGTCAGGATCTGCACCCCAAGATATTTGAGAGCCAGCCTGACAATTCCAAATCCTTGGCAGCATGTCATCATCTCAAGATAAATGCCCCATACAGTCTATAAATCGTTAACAATGACAGCACAAGCTATACATTAACAATCACGAACAAAGCTCAATACAAACCATACATTGTTAACAATTACAAGCAAAGTTTCGCACACACATTGACAACACTCCCGAGCGAATCTCCACACAGTTTATCCAACAACAGTCACGACTCCCCGACGACAACGAAGAAAATGTCAACAAAAAAATCATTAATCCGGAGCGCGTAAATGTACGAAGTGTCAGGGGCCTGGTCTCCCGACCTCCAACCTTTGGCCAGAGCAGCAAAGGCGGCGACCAGCGTGTCGGTCGATGTGCCGGCCCCGGCGCCGATTACAGTAAGAATGGCGCCCTCACTGTCCGGTCGCAGCGCTGATGACGCGGAATGCTAGGTTGAAGCCAGCTGTCGTCCGGCAGTGAAAGTCGCAGCGCTGATGACGCGGCGTTGCTAGGTTGCAAACAGCTGTCACCCGGCGGTGAGGGACGCAGCGCTGATGACGCGGCGTCGTCGGGTTGGCCCACGCTGGGCCCGGAAGTGACGTCGCTCCCAGCGGTCATTGCTCCCCCGGCAGAAGTGACGCCAAGAGGCTTAAGCGTCTGGACCCGCCTGAGAACCCAACGCCTGGTGCCAAGAGGCTTAAGCGTCTGGCCCACCCAGGGTCCCAGAGCCCCCAGCAGCCCCTCCCTTCTTATGTCACTACACTAGTAAGGAGAAAGTGGCTTGGAACAGCTTTGTCACAGTGGTCCGTGGCTTCCTAGGCAATCACAAGGTCGAAAACTATGTGGCGCTGGTTGAGACTGGTGAAGAACTAGGGCACAATGGCCTGTAAGATGTCCCTAAAAGTCCATATCCTTGATGCCCATCTTGATAAATTCAAGAACATGGGAGCGTACTCGGAGGAGCAAGGCGAGCACTTCCACCAGGATATACTGGACTTTCAACGCTGCTACCAAGGACAGTATAACGAGAACATGATGGGAGACTACATTTGGAGGCTGATTCGTGAAAGTGATTTACAGTATAATTGTGAATCTCGAAAAACGACTCAATTCTAAATCTTTTGTAGTATTTTTTGTATTATTTTAATAAAAATACATGTTAATTTTGATTCATATGTTGTTGTTTTCTGACTTCACGTGAACGAAAAAATACAAATTCGCCCGTTTTCTCATTGAAAATAGGTACATTTCTAAATATCACTATCCTGTTCACAGAAGCAATTTTGTAGAGAATAGCCATTTTCTATACTTTTTAGGAATAAGCAGTTACGAAATAACACTTACTACCCAGGAACAAAAATTGTGTTACAAAGTGTTATCTCACAATTGTGCTGTCGGTGCTGTTTTGTGAGAAACGTTTATTCAAGGTGGTTTTAAAATCGGGTTACAACCCGACTGGGTTTGACACGGACAGCCAGGGAGTTGGCATCCGTGTCTGGGGGTCAGGAATTGATGAGTTGTACCAAGATCTGGCTCATGCCACCACCGCGTTTTCGGACCGCAACGAGGTTGAACCGCGACATATTGTGGAGGTGGCTCATCCTTGTGATATTGCGGATGACCGGTGGGCCGTCGCTTTGTGCGGGGAGAATTTGTCCTTGTCTTCCGAGTAAGGGAACAATTTGTGTTCACTTCTGTGCGAGTTTTTGGATGTCTTCAGTAAGAGTGAATTTGATCTTGGCCGTACATCCCTGTTGTATCACCGTATTGGCACGAATGAGACCGGCCCTATTCGTAAACACTTGTACTGGTTGAGCAACGTGCAGATCCACCACCGCCCCGGTATGCAAAGGATAAATATAATTTAAAACGGCCTTCCATTGTAAATTATATACACAGATCAATATTTATTTATATATAACGCCTTTTTCAATAGGCCGGAATAAGTAACCTAAAATCCATATTTCAGAATTCTAGTGAAACAAACAACTATCAGAGAGCGTGAACGTATGATTACTTCTCATTAAAAACATGGTACGTTTAAGCAAATTTGTGATCTTAAAATACACAGCAACTTTAAACACAGGGACAGCTAAAGGCAATATGCAGTAAGATGACAAGACCTGAACATCAAATAAATAGTCAGAGGTCGTGTGTAAAACTTAAGATAAATAGTAAAAGATGATGCATTGTCTTCAAGTGCGAAAGCAGAATGAAATCTGCGAAACCTGCAGAAGACGGCGATTCGCAACAGCGAATTGTTACAGCTTCAGGGCTCTCGGGCTGAATGCTCTGCCACCAGGATTCTCTGCCAGTGGCACACTTAGCAAACCTGAATTTGACTGCTATGTCCTTGTCTGTCTACACTTTAGTCTTGAAGTCAATTTTGCACACCGGGATTTTATTAACATGAATTTATGTTTGCATAATATTTTCTTATGTTATAATAAGTTATGTTGATCTGATTTCCATTTGTTTCATTGCTTTACTTTATTATATTTGTTTTGCGTTTGTCATTTTGGTAAACCAGGTGAATCACTCTTGCAAATGAGAATATCCTGGTCTCTTGCCTTCTCATCTGTTTAAACAAATAAACGCGACTTGGCTTAATGCTGTGTGACCTTATTGAGCGACTTTGTACATATTGGGTCAATACATTATGTAGGTAAAATGGATCAAAGGGCATTTAGCGCTTTTTAAGTCAAAATAACTTTAAAGTCCACCCGGGGACTGCACAGGAAACCTATGTAAGAACGCTAGCAAAGGAGGGATGTGGTCAGCGGTCTGCACTCTTGTTAGAACTCTGGCAGCAGCATTTTGTATGAGTTGTCACCGAGATGTTAATCCCAGAGAATACATATACAATGTAACAAAAGCGTAACAATAATCTTGGTTTTATACAGTGCAATTTGCATAAGCCCTCAAAGCACTTTACATACAGCTTTGGTTGTGGAGAAAGCCTGCAGTACAAACAGGTGAGTTTTAAGACGAGATTTTTAAAATGTAAGACTCAGATTTCCAAATTTACCGAAGAAGGGAATGATACAATCACGGAGTCAGGCTGCAAAAAGTTCAGTCTCCGATAGAGCAGTCTGGCCTTTGGGATGAGTTCAGACCAGAATCAGCAGATCTTGTATGAGTTTTTCAGCACCTGCCAGTGAAGGAGTACATTGGCAGTACTGCATATCATAAGTGGAAAAATTATGTAATTTAGCTACATTCTTGACGTGAGGCTCGAGTGACTGATGACCACCCAGTTCTCATCTAGTTCCACGAATCAGAGGCAAACGACCTGAGATGAATTCAGAAGGGATTGTAGAAATTCACTCGTTCCAAGCTAACAACATAAACACCTGTTTCTTCCGAGTTTAACATGTAACCATGTCATCCATAGTGCCGAGAAAAATGTTGTAAACCGCAATCATAATGATGGAAATTCCAGTTTTACAATGATAGTCTTCTGGAATCAAAAGCGGTGTTTTCTTAAATATCCAATAGGATTCATATGAACAAATTCCATGTCTGTTGAAACGAAATAATGTATGAATTAAACAATTAGTAATTAAGTAAGTGAACCCTTAATTCATTAGGTGAATTAAGGGAATAATTAGAAACACGTGTTCAAATAATTTAAATGTTTAAATAGATCTTCAGGGGGTGAGTTTGGGAGGCCCCACCCGATATAAAGATAATAAACTTTGTGAGTTAGGTGTTCACCATACAGGTGTGGAAACAAGTCATGCCATGAGCAAAATAAATATCTTGAGGACCTCAGAAAAAGTTTTTGATACTTATCAGTCTGGAATCGGTTACAAACCCATTGATAAGGATTTGGGGCTCCACCAATGCACTGTCAGACAGATATTCTACAAATGGCGAAAGTTCAAGGCCACAGTCACGATTCCCAGGAGCGGTCGTCCTACCAAAAAATCACAAAGCACCCCAAAGAAACATCCAAGGATTTGCAGGCTACTCTTGCCTTGGCGAATTGGAGTGTTCATGACTCAGCAATCAGAAGACTGAATCTAAAGGTTCACATACTTTTTCATACATGGTTATTGAATGTAGAATCATTTGAGGATAAATACATGTTGAAAGAGCATCATTGTTGTGTAATTTGTTTAATCAGGTTATCTTTATTATTAGGACTTAGATTAAGATCTAATAACATTTCAGGTTTTAAATGTCAATTGTGAAAATCCTAAGGGGTTCACAAACTTTTTCTCAGCACTGTATCCTGTCAGCAAGACACAGTCAATGTATGACTGAGGTTTCACCAGACTTATTGGCTAAGTATTTAGTTAGGCTGGGATAAGAGGCCTTTTTTGTCCTAGTGCAGTAATGTCATCAGCAATAATACATTTGGGTGCAGTTTGGTGGCTTATTGAACATTAATCTCAGTAGAAAGATGCATTCAACTGTAATATCCTTGTATGTTTACATTTTCAAACAAGTCACCTAACTTTTCGATTTAAAGCTTTCGTGACTGCAGGGATTCATCTTCTTGGTTCTTTTGGTAAAGTCACGTAGAAGGAAAATAATAAAGTAATAAAAATAAAACATAATAAAATACAATTCTCACAACGTTTCGGCCACAACACAAGCAGCCGTCCTCAGGTGAAATTCCTTTGTCAAGGCGCCCTTCCTCCTCTAACCCAGCTTAAATATACGCTGCCAAGCTTGGTGGTGTTCATTCAGACGCTGTCTTTCCGACAGACCTGTTCTTCACCTGAGGACGGCTGCTTGCGTTGTGGCTGAAACGTCGTGAGAATTGTATTTGATTGTTTTATTTTTATTATTTTATTACTTCCCTTCTATATGACTTTACCGAAAGAACCAAGAAGAAGTCACCCAACATGTTTAATGTTCATTTAACTTAATTTGCAATTATATTATCAGGCCAAAAACATACCTGGCCGACTCGTGTATTTAACATTCGTTTGTGCAACATTTTCAATGCGAGTTAGTTCTCTTCTCCTTTCTATTTGCTTCATTGCCTGTATTGTTATCCTTGATCATATTGGTGACCCAGGTCAGTCTTGCAAATGAAAGGTATCCTGGTCACTGGAATTCTCACCTAATTTTAACAAAATCAACTTGAGTTTGAAGCCCGGGTGGGGAAGTGCTGTCCCCGACTATATGAAGTAGACACCACTTGCTGGGATTTCAAAAGTAGCTGTGATATCCGTTCTACGTGCCCTTCTCCAATACTCAAGGGCTGGACTCTTAATGATGTCAACATGTAATGTGCACTGTATACACTCACTCGTCGAGAGAGAATGACTCAAGGTGTGAGGAGAAACCAGACAAACAGGAAAGCAGCCATGCGGCGAGCCAACACCAACTATTGCCCAAACTCTGCAGTTCTCTATACATTAAGGTGTTATCGGCCAAATTAATAAGAACTTGCACATGCACGTTGCACATCTGCGAGTACCAAATGGATTTCTGTCGTGAAAGATGTCGATAGCACAATCTGGATAAAATATGGGCAAATATATATTTTTAAAAAAGAGCCGATATACGCAGTCTGTTCGAGTTTACTTTTAATTTCGAGCAATTTGTAGAATAACACAACACGCGTGATGGTACGAGCTGCTCGTCAAGGAAGCCACGCAGCGCGGTTTGGGGGCGAGCAGACAAGGACCGCAAATAAGCCTGGTGGATAACGGCCGTCTCAGCCCTGTGGTGCCAACAAGCACACGCCCTGCTAATCACACACAACTGGCAGGTTGTTGGGTCACAATACCACCATGGACTTTCTTCTTCTTCACCAACCTCCTAAGGCAGATGTTAAGTTCATGTTGGGATGGTGTTGGTGGTGATGTTGATTTGACATTGGTGCTGGGTTAATGTTGTACTACTACTTAGTGATGCAGGATGTATGTTGAGTTGATGTGTAGTTGATGTTGAGTTGATGTCACGTCTCGTGCTGGGGGTGCTCCAGGGGGTCGGCTGCTGCGTTTAGTAGATGGGGTGCGCAGGCTCCAGCACCTCCTTAAACTTTCTCTTCTCTGTAGCAAAAAGAACCACGGCACAGCTTGGTCATTTTCCCCTCTCAGCCCGATGAGCGTGCGAGTTCATGCGTACGGGTTCATGCGTGCGGGTTCATGCGTGCGGGTTCATGCATGCGGGTTCATGTGTGCGGGTTCATGTGTGCGAGTTCATGTGTGCGGGTTCAAGCGTGCGGGTTCATGTGTGCGAGTTCATGTGTGCGTGTTCATGTGTGCGGGTTCATGCGTGCGGGTTCATGTGTGCGGGTTCATGTGTGCGTGTTCATGTGTTACGTTAGCGCAAATAGTGAAGCACGGTGAGGTTGCGGATGAATACAGCGGAGCGTGGCGCAAGGTGGTGGGGCCACATTCAGTACAGTTTCTGTTCAATTAGTTTAATCATGGGTAGTGTTAGGGTAGATATTCGATTAAATCAAAGACTCATAGGAAGTACGGGATTTTGTCTTGATTTTGGGGGCAAATTGTGCAGTTTCCGAAATACGGGAAAATCGGGTTACGGATATTTCTTGGGAACCTAACCCTTCCGTAACCCGCGGACTGCCTGTACATTAAACCCCCCACCCCCTCTCGTCTTCGCACCCGATTGGCTCACAAGTGACGACATAACATTTATTCCTCTATTCAGACCGAAACCGGAGGATTTCTCCACAAGCGGCCGCCTGATCAGGCTGGTTGTAATTACCAGCGAAACGTCGTACTCGAATTGGAAATGTTGTGGGTTTACTCGTCAACACACCGGTGTGCTGAACTAGTAACAAAATAGCGCGTTTTGTTTAATTGACAAACATTACTAATTGGCTGTGTCGGTGTTGGTGGCGGGTATAACGATGAATTTATATTTACGTGATCTAACCCAAAAAATATCTTCTGGAAAATATTGGTTGCTAAAGCCTATGTGTTAAACTGACATTCGTCAATACCACTGCACAGTGTACTGAAGTGCCACCTATTGCATATATTTTGTTCACTTAAGGCCACTGTTATTAACGAACATGTTGAGTGAGAATAGATTTTCCCCTTTTTTCTGGCAACAAAACAGGTGTTAAGATGTTAAAACACCAAACTGAAACCTTTCACAAGGAATCATGTCAGCATTAACCACAATACTTGTGATCAGAATGCAAACAAAAAAACATTCTCTGATAATATATGCATTGTCTTTGAAACTGATTGGTCCACACTAGAGACAGCTTTCTTTTGAGCCTAGTCTCAAACGGTGTTAGACCAGAGGATGCCAAAAGGCCAGAAAAAAGGGGAAAACCTATTCTCTTATTTTGGTACTGGCAAAGGAGGTCCCATGATGAACGTGTTGAGTGTTTTTATTATCTGCGCCACTGCCAAAGCAGTAGCAAGCAGCAGAATGATGTTCACTGGATGTTTAACATCCACTGTAATTCAGACGACGTCATTTTATGGTTCGTACACCTGCAACCATATGATGTCAATGTGTTAAGCGCTGCTGCACAGTATTCACGCACTCTTGTTAAGAGAAAACAATTCAAGCGGCGTGAGGAGAAACCACAGAACCAGCGGTCACATGGTGTCAACGATCTGTAATCTACTATATATGAGGGTATTATTGGCCAATTAACGATCGTTTACATGTGAGAGGAAACCAAAGTAACACCCTATCCAATAGAGACACAACAGATGGACCCCAAATCTTTGCTGTACAGCATTCTCATGGGAACGCACGGGAATAGCGCCACCTGGACGCCCACTGGAGGAAGGGCGTTTTACGACATTGGTATGATCCACCAATCCTCGCCTCTACAGTGATGGATTACAGGCCACCGCCTGCCAGGCTAAACGAGTTCATGGCTAAAGAGGTTCATAGGCAAGGACTTTCCATGTTAGATATGGGACCTATATTTTTATTTTACTTTTATTAATTAAAATTTTTTACCTACGTGACTTTACCGAATAACCTAAGAATATGAATCCTTGCAGTCACGAAAGCTTCAAATCTAAAATATGGGACCTAGTTCGACGCCGAGTTACATTATGCAAAACACGAAATTATTATCATGGAAGTTTTACGATCCAGCAACAATTTCGGCTGCCTCAACAGCGCTGAATCACAGGCAGCAGCTGCGTGCAAGCAGCAGTGTAGCCGCCACTACTACCACCTTGGAAGGGGCTTAGACCTGCAAACCTCGCCAACGGTTCGGCCGCCCCTGTGCTCGTGCGCGTGTCTCACCCTCCGGCTTGAAGTCTTGTGGGTGCTGCGCCACGTACAGAGCCACGTCGCGGTTGGCCCTGGCCTGCATGTAGTTTGCGCGCTTCTGCAGGTAGTAGCCGGCCACCCAGCACGCGGTGAACATGAACGCCTGCCGATGAAGGCCTGCCGCACCACAATCGACATCATCCGTTGCTGGATGAAGGCCTCCTACGGCCGTCAACCATCTTTCTCTCTCACACGCGATTCTGGCGATGTGAACAATAGATCTGTAGCTCTTGGACACGTACTCTCATCGCGGACGACAGGAAGGCCCCGTTCTCTGCGTTGGATGCTACTCCTTCGTTAGTCTTGACCACTGTACGTCATCCCTTCTAGCAGTAACACGTCCTGCCCAGGCCCACTCACTTTGCTTGACAATGTTACATCTTTAATTGCCCATACCGGATTCCCCAATACTGTACATGTTTTTGCGTCCTGTCCCTTGATGCACTGTAATTAAAAAAAAAAATTAACCCGTAAAAACAAAGTTTTTCACTATAAATCCTTTATATGCGTGGCGGCTAGAGTCCTCTCGTCCTCTGGCTTGAGATTGCTGCCACCTAGGGGTCAGATGATTGCCTGCCACCATTAAGCAATTGGTAATTAAATATAATTTATTTTTTCCTTAAAAGTGTACAATTTTGGAAAAAAATAATTCACGAAAATAAATTGTCACGCACAACGAGTCTGTGTGCAAAATGTCAGCTCGATTGGATCACGGGAAGTGGGTAAAAAACGACTGAAAGATTTGCACGGTCGTAAGCAAGCAAGCAAGCGCGCAAGCAAGCAAGTGAACTTAATATAAAGGATTTAAAAATGCAGATCTCTATGCTTCTTAGCGTACTTTTCAACTTGTATCCCATTCGCTTTGTTGATGTCCATGCAGATCCATGTCACAGCAGGCGATTTGTACCAATTGCAAACGTTCTGCTTGAGGCACTGCGTCAGTCACGACTTTTTTTTCTCCACCCCCACTAATGTCAAATTAAGAAATCGGCATATTGGCATCACCAGACGAATACATTTCCATTTGGAGGTTTTGGACAACAACGAACCACCATGCACACCTTGAGCATGGCCTCGAAATGTCACTCATCAATGCTTCTCTCTCTAAACTGCACGAACACATGCCCTACAAGGAGTGTTTACCACATGTCCGTCACCCACAAGGGTTTACAACATGGCTACGTGAAAATGCAACATTAAGGAGGTGACGCCTCGATAATAATTTGTCTACATTGGCATTCAAATGAGCCACAGTTCAGTTTCTTCAGCTGTCAGACAAGTACTACTGGGAGAAGTAGGCCTGTGGGAGAGGTGTCACTTGTATGCCACCGTACCCCTGACTGCTAGCTATCATGCAGCTCAGCAGTGAGTCTGACATAGTCTGGCGGCCTGCCCCATGGATTACACATCCTGCAATCTGGCCTCACTGCAGATTGCTGCTGGCTCAAGGTTTTAGCTGCCGCGGTGTTCTCTCTGTTCGTGCAGCTGCTGCCCGGACTTCAGTACTAACACTCGTCTGTACATCGGTCTACTGTTACAGCAGATGTTCAGTCGACACACTTTATATAGAGACTAGTTCACCGAGTTTTAATTGTGTTTTAAGATCATAACAGACGTGTTTTTGAATAACCAGTCAGGATGGATAACACGGTCAAGTATAAATATTGACTTAAAGCTTTTATGACTGCAGGAATTCATATTCTTTGGGTCTTTTGGTAAAGTCACGTAGATAGGTTCAAAGAAAATATTTTTTTTTTTAAAAACTACGACGTTTCCATTGCAACACAAGCGTTCGTCATCAGGATGAAAAAAAGAGGGGGAAAGCTGCTGAGGCAGACTGTTTTAAAGGTTTAAAATGGGTGTAGCCCAAGGGTCATAAACGAAGTGGGCAGGGCTAGTGATGTTAATGTGAGAGATTAGCATATTCTCAGGTTTTTTCGGTAAAGTCACGTAGGTAAAAACATTAAAATTAATGAAAGTAAAATAAAACAAAACAAAATAAAATTCACGACGTTTCGGAGGCAACACAAGTCTCCGTCATCAGGTGGGACCGTCACAGCCGAATTAGCTGCATCAAGTGAAGCAATGATTCAAGATGTAATCCCTTATAAGCAAGTTGAAGGGAGGTGGAGAGGGGGGGGAGCTTATCAGGCTGTGGTAGCCAATGAATGGAAACGTATCGGGAGGGAGGAGGAGCGGTGATCAAAGACTGCACGCAGTGCTCAACACAATGAATGGAGACGTGTCGGGACGGAGGGCGAGCGGCGATCAAAGACTGCACGCAGTGCTCAACACAATGAATGGAGACGCGCCGGGACGGAGGGCGAGCGGTGATCAAAGACATCACGTAGTGCTCAACACAATGAATGGAAACGTGGCGAGCGGTGATCAAAGAACAATGAAGAGATTACTGTTAAACACTGTGGATGTTAACACTCGGTGAAGTAAATTAAAATAGTGCCTGTCAGATAAGATGGTCCAAAAAGTGTAATTAAGTCTTTTTTGCGTGGTTAATAACATCTTTCCAGTGATTACTGAGTTTGTACCCATCATCACGGTTGAAATTATGTCTGTGTTTGTATATTTGTATGGCTTCGTGTACAAACCTTTGATGGTAGCCCGGAGGTTTGCAGAGAACCTTGGTCTCGGAAAAGACAATTTCATGAGAGCCCGCCGAGTTGTAGCAATGATCGGCAACGGCCGAAGAATCAGTTCTGCCGTGTTTCAGATCTGACTTGTGCTCGCGGACACGATCAGCAACATGACGTTTTGTTTCTCCAATGTAGCAATCACCACAAATGCAACTCAATTTGTAGACTCCAGGATACTGTAAGTCAGGAACGACATCCTTCTACCATCAAAGGTTTGTACACGAAGCCATACAAATATACAAACACAGACATAATTTCAACCGTGATGATGGGTACAAACTCAGTAATCACTGGAAAGATGTTATTAACCACGCAAAAAAGACTTAATTACACTTTTTGGACCATCTTATCTGACAGGCACTATTTTAATTTACTTCACCGAGTGTTAACATCCACAGTGTTTAACAGTAATCTCTTCATTGTTCTTTGATCACCGCTCGCCACGTTTCCATTCATTGTGTTGAGCACTACGTGATGTCTTTGATCACCGCTCGCCCTCCGTCCCGGCGCGTCTCCATTCATTGTGTTGAGCACTGCGTGCAGTCTTTGATCGCCGCTCGCCCTCCGTCCCGACACGTCTCCATTCATTGTGTTGAGCACTGCGTGCAGTCTTTGATCACCGCTCCTCCTCCCTCCCGATACGTTTCCATTCATTGGCTACCACAGCCTGATAAGCTCCCCCCCCTCTCCACCTCCCTTCAACTTGCTTATAAGGGATTACATCTTGAATCATTGCTTCACTTGATGCAGCTAATTCGGCTGTGACGGTCCCACCTGATGACGGAGACTTGTGTTGCCTCCGAAACGTCGTGAATTTTATTTTGTTTTATTTTACTTTCATTAATTTTAATGTTTTTACCTACGTGACTTTACCGAAAAAACCTGAGAATATGAATCATTGCAGTCACGAAAGCTTCAAATCTAGAGATTAGCATGTTCATGGCAGATCGCAGAGCAGCAACGGCGAGCGAGGAGGCTGTTAGTGGGAAATTTAACCTGTTAATGTAAAATCAGAGCCGAAAATAATAACTAACATCGGAAGGTGGTAGGATGGGAACATCACAGCCAGTTCTGACTTAAACTGGTTGATAACGTCATTCCAATGACTGTTCAGTTTATACCCAAAGACGAAGGTACTTTGCAAACCCACTGGTTATCAACAAAGATTCGTTCACGAAGCCATCCACATATAGACACAGACACAACTTCAATCGAGAACTAATCTCTCACAGTCACATAGCCACCTCCGCACCCTCCGATCTCACACGAACATCACCAGCCTCGCTCACTTCGTTTATGATCCTTGGGCTACACCCATTTTAAACCTTTAAAACAGTCTGCCTCGGCAGCTTTCCCCCTTTTTTCATTCTTGATGGCGAACGCTTGTGTTGCGATTAAAACGTCGTAGTTTTTTAAACATTTTTATTTTTATTTTCTTTGAACCTATCTACGTGACTTTACCGAAATACTCAAAGAATACGGTCAAGTTTAACTGTACAAAGCTGCGTGTAAAACTAGGCCTCAAGCTAGTAAACAAGAACAAAAATAAACGAATTGGTTGAGAAAGTAAAGCGGGATTAAATCCCTATATGTAGCCTGTCCGACTGGGTTCAGTCGGCGTTTGAACCTAGCGGACACTGTTACACACTCTTTGAACCTAGCGGACACTGTTACACACTTTTTCAAGGCACGACACTTAATTCTTTAATGCAGCTGGCGGTGGACGATCTGTTCGAGGGGGGGGGGGGTCAAGTTTTGACACATGTTTGCGCAAGTACTAAATGGATGGCCCCTTGCCAAACACGAGAAGCTGGTTGGAGCTGCTTGAACCACGCGTGGCCGAACTCAACCTCGACTCTGAGTCAGCACCTGCTACTCCCTACACCTGGACCTCAGCTCGGTTAGGGGGTTCCACACAGCCCTCTCATCCAGCACTTGCAGTAGCTAGTTGGCTAGTGGCTAGGCAGTAATCTCGTCTCACCACATCCACGAGTGAACTGGTGAAAGATGTTCGCAGCAGCTCACCCGAGCGCCACGCGGGCCGGTGCTGGGCCGCGTTGGCCGCCAGCGCGGAGCCCCATCCCGTGAGGCCCAGCACCAGGCTGCTCACGTTCAGCAGCGACGGCGGCTGCAGCGACTTCGCCTCGTCCGGCACCACGATCATCGCGGTATGGCGGAGGGGACGTTAGTGTATGGTGGAGGTGATGTTAGTGTATCGTGGTGATGGTGTATGGTGGAGGGGACGTTAGTGTATGGCGGAGGTGATGTTAGTGTATCGTGGTGATGGTGTATGGTGGAGGGGACGTTAGTGTATGGCGGAGGTGATGTTAGTGTATCGTGGTGATGGTGTATGGTGGAGGGGACGTTAGTGTATGGCGGAGGTGATGTTAGTGTATCGTGGTGATGGTGTATGGTGGAGGGGACGTTAGTGTATGGCGGAGGTGATGTTAGTGTATCGTGGTGATGGTGTATGGTGGAGGGGACGTTAGTGTATGGCGGAGGTGATGTTAGTGTATCGTGGTGATGGTGTATGGTGGAGGTGACGGTGATGTTAGTGTATCGTGATGATGGTGTATGGTGTATAGTGGAGGTGATGTTGATGTTTCTCGCTGGGTCGCGCTCAGAGGCCGCGCCTGCAGTATTCTCAACCTGGGAAGGTCAACATCGATTCCGAACGTCTCACAGTCATCGAGAAGGGGAATCGATTCTTTGTTCGGCTCGCCTCACTGTCCCAGTCTTACCGGAAATGACGATGGTTTAGTCTAGAATCGTAAATAAAGTAAATGGAATCGATCATAGATTCGTATTGTTTATTTACACCTGTTGACAATGTCTAACTTATAACATCGCTACTACCAGTACAGTGTACGCTACACGTTCTGTTCCGTGCCGTGTCGCCAAAGTGAATACAATCTGACGAAGCGAATAATCGAGATGTGACGCACGCTCGCGCGAATCGTGAGCATTGGAATCGATGCGCAGGAATCGACATCGCCGGCTCCTGCCTGTCGCGTGACGTCACGGGGGCCTAGCGTGGAGCGGTGCGGGCCTCGGCTAAAGTTTCTCTGGGAAATAACCACACCAGTGATCCTACTACTAGTAGTACTAATAACGATCATTATACTCGGCAGATGTTCTAACAGTCGTTAGAGATACAGCGGTGACACAGCGGCCATGCCGAAGAAGAAGACGGGAGCGCGGAAGAAGCTGGAGAGCCGCAAGCAGCGGCAGAAGGCGCAAGAACTTGACAAGGGCCGCGTGGACGTGGCGAGGCACCCTTGCAACGCGCCCATGGTAAGTCACCCACCCACCATGTCACCCACTCTAGTCACCCACCCACCCTAGTCACCCACCCTAGTCACCCACCCTAGTCACCCACCCTAGTCACCCACCCACCCTAGTCACCCCTTCCATAGTCACCCACCCTAGTCACCCACCCACCCTAGTCACCCACCCACCATAGTCACCCACCCATAGTCACCCACCCTAGTCACCCACTCCATAGTCACCCACCCTAGTCACCCACCCTAGTCACCCACCCACCCTAGTCACTCCTCCCATAGTCACCCACCCTAGTCACCCACTCCATAGTCACCCACCCACCCTAGTCACCCACCCACCCTAGTCACCCACCCACCATAGTCACCCACCCATAGTCACCCCTCCAATAGTCACCCACTCCATAGTCACCCACCCTAGTCACCCACCATAGTCACCCACTCCATAGTCACCCACCCACCCTAGTCACCCACCCTAGTCACCCACCCTAGTCACCCACCCTGGTCACCCCTCCCATAGTCACCCACCCTAGTCACCCATCCACCCTAGTCACCCACCCTAGTCACCCACCCACCCTAGTCACCCACCCACCCTAGTCACCCACCCACCCTAGTCACCCACCCACCCTAGTCACCCATCCACCCACCCTAGTCACCCATCCCATACTCACCCACTTCATAGTCACCCACCCACCCTAGTCACCCACCCCCAAAGTCACCCACCCGCTAGTCACCCACCCGCTAGTCACCCATCCCGCCAAGGCACCCATCCCATAGTCACCCATCCCATCATCACCCACCCCATAGTCACCCACCCCCATCGTAACCCACCCAAATACCCACCCAGTCACCCACCCCCTAGTAACTCTCCAAGCCACCCACCTAGTCACCCACCCAGTCATCCGTCTAATTACTCTCCCAGTCATTCACATAGTCACCCACCCAGTCACCCACCCAGTCATCCATCTAATTACTCTCCCAGTCATTCACATTGTCACCCACCCAGTTATCCATCTAATTACTGTCCCAGTCATTCACATAGTCACCCACCTAGTCACCACCCAGTCATCCATCTGATTACTCTCCCAGTCACCCACCCAGTCACCACCCCCCAGTCACCCACCTAGTCACCCTAGTCACTCACTATCTAGTCACTCACTATCTAGTCATCCACTCAGTTACCTTGTCACCCACTCATCCATCCACCTAGTCACCCACGTATTCGCCCACCCCATAGCCGTGACCCACCCAGTCACCCACCCAGTGACCCACCCAGTGACCCACCCAGTCACTCACCGAGTCACTCACTTTTCTACTCACTCGCACACTCGTTGATGAACGAATGCTCTCACCCGTACTATGGTGATGCATTCACTCGCGTTGTGACTATATCAGGAGTGGTTTTTAAAGGACCTCAAGCCACATGGGGGCGATTCTGAGGCTTGTAGAGGAGGTGCTTGGGGGTGATCGCGACCTCCTGGTTGCATTGACCACGTTGACCTCCAGACCGACTAACATTACATTTATCTTCTCTTGCAGGAATGCGACAAGTGCCAAAGGTAGGATCCAGACACACGGCCACAAACACTCAAGAGTTGTGTCAAAATCAACATGTCAATTCCACGGCTGGGTGCGGATAGACAGCATCGATGTGGGAGCATAGAAAGTGCAGTATAACAATGCTTGTGGTGGTCAGGGTACACGCTGAATGCTTTTGACGGCACTCGCATCCGCAGCGACCTGTGTAGAAGGATCCGTTGTACCTCACTGCTATGCTCCAACATCTATGCTCCCCACCTGCCAACCCAGCGTGAAGAATGGTCAAATGGTCCGCATGGTATTGGGAGGCCTTCATCTATCAGTGGGTTGAAAAAGGGTTGTACATTTGCACGATCTACACACACCACTCAAGAGGTCTGCACACACCACTCACACCTCACCTATACACCGCATAATAAAGGTTTTGTGGGTTGGATTGCGTAAATATCAATGTGTCGTTAACCGGCCACCACCCGACAGCCAATTAGTGACTACTTCAGCACACCGGTGTGTTGGAGAGTAAACCCACAACATTTACAATTTGAGTACGACGTTTCGCTTCATCATCATTGCCCATCGCATCGCGTCGTACATCACACACGTACCCTGGTAATTGGGAAAGCGTGTAACAATGCGTGAATCAAAATCCATATTAAGCAATGCGATAAATACATCCATAGAATTGTGCATGATAATCTGTTTAGGTCAATAGGACAAACACGCGTGCATTATTGGATCGGCTCATGTCTCGTCATTGAGTTGTGAGGGGGCGGTAGTCGTGCTGTTCTCAGGGTTATGTACGATTTAATCTCCCGAAGGAAACGCCCACGTTGCTGAAGATCCATGTTGCTTTTATAACGAAATGAAACGGCACCATTCAAGTGATTTTGTCCACTCGTCCCTTCCTCCGAACGCAGCTGCGGTGGTGAGACTTGTGTTGCACACGTGTCCTGTGACTAGGCGTGTTGCCTAAGTGTCGCTCTGCTTTCCCTCGAAGGCGACAGAAGAACAGGGCCTTCTGCTACTTCTGCAGCTCAGTGCAGAAGCTGCCCATGTGCGGCCAGTGTGGTAGGTGACTCACCGCCACTCCGCTACACCTAAGCTTTATATGGCTGCAACGGCATAATCTCCCCAATGTCGGTTGTCACGCTGTCAGAGAATTAAAACTATTAAACTATTTTTTATGTTACCAGGTAAGGCCCACGGAGCTATGTAGCTCTTTTTAAAACACGACCTGGCTACAAATGGTATCTCAACGAAGTGGCTTATTGCGTTGAAATCTATAACGTTGTCTCCGTGTCGCTCAGGAAAGACCAAGTGCATGCAGAAAAGCTCGGACTGTGTAGTTCGGCACCCTGGCGTGTTCAGCACGGGCCTCGCCATGGTGGTGAGTGCCTGGCCCGGGTTCTCGCACACACACAACACCGAGCGCTGCGACGTGGGTGTGTATCTGTGTGTGTATCAATGCGTGTGTGTATAATGTGGATGTGGAGAGCGGTGGTGAAGTGGTTAGCGTACTGCGCCAAGAACCATGTGACCCGAATTTGAATATCTTAGCTGGCACTGGACTTCCCCTAGGTCGACTCAGCCTCAAATTAGTACCTGGTGCAATGTATAAACATCACCACTTTGGAGACAAAGGCGGCCGGACGTGGTGCTAGCCACCAACCTTCTCATGTGCTGTGCCAGCCTTCATAGATGCTTGCTAAAAGCACTTTCCTCAACAGTCTGTTAAGGCTATACGGGGGATCTTTGTCTTTGTAACTGCATGCCTGGGTATATTGTATCATGTAACACTCCACCCCTCAACTCCTCATGAGTGATGGGGCAGTTTTGGAGAGAGTGCAAAGATTACATATTTGGGCAGTGTGCTTATGAGCAGCTCGGGTTTGGCAGCAGAGCACTCACTCCGAATCAGTTGCGCAGCATTATCTTCATCAGTTGCATAATGCTCTGTGAAAGCTACCTGGCGTGCCAATCCACACGAAGCTACAGGTGTTCTTGGCCAAAGTTATGCCCTGACCTCCCTTCTGTATACTTGCGAAACATGAACTCCTCTAATGGAGCATTTGCGCCAGTTATAAACATGCGTACAATCAATTTTTGGTTTAACCAGGCTGTAGCTCATAAATCCTTGAAAAATACGGACACGGTTCCGTTGGTGAGCTCCTCCAACAGTCAAGGCTACATTGGCTGGGTCATGTATCCCGCATGCCCAGTCACGGCATGCCCAAACAGTTTGTTTGACCCGGTTCATGGGACTAAACTGGTGGGATGCAGTACAGGAGGATATGGAGCTGAGTGGACTCGCCATAGATTGGTAACAGCGGTGTCAAAATCGGCCTCTGTGGAGGAGGCTCATGAAAGATGCTATTGGGCAGTTGGAGGCAGTCGCCCTCCAACAACAGCGGAGGGCAGAGGAGCGACACAACAACAAGTGGTGCGCCGGGCGGATAAAACGCAGCGAGTTGGCAGTGAGGAGAACTGGTGGTGCCTCTGCCAGTCATCTCAGTCAGTCAACCCATGGCACCTATGATCAGTCCCGTGACCCCCTGCCAGCGAGCCTTTGACATTTCACGTGGGCTCAAAGTGTACCTAGCCTGGCACAAGTGCCGTGATGATGTCATCGCCACTTAGTGGTGGATGGTGGCTGTTGTCGTTGTGCCCCTGTGTGTGTGTGTGGGGAGTGTGTAATGCGTGTGCCCCCACTTCTGCGTGCAGGGTGCCGTGTGCGACTTCTGCGAAGCGTGGATTTGCCACGGGAGGAAGTGCCTGAGCATCCACTCATGCCCGTGTCCTCTGGCTGATGCCGAGTGTGTGGAGTGCGAACGTGGCCTCTGGGACCACGGTGAAGCCCGCCCACGCGCACATGCGCACATACGTACACAACAACAATAACAGCCACCATTCACTACTAAGTGGTAGTGGCATTACCACAGCACATGTGCCAGGCTAAGTGCACTTAGAGGTTACGATAAGTGTGGATGTCTCTCGCTGCGGACACGAGGTCACGGTACAGATCCCCAGGTGTCATGGGTTGACTGACCGACTGACAAATGCAGCACCTTGACTCCCTACTGCCACCTTGCCGCATTTTAGTTGCCCCGGCACTCCGCTCATTGTGAGCATCGCTCTTTCGGCCTCTTCACATGTTCATGCACTGTATGCACACACACATACACTCACGTGTAGCCTACAATGCACTTTTAGCGGACATCTATTAACCCGGGGCCCATCACAGTAGATGTTAGCATGGCCAACACCATTTCTGGCCACCTTTGTCTCCCCAGTGCCAATGTTTTTCCACTGCACCAGGTACTGATTTTAGGCCGAGTCAACCTTGGGGTAGGCCCTTAGACATACACGCACAGAGCTAACCTGGATGTTTGTCATTATCTAGAGATCCTGTTATAGCCTTGTCTGCCAGTCACCTGTCTCAATTGATTGTTAAAGCCCCATCGCCTCCTACTGGCAGACTCATTCCCGCTGGTAAGTTGGTGCTGATGTACTAGTGCTGCACGTATGTATGTTGAACTTCTTTCGCACCGTACATAGCCAATAGTGCTAATAGGAGGTGCGGGGGAAGGACAACAAACTAAATACAAAAAGCGGCTCTCAAGAAATGAGTTTTCAATCTTGATGATTTAAAAGTGCATTGCTCCAGTGGCTTCCTAATATCAAAAGGGAGAGGGTTGGCCGTTATCAGGGGTTCCCATAGGCTAAAGAAAAACTGTGCTCTAAAATGTTCCATTACTTTGTGCAAGTGTTGCTCTTGATGTTGTGGTTATCAGAATCTGTATTTAGACTGGAGGAATCCGATAAGCTATGAGCTCTTTTTCACAGATATCCAGGAGGGGCAGGTCAGCAAGTTATAACAATGAATACAAAAAACGATAGAAGTGCAAAATAGGAAAAAGGTAAGCAAGTCGCTAAAAATAAATACATAAATAAGAATAAAATATATAAATTCCTGGCAATTTTTCAATACGAAATGCAAGCTCGGGCAAGGCAGTGAAACAACAACAAAACAGAGACCACAACAAGACAACACACAGTCCCGAAATAAAATTGCACATAAAAATTGAACTGTCGATACTGCACAGGTAAGAAGCCAGTGAGTAAGTGGCCATGTTCGTCTCGTCCCTCCCCCTGTGTTGTACAGGAGGCCGCATTTTCCGCTGCTCATTCTGCAGCAACTTCCTTTGTGAGGACGATCAGTTTGAACACCAAGCAAGCTGCCAGGTGCTGGAGGCCGAGACCTACAAATGTGAGGCTGTAAAGCAATAATCACAATGATGTTGAAGACTATGATTATTGTGATTTGTTTTGGATAGAGCCGCCCTGCTTTATTCATATAGCGGCGTCACTCATGCAGATCGCATCTCAAAATACTGAAGAATTTGTAATGAACAGTTTTTACAGAGAGGCACGGAAAACCACAGATGAGCGCTTGCGGAGGCAGCCATCAACTGGCGCCACCAATTGCACAAGCTCTGTGGTCCTATATTGGGATGTTGGGCAACTGTTAATGATTGTTTATACATGTGTAGTGGCCTCAAGGGGGCCACCACGGTGCAGAGACAGTGCCGTTTGTGGGGCGGTACTGTAGGGGTGGAGGACGGGTGTCGCCGTGAAGAGGGTCGCACCAGGACGTGACCGCGGGGTGAACCCGGGGGGGGACTTGTGACCGGACGAGAGGGGGCAGGGGGGCCCCAGTCGGGAGTGAGAGGATCACGTGATGGGGGATCCAGAGTCCCCACGAGGGTTCTGGAAGGGAGGCGTGGCCAGGGGCGGAGCCAGCCAGGCCACGGGGGATATAAGCGAGGTCCTGGGAGGGACCCGAGTTCAGCTCCGGGAATGAAGTCGTCGTCCTCGATTCACGGTCCTCGGTCTCCACGTGTGGACCAGGCAGCTCCTTGGCTGTCCGGGTCCGGTTATAGAATAGCGCGCGAGTATTAGTGTAGTTAGCCGTGGTGGTCACCACCCTATGTTATTATCCTGTTAAGAGTTACCCGTTGTGTTAAATACAAGTGTTGCCTCCAAGTACAAGTCTATCTAATTAGCGCACTACACATGTGTTAAAAAAGCGAGATTACCCGGATAAAACCCACGTGTGTGAAGGGGGTAACGGTACTGTACAGATTTAATCCAATTGCTGTACTGCCACCTAACCCTGAATTTCATGGCAGATGCATAATACTTGATTTAAAAATGGAAATGTTTAAAACTCAGATCTAAATGACGGAGGCATAATCACGGCGATACACTCCGCTGCTGACACAATCACCTGGCTGGACCACCTCAATGTTAATTACAGTTCTTGCTCTACATCAACATCTGCCATACGGAGAAGAAGTGCCCAGTGTTTATCTTTGTTATCGTGCTCATTGTATGAATTGTTAACAAGTCCCTGTCCATTGCCCAGGTGTATCCTGCAATCGCCTCGGCCAGCACTCCTGCCTGAGATGCAAGGTATGATCACGATCGGCAGCCTTGTTTATCCACTGCGTTTTTATGTTTGTTTGTGGTGTGTGTGCTTGTGCTGATGTTGTTAAAGACTCAAGAACGTAAGAACACGTGGTGGCATACAGATTTCATTTCTAGCCACAAATATCAGTGGCAAGTGATATCAGAACCGGTCCTGTGTCTTCTCTAGGTTGACTCAGCCTTAAATGAGTAGCTGGTGTGAACGAGAACTAGGGAAACGGGTGGCTAAGCATGGTAGTCGGCACCACTCCATTGTGTGCCATGCCAGCCTTAAAAAGGTGCTCGATATCAGCACTTGCTTTGACAGTTTTGATGGCTGTGCGGGGGATCTTTGTCTTGTCTTCGTGTGTGCTGGATTCAATGAATGTGTGTATATGTATATCTATAAGTGTATGTACATATGTGTGTGTGATGTGCATCATTTGTTCGTGTGTTGTGCAGGCGTGCTACTGTGCGGATCACGTGCGGAGTAAAGTGTTCAAGCAGGAGAAGAACCACAATCCGCCCTGCCCCAAGTGTGGCCACGAGACCCAGCAGACAAAGGACCTCAGCATGTCCAGTATGTTCTTTGTGGACGACACGCACACCATTTATCAAACTTGGACTGCGAGGCTGGCACACGATGGCATACTATTCTTAAAATTACATCACGGGGTTCTCCAACGTCTACTGGGAAGTAAATAGCACGTAATATTTCATGGTTTATATGTCCGTAGTATTAACCAGGATGGCCTGCCAGACCTCTGCAGAAAGTGGCAAACGCACTCCAGCTTAACCCCACCTGAGGACCCGGAGACTCGCGTGCAGATTTGATTGCCCATCATCTCTGCACGGCAGCGGCTTTAAATGTGGACGCCTCGTCAGTCCACAACATGATGTGTTCGGTGATGTTCAGCGGTGGGCGGACCTCCGGTTGACACCTCCGTGTCGCCCCATCCTCCCTCGTCGTGTACCGCCCCACCCCCTCCCCACCCCACAGCGCGGAGCGTGAAGTTTGGCCGCCAGTCGGGGGTGGGCGACGATGGCGGGGAGGACGACGACAGCTACGGCGGCTACGGCGGCTACGGTGGCTACGGGGCCACTGGGACCTCTGCCTGGGGAGGCTGGGGCGGGGCCACCGCCTCCCGCTCCCCTGACGATGACGACGATGAGGAAGATGACGACGACGACGACGATGACGACGAAGAGGAGGAGGAGGAAGAGGAAGAGGAGGGCAAAGCCGGTGACGGCAAGGTGGCCGACAAGGTGAAGGAGGCGATGCCCGCAGGAGGAGAGGAGGTGGAGAGTCCGTTCGGAGCAATGAACCTGGGCCGCACATACGCCAGCGGCTATGCCCACTATGAGGAGGAGCAACCCGAGTAGCAGCGATGACCGCTGTACCTGGGCTCAATTACAGTTGTAATCATGTCGTTAATCATAATGAACTGCAATCGCAGTGGCATCGCGGTCATAATTTGAGCTCACATTGCCACTGTCATTGTAATGATAATTGACCCCTAGGTCTGATTGTGGTGGCGGTCGAGGTGGTGGTGGTGGTGAAGGGGCTTGAGGTTATTCTACACGTAGCAATGTTTACAATGCGAGTCTTGCCCTCCAAGTGTGCGTGTCCTTGCTTGAATTCAGTGATTCTCATGTTGCGTTCCCATCACCAAATGGGAACCAGGCTACCCTGACCCAGGGAATGGCACCAGGAACTGTTCTAGAGCCAGGTCCACACCTGAACGATCAGTTCTGGAACGTGGTCACATCACGCAAATTACGGTCATCCTCGCAGCAGCGGCTTTTGGCTAGCCATCGAACAAAGGTGGTCACTGCATCACGCGCTTTCAGATGTGCTTCTGCGGCTACCTGGAACACTTCCAATTATAGGAAGCCACTGGAGCTACGCACTTCTAAATCTAAATTGAAAACTCATTTCTATCGAACCGCTTTTTGTGTTTAGTATCTTGTCCTTCCCCCGCACCTCCGATTAGCACAGTTAGCTACATATGGTCCGAAATAAATTATTCAACTAAATGTGCACCCACGCATGGTGAATGGTGGGGCTCCCCTTGGCCTCAGCCCTTCTCCCTGTGCTCTACCCGGTCGTTTAATGGTGGTCAGGGAAACGTTTGTTAAAAAAAAGATTCTGACACGCTAATTTAGCTACAGACGAGGTCAGACTAATTTGCATTCAAATTTATTTTTGTTATTTTTCCCCCGTATATCTGAAACGTTCATCTGAAAGGTGTTCAAAGATTTATGGATAGACATACATTCTTTGAAATACACTTGACACAAAGAGGAACGTGGATCGGAGGGAAGAGACACAAATTTGAGACAATATTGACCATTAAGGAAAGTAAATGGGTATCGACAGGACACGTCACTGTAAGGGATAATGACCAACGGACAAGACTGGCGATGGGAACGGCAGGCAAAGAGAATGTGCCTGAGAGACGGAGCAGTGAGGTCAGCAGAGCGAGATGGATTGTGGCATCGCGAGCATGAGGGAGATGGCATGGGGAGGTCTTCATCCAGCAGTGGATAGACCATGGCTGCTGATAATATGAAGCATGTCGCTGGGTTGAACACAAGCGTGTCTCTTCAGAGTTGAACTCGAGACATCACAGCTGAATTCAGGGTCGACTCGAGTCCGAGAGGTCGTGTGGTTAGAAAATGTGGCCCTGCCTCTGTCTTTGGCAACCAGTAGGATTGGTACATCGGAGAAGTTTTTTAGTTCAACAAACGGTTACTGAGCACAGGCCCATTTATGTCAAGCGATCGTCGATAACACGATTAACATAATTGTAATAGGTAAGAGTTCATATGATTCTTCATTTGGAAATACATGTTATCTGGTCAAACGCTGTTCTGGCACGGTTCCCCAGTTCTCGTGGAAATTTGACATCTCCAAGCCTGAATTTTGCCTGGAATGTTTTCGTGAAATTAAAGAAACGTCAAGCGGCGACAGAGCAATGAAATGTAACCTGAAACCAAACTGCCATTGAATGCCATCACTTGCTTAACGTGACCCAACACCTCAAAGTTCCACTTCTTCAAGTAAATTGCCATTAGTTCCTGTGATGTCATTTCTCATGATGTCACTGTCAACTCTCAGTTATCCAGGGTAATGGGAGGGAGGGGTTGCCTAGATGAAACAATACGGATAATGTAAAACAAGAAAATTACTTATTTAAATATTTGTTCACCTACATATAATGGCGGTGAGATCGGATGCCATTCATTTGTATCCAAGTAATCGGTTACTTGCTGACGTATTTACAGTTACGTGAGAACTTAATAATTAACCCGCGGGTGCATGAACATTTTTTTATTTTCTGCAAGGTTAATCTGCAACCTGGATAAGCCACCCTCGGATATCGACAATGTACTATTTCCCATTGTATAATTCCTGTGAAGGCTCTACAGTGTGGAATGAGCACACGGTTGACGGCAGAGCATTGAGACGGCTGCGACACTAAAGTCATCACTGACCAATGACGGACACACCTCCGTTGCACTCCTGTTTGCAGATTGGCACGCGATGTTACGCAGATCAACTCTTGGTGACAGTCGTTCTCTTACCATTCTGTAAACTCGCTCTGTGGTAATGAGCACACGTCAAGTGATATTTTGGGCACGTTCAGTAAAACGCTCGCAATTAACTGTTGGCCAGTGTTGTTATTTGAGCATGAAAGGCGGATATGCTGAGTGTGTCGACGGGGCAAACTGCTGAGTACAAACTAGGATTGTTTAATAAAGTTGTAATTTTGCCCAGCATTACAATAACAAATAAATCCCACCTTGTGTGCAAATGCATGTGCTTCAGTTCAATAAAGTGGATAAAATTGACAGTCATATGTAGTTTGAAATCTATTTTAACCTCATTTAAATCATGCCACTGGCATCTTATGATAAGGCAGACATCTCTTATGATGAGCAGTACACCACATTGTGCCAGAACATGACTGGAAGATGTCAGAACTACTCGCGAATTAACTTCAATACGAATGGAAATATTAACGCAGGATGGCCTCACCCCATTCTTAACGCTTCAATTCTGAAGTAATCTGTAGAAATCCACTGATGCATACAATTGAGAGCACTCAACCTGCAGAGGTCCGAATCCCACCGACCCAGCAGGAGCACGTTGACCAGCAATCGTGATTCTCCAAGCATCCTCGGCCTCTTCCCACGTGTCACCATAACCCTCTCTTGCTGAACAAGAGCAGAATTTACTTTGTGTCGCGTCCATATAATAGCTTGGACAGTTCGTTAATACAGTCGATTAATCAAAAAATTGTATGGTCTACTTATTTTGTAGTCGATTACTCAGGCCCCTTTACAAATGACGTTAATCGTGACCTCTGAAGGCAGGAACCCCTTTCAAATCCACACCTCGCGCGACGTGCTCAATTGTGCAGTGGGTACAGAGGGAGAGCGAGACTTCTTGGAGGCACACGTATTATAACTGCGAGCACAAGGGGTGGCTGCCCCTTTCACTTAGGTAACTGGGAAGATGGTCCCTCCGGGCTAACTTGCCCTAACGCGACTGGGAGAAGGGAGCCGTCAATCCGGATTCCGACTCGAGTCCTGGTCTTCACCCCAGGACTTCTTCGTTTGGAGGACGTCTTCATGACTTCAGATCAGCAACAACCGCCGGACCCGTTTAGGGGTCCGGCTTATATCCCCAGTCCCGGGGCTTCCTCCGCCCCGAGGCACGCCTTCCCTTCTCGACCCTTCCAGAGGCCCCTGGAACCGGTCCCGGGGTCCCAGAGCCCTCCTCTTTGGGGGCCCCACCCCCGGCACATCTGGCCACGAGCCCTCCGGGTTCGTCCGGAGTGCCATGGCCCCCTGTCACCCATGCGCAGCTCCCCGCGCTCTCGCCCCCTTGCCTCCGAGGGCTGACACTGCACATGGAGTGCACGTTGCACAACCGCCGTGCTGCAGGTGGTGTGAGCAGCACGGCCCGTGCTCCACACACGGGCCGGCCTAATGTGGAAAGCAGTGGCATCCCCCGATGCCACTACAATTCTACCGATAGTATCGCCAAGCCTAGCCCAGAAGCACTTCTGTGAACAGAAGTCCGGCTTTTCATCTCATACAATTGATTGAGCAATTAAACTGCTAATCTGTAGAGTATAGATTACTTAAGTGATATGATTGCCCATCTCGACCTTTTAGACATGAATACACTGCATAACGTTGAAATGTGTCGGGTTGGGGATGGATGTGGAAGAAGGGGTGGGTGATGCATAAATTAAGCAATTAACATTTGTATTAGAATTGTATATTATGCTTTTCCGGCATCAACATTGCACATAGTCTATACGACAACAAAACAAGGGCAACAGATGCAATAGAAATTGCAACCAAGCGCATCACATTAAACCCGTGTATTTAGGAGAGTTTATGGTAATTACAACCATACATCGTTACACATCTCTTACACGATGTTGCTGTCGAGAAATAAAAAGATGACAACACGCCGTGCCTTAGTGTGAATTAGGCGAACGTAGCTCTTGATCACGTGGTACACGTTACATTGCACAAAGACCCATAGAATCACATAGGGAGAGAGTAAACACGGGGCCATGACCCACAATGCGCTGAAAAGGTAAAAGCTATAATCATGAAGGTGGATGAGTTATTTTAGAATAAATAAATTACATGAAAGGCAGGTAACACATCTATTTTAAAGTGAGTTACATCAAATTACAATGAGTTTTACGTTGGGCATTAATGCAACAAACATTGGAAGCATAGGAAAGGAAATGGAGTCTCCAAAAAAATACCGAGTTACATTGATTACATTTGCGATTGGCACCGTTCTTCTCGTACAAGGCCCGCAACTGCCCAGTAGAGGGCGACATTGCTTTGTGATTAAGTTACTTGCGTGTAATTTGCACACTGGACCATGTTGTTGGACAGACAGGGCCGACTCTTTTCAAATAACGTCACGGGATCTTTAAACTCGGGCGGCCGTGGGTCTCAAATAATAAACCTCTACAGCGAGCAGTGAGCTGCTTCGGCATGTCACTGCCCCATGCCAGTGGTCCACCTACCAACTGCCTGTAACAAAGCGGATTTGTTGACCCGAGTGTGAATGACCATCATCATCACATCCATGAAAACCCCAAACAGAGCAATCGCCCACCAACGCTTGCCTTTGCCATCGAGAGGAGAAAATGCAGAGGAGTCTCTCATTGATGTTTGTCCAACGGAGTACCCGAGCCACTTCAACCAAACCCGGGCAAGCCCAGGAAAGTCTTACAAATGTAAATAATTATTATATCACGTGATGCAATTAAAAGGAATAAGTTATATTAAAAAATACTTATTTAAAAAAACACGCTTTAATGAAATGTACCGTACGAGTAATGGCAGAACTCCACGACTCCAGGAAGTGGCCAAGAGGCTTGCCATAACGTACGGGACCGTGGTGATATACAGTCAACGTGAGTTGAGCGTGGACAATTAGACCCAAGGCGAAACATAACATATAAAAAAGATGGTTTAAGATTTGTATTTTAATGATAGAATATAGTATTGTCATTAGTATGACATAAGTATACCAAGTTTGCAGTCGATACCATATTGGGAAGTGGGTTAAAATTTAGTTACAAGATTTTAGGATACGACAACAGACAGAGTTAATAGAAAGCGCGTAAAAAGATTGTTTAAAAATATATTTTTATGATAGAATTTCGTATTGTCATTTTAAAGCCACCCCACAGAGACGATCGCCCTCTCTGTACCTGTGTTACTCTCTCTATGTATCTTGGTGATATATGTCTGCTTATATGCCTGTCTATAGTTTTCTGGTTAGATTTTTTGTTGCTATTTCATTTATACCTGATGATGATTGATTGTGTTGCAATCGAAACATCGTATGCTATTATTTAATCTATTATTTTATCTGTATACGTGACTTTACCGAAAGAACCAAAGAATAATTCCTGCAGTCACGAAAGCTCCAAAATTAAGATAAGTATACGAAGTTTGCAGTCGATACCACATTGGGAAGTGGGTTAAAATTGAGATACAAGATTTGAGGATACAACAACGACAACAACGAGAATATGGATTCCTGCAGTCACGAAAGTTTCAAATCAAGATTATACCAATCAATCACTCACAAAACCACCTGCCCACCCTCTCAAGCTCTCTCACACAATAACTCATTCACCAAGCCGTGTTGGCCCTCACATGTGCTTGCTAACAGCACCTGCAGCAACAGTCTGTTAAGGCTGTCGGGGCAGATGCTGCGGGATATGTCTTTGCGTGAGCGTGTAAATGTGGGAAGCGGTAGTGTCGTGATGAACACACTTCGCCACGAAGTCGGCCAATCAGTTAGATTCCCGCTCACGGCAAAGACCAGTGACGATTGTCTGAATCGGTTATTGCCTCGCCTAGGTCGATCAATGTTAAATAGTTTTTATCGCTTTATGTTGGTGATTTTGAAATCGTTTTGGTTTAGCCATGTTTTGTTGTCGTACAGAGTTAGCCTGATAACTTTAATTTAAATTGTCTTATGGTTATTGTTTGACTTGCATCCCACTAGGATTTTGCACAGCGTTGAAATACGGTGTTTTTTTCTGGAAGACTTTGCTGTTTTTTCCTGGATTTTCTGTTGCGTGTAGTCACTTTAAGGCATATCTTTGAGCAAGATCTTCCTTTGAAGCTTTCTCCACAGACTTCTGTGCATTTGGTTGTGATTGACGAAGTGCGGCGGTCTCGCCTTGCTCCCCGCCGTGCTCTGCTTCGGGATCGGAATCCTTAGTGCCACTGTGGTGGAGTAAAATGTGTGCAGAGCAGTTGCCTGTTTGTCACTGCCACATTCCTCGCACTTGATATCTGCCTTGCAATTCCTTGCAAGGTGGTTTGTAGAAGCACAGCATTTGAAACATACTCCAAATTCTTTCAGAATGTTCTTCCACTCTTCCAATGGCTTCCTCTTGAATTCACGGTATTTCTGGAGGGAGTGAGGTTTATTATGCAATGGGCATTGCTTTTCTGGATCATCTATCTTTTTCTTTGTGGTGGTTGCCTGGACAGAGTTTGCGAATGTCATAGGAGAAACCTGAGTCTTGTGTACGGAAATTGGCACTCTTGCTGTTCCTCGTTTCGCCATTGCCCTTTCCATTTTTGGGAGATCTGGACTGGAAACCCCCGTGGTGCCAAACATAAAACTCGGGTCATTTCTGGTCTTAGTCAGGTTGCAGATAAACTTTGAGAAAAAAGAGAATGGGAGGAATGCAACTTGATGCTCAGACTTGTATCTTGAACCCGCTGTTCTCCATTTTTCCTGCACGTCAAATGGCAATTTCTCTAGGATGGGGTTCACGCCATGGTAGGTATTCAAGAAAATGAGACCTGGTAAGTAGGGGTCAGCCTGGGCTGATTTAAGCTCCATCAAAGGATCTCCAAGCTCTCGCAACCTTTTATTGTCTCGATCAGAGATTTTTGGAAAGTTCTGCAACTTCTTGAAGAGAGCCTTCTCAATGGTTTCTAGGCTACCATATCACTCCTCGAGCCTCTCCCACACCGCATGCAGGCTTGAGGCAGGGTCGCCTATGATTGCCGACCGGATCCTCTTTGCGTACTCTGCAGATTCGTTTCCTAACCATTTCACCAACAGGTCGAGTTCTGCACTTGCAGAGATGTCTGCATTTCGGATTGCATTCCTGAAGGTAGATCTCCAGGCTCGATAGTTCTCAGAGTGGTCATCAAACTTAACGAGTCCTGTGTTGATTAGTTCGCGGTGAGTCAGGTATCTAGCAAAGTCCCCTAAGCCTGCTGATCCAGGGTGTGTCCATACTGGCGCTTGTGAGGTGCCATTATTGGCTATATTGCCTTGCATGCCGTCATTCGCGATTGCTTTGGATTGTGGGCCCAAAGGGGTTCGATCATGTTGGTTTGATCCGTTTATGTGACTGTCTGGAATGTGGGTCTGACTTGATGCATGCACGTCTGACCCCACGTGTGCGACGGCGAGTCGACGACTAACTGCCAGGGCAGGATATGCATTTCTATCTAGACAGCATTCATGTTCACTCGGTGTGGAGATGGCGATGCCTGAACGTCCAGCCTTTCTTCAGTATCGTTTGGTGGAGGAGCATTGGTGCATTGTTCAGACCAGTCCAAAATATTTTTTCTGATAAGTTAATCACGGTCCTTGACAGGTATTCGAGTGCCAAACTCACTCCAATTGTCTTCCTTATCCAGATTGGCTGCTGCTTCGAGCACCTTCGCCTGGGCTTTGCAGCAGCTGCTTCCTTTAAGTTGTAGGGTGCTTAGCTTAGCATCCAGCTCAATTTTCTTCCGTGTGGCAGTAGCCACTAATATACTCTCTTGCTCTTCAAGCTCTGCTTTCCTCCGTGCAGCAGCAATTGCTATGCTTGTTTCTTCTTGTATGTGGGCCTTTTCGATTAGCATGGCTTCCTCTTCAGCCATGTAGGCGATACGGGCGTTTGCTGCTTCTGCTGCTGCACGTGCCTGAGCTGCTGCCATACTAGTAGATGATATCTGTGAGTGTGCTGAGCCTTTAGATCTTGTGGTGGAATTGGATGAGACAGAGTGCTGAGATCGTGTCTCTCTTAAGCCCTCCACATGGTCCACTGCGTCTTGTATCACTGCCTGCACATTATCATCGAGCAGTTCAAGGAAGTGCTCTTGCGTGCGCACTCCCTCAATGCCCTTATCTGTTTTCACCTTCATCAGGAGGGAGATGTATTTATTTGCCAGCAGCTTGTAGCTTGAGCTGCTCACCCTCACTCGCTGTATGGCCCGCTGAATTAAGCCCACTGTGTCTGAGGCGCTTGAATCTTCAGATATATCTGCTTCAACCCGTTCCCATGCCCTTTGTATCCTGGCACCAAGGTCTTGCTTCTCAGCATCATAGCTTTGCAAGGCCCGCTGTGTTAACCTGACCTCTCTTTGGGGCCTTGAACTCCCTTGGTCCTCTTGAGGCAGTATGGGAGGTCCTGGATTGCTTAAATCACTTTCATCAGCATTTCTCTCTGCTGAACTGTGGCTTTCCATGCTGCGATGCTTGCAACACAATTTTTAATGTAGACTCGTTGCAAAACTGGTTGCTTCCTGCAGGCTGACTGCTTGAGAGCTCCTTGCTTGCTGCAGGGCTGGCTGCTTGAGAGCTTCAAGAAGAATGTATTTTTACTGTCTTGGCCTCGCTGTGCCCTGCATTGCACTGCTTCCCGAGTAGTTAACCTCGCATCCAATAAACTCTCAGAGCCAGGGTGAACATCCGACTCCAAACGTAATTTATTCAATTGAACGAGGTAAAACTGATGGAAAACACAGCACAGATACACCATCTGTTAATACTTGGAAACATCGACACAATGCATGAACACTACAGCATCACAACATTATCCTAGATAACATATTTCTCAACAATAGATCCTGGATGGACCAGGCACCCACAACAGCACTGAACAGCTATACAAGAGAACAAGCTACTGTGTTAAACAAAGGCACATCGTGCAATCATCACACTGCACCCCAGATGTACAGCACTGCATATAACACTGCACTATGAATGAGACGTTTCGTCATCCTTGCTCTCAAGATCGCAATATAGTTACTTGGGTACAAGTTTGACTCGACTTATTCAATTACGAGTGACATTCACAATAAGGCAAGTTGCAGGCTTCGTTGTTAACTAGGCCTCGTTTTTATCGTAACAATTTAACAGCATTATAAAGACATTTACAGAGATTCGTTCATGAGGCGATCCACATATACAAACACAGAGACAATTTCAACCAAGAAGATGGATTCTGGCTCAGCAATCATTGGAAGGATGTAATAAACCATTTTGGATCTTAACTGATTGTGTTCACGTTTACGGTGACTTTCAGACCGCAGTCCACTCACTGACATTGACTATATATCTTTTATTCTCTGCAGGGAATGGATTCTTTGCTCCGCTGCAAGTCTCCTATCACCACTCTCCCATTGACATATTGCGTTGCTTCCTCTTAGTACCTTTCACGCGACGGTCAATGGTATAGTGTATAGAAGATTGTATAATAATAAATAGTATAAAAGTGTAATGTTTAATATAATGTATAAGGTAATATATAGTATCGTAATTGTATAGTGAATATACAGCATTGTGGTCTACAGTAGGGTGGTACAATAACACATAGTGTAATATTATAATGTATAGTCGAAGGTATAAGGTGGTGTATAGTAATATAGTAGATAATTTAATTTTGGGTTTGTCTATGGCAGTATAGTACGGGGTAGACCCGTGTGATGTAAGAGAAAAAAGTTTAGCTGGAGGCATATTATATTTCTTGCGACATAGAATTATAATGTATGACTTACTGTTAGTATGATAGTAGGTTTTTACCCTTTTAACTGGTACAAAACTGACACCTTTATTCAAGGCATCATGTTTGCAATGACCACAACACAAGTAGTCAAAAAAGCAAACAAAAAGAAGCAACTCTGATAAGGATGATAATATGCACTGTCCTTGAAGTTGATTGGCCCACACCCGAGACGGCTTTAGAGCCTAGTCCCCATTGGTGTAGGGCCAGATGACACCAGAAGGCGTACAACTCAAACACAGTGCAATATCAGAGTATTGAGAGCTCGGGGTAAGCATTTACACTATGAGATCTCTTTTACCAGTGGCAAAATATGATAGTAGGTTTTTACCCTTTTAACTGGTACAAAACTGACACCTTTATTCAAGGCATCATGTTTGCAATGACCACAACACAAGTAGTCAAAAAAGCAAACAAAAAGAAGCAACTCTGATAAGGATGATAATATGCACTGTCCTTGAAGTTGATTGGCCCACACCCGAGACGGCTTTAGAGCCTAGTCCCCATTGGTGTAGGGCCAGATGACACCAGAAGGCGTACAACTCAAACACAGTGCAATATCAGAGTATTGAGAGCTCGGGGTAAGCATTTACACTATGAGATCTCTTTTACCAGTGGCAAAATATGATAGTAGGTTTTTACCCTTTTAACTGGTACAAAACTGACACCTTTATTCAAGGCATCATGTTTGCAATGACCACAACACAAGTAGTCAAAAAAGCAAACAAAAAGAAGCAACTCTGATAAGGATGATAATATGCACTGTCCTTGAAGTTGATTGGCCCACACCCGAGACGGCTTTAGAGCCTAGTCCCCATTGGTGTAGGGCCAGATGACACCAGAAGGCGTACAACTCAAACACAGTGCAATATCAGAGTATTGAGAGCTCGGGGTAAGCATTTACACTATGAGATCTCTTTTACCAGTGGCAAAATATGATAGTAGGTTTTTACCCTTTTAACTGGTACAAAACTGACACCTTTATTCAAGGCATCATGTTTGCAATGACCACAACACAAGTAGTCAAAAAAGCAAACAAAAAGAAGCAACTCTGATAAGGATGATAATATGCACTGTCCTTGAAGTTGATTGGCCCACACCCGAGACGGCTTTAGAGCCTAGTCCCCATTGGTGTAGGGCCAGATGACACCAGAAGGCGTACAACTCAAACACAGTGCAATATCAGAGTATTGAGAGCTCGGGGTAAGCATTTACACTATGAGATCTCTTTTACCAGTGGCAAAATATGATAGTAGGTTTTTACCCTTTTAACTGGTACAAAACTGACACCTTTATTCAAGGCATCATGTTTGCAATGACCACAACACAAGTAGTCAAAAAAGCAAACAAAAAGAAGCAACTCTGATAAGGATGATAATATGCACTGTCCTTGAAGTTGATTGGCCCACACCCGAGACGGCTTTAGAGCCTAGTCCCCATTGGTGTAGGGCCAGATGACACCAGAAGGCGTACAACTCAAACACAGTGCAATATCAGAGTATTGAGAGCTCGGGGTAAGCATTTACACTATGAGATCTCTTTTACCAGTGGCAAAATATGATAGTAGGTTTTTACCCTTTTAACTGGTACAAAACTGACACCTTTATTCAAGGCATCATGTTTGCAATGACCACAACACAAGTAGTCAAAAAAGCAAACAAAAAGAAGCAACTCTGATAAGGATGATAATATGCACTGTCCTTGAAGTTGATTGGCCCACACCCGAGACGGCTTTAGAGCCTAGTCCCCATTGGTGTAGGGCCAGATGACACCAGAAGGCGTACAACTCAAACACAGTGCAATATCAGAGTATTGAGAGCTCGGGGTAAGCATTTACACTATGAGATCTCTTTTACCAGTGGCAAAATATGATAGTAGGTTTTTACCCTTTTAACTGGTACAAAACTGACACCTTTATTCAAGGCATCATGTTTGCAATGACCACAACACAAGTAGTCAAAAAAGCAAACAAAAAGAAGCAACTCTGATAAGGATGATAATATGCACTGTCCTTGAAGTTGATTGGCCCACACCCGAGACGGCTTTAGAGCCTAGTCCCCATTGGTGTAGGGCCAGATGACACCAGAAGGCGTACAACTCAAACACAGTGCAATATCAGAGTATTGAGAGCTCGGGGTAAGCATTTACACTATGAGATCTCTTTTACCAGTGGCAAAATATGATAGTAGGTTTTTACCCTTTTAACTGGTACAAAACTGACACCTTTATTCAAGGCATCATGTTTGCAATGACCACAACACAAGTAGTCAAAAAAGCAAACAAAAAGAAGCAACTCTGATAAGGATGATAATATGCACTGTCCTTGAAGTTGATTGGCCCACACCCGAGACGGCTTTAGAGCCTAGTCCCCATTGGTGTAGGGCCAGATGACACCATCATATTTTGCCACTGGTAAAAGAGATCTCATAGTGTAAATGCTTACCCCGAGCTCTCAATACTCTGATATTGCACTGTGTTTGAGTTGTACGCCTTCTGGTGTCATCTGGCCCTACACCAATGGGGACTAGGCTCTAAAGCCGTCTCGGGTGTGGGCCAATCAACTGCAAGGACAGTGCATATTATCATCCTTATCAGAGTTGCTTCTTTTTGTTTGCTTTTTTGACTACTTGTGTTGTGGTCATTGCAAACATGATGCCTTGAATAAAGGTGTCAGTTTTGTACCAGTTAAAAGGGTAAAAACCTACTATCATATTTTGCCACTGGTAAAAGAGATCTCATAGTGTAAATGCTTACCCCGAGCTCTCAATACTCTGATATTGCACTGTGTTTGAGTTGTACGCCTTCTGGTGTCATCTGGCCCTACACCAATGGGGACTAGGCTCTAAAGCCGTCTCGGGTGTGGGCCAATCAACTTCAAGGACAGTGCATATTATCATCCTTATCAGAGTTGCTTCTTTTTGTTTGCTTTTTTGACTACTTGTGTTGTGGTCATTGCAAACATGATGCCTTGAATAAAGGTGTCAGTTTTGTACCAGTTAAAAGGGTAAAAACCTACTATCATATTTTGCCACTGGTAAAAGAGATCTCATAGTGTTACTGTTAGTAGCTCAGCTTATTGGAGAGTATATTTAGTATATTGATGATACTGAGTTAGTTTATATTTTAGTTTTTTACGTTGTGGTTTAGCTGCTGCAGCTCCTTACTATTAAAATTCCTTCCCTTTATTACTGCTAACCCTACTCCCTCCCTTTGATGCTGTTAATCCTGCATAATGCACGGGCATAATATGACTTTGAACCCCCCCCCCCACCTCCTACGCATTCCACAAGTAGTGACTAATACCATATCTGATATGCAAATTCCTTTGTCAAGGCATTCTTCCCCCTCCAACCCAGCTTAAATATACGCTGCCAGGCTTGGTGGTGCTCATTCAGACGCTGTCTTTTCGACAGACCTGTTCTTCACCTGAGGACGGCTGCTTGCGTTGTGGCCGAAACGTCGTGAGAATTATTTTATTATGTTTTATTTTTATCATTTTATTATTTCCCTTCTACGTGACTTTACCGAAAGAACCAATAAGATGAATCCCTGCAGTCACGAAAGCTTTAAATCGAAATTTACAGCATTATAACGGTCATTATAACATTATAACAGCATTCCCAGTATTCTAAGAACATAAACGAACTTACAGACAATGCTTCTTAAAGTCCCACGACGTACAGTTACAGCTGGCTTCACTGGGACGCGATTTGTGCCGCCATCTTGAACTCTGTGTAATGGCAGACCCCCAGCCTCGTGGCTGAAAGGCTGTCAAATCGAAACTTCCTGGTCACGTGACCAAACTCAGCATCAAAATCAGGAAATTCCTGTGTACACATGCCCCCACTCCTCCCACGGAGCAAAACACCTGCCATACCCTTATCACTTCCCTTACCACTACCCAATCCCTATCATTACCCCTATCACTACCTCAACCCCTATAACTACTCCTATCAATACCATAACCCCTACCTCAACCCCTATCACTACTCCTATCACTATCCCAACTGCTATCACTACCCCTATCACTACCCCTATCACAACCCCTATCACTACCCCGACCACTACCCCTATTACTACCCCTATCACGAACCCTATCACTACCCCTCCTTAACTCAACTACACCACTTTTAACAACCCCAATATTTATATCTCCACCACTATCAGCTTTGTACAATTCTAAGTGTATAAGATAAGATAACACACTAGCAAACCGAGTACACCTCGTTATTTTGACACTCATCAACTCCTGTCTACCTTTAGATCTCCACGAACACCAACATTATTTCTTCACCAAACTAATCGCTTACAGATGTTCTTTAACACACGCCCAACGTGGTCCTGAGTCACTCATGCAAATTTTGACTTGCCTCGTCTCGTGAATTCTCACCTCGTCAAACAAAAGAGACTTGAAAACAGAACGACTGACTGTAAAAATAAAATGATGAACGGGAAGGAAGGAATATACGCGTGCATACTTACAGATGTTATATATCCCACGCAATCTTTGTCCCCATACAGCTTCAGTACGTTCGTGCCAAGGCAAGGCCACTGTAAAAAAATCTACATAACTCATGAACGCACACACACAATACATGTGTAGTAGGTTCAAATTAGGTGCACACACACGCAACTTGGAGGCAACACTATTTATTAAACGGTAAATAATATAACACTCTACATGAGGTGGTGACCACCTTCCTCAACTCACTAACACTCTGGAACACGACACAGACTGGACCAGGCAGGCAACGGCCTGCCTGGCCCAGGACGACGACTCGGGACTTGACGACCGAAGATGTCTTCACCTTGGAGTACAGTACAACAGCCGCCTCGCTCTGCGTTCACACCACGCTTATATTTGGTTTGGCGTGGCTGGCTCCGCCCCAGCGTGGCTGGCTCTCTTCAGGCCACGCCTCCCTTCCCCGGACACGCCTCACTTCCCCCACCTCTGGGAGGGTCCGGATCCCTCCACCACGTGACCCCCCAGGCACCCCCTTGGGGCCCCCAGCCTTTGTACGGGCCGACACAGTAGTGATCTTTCTCTGTCACTACATCACCCCCCCCTGTATAAACACACAGCCGTCCCCGGCTGTAACACAACTGTGAAACATTGAAAAGGTGTGCCTCCGAACCAACAATATCAATAAATGACCGGCGACCGATAAGAAATACAATCACGTAATATATACAGAATCGACGAGGGTAAAAGGGAACCGCATAGAAAACGGGGAATTAACAACAATTATACATGAAAACTGGCTAACCCACTTACGCTCCAGCTAAGCCCCCCCCCCCCCGTTAGAATCACGCATGCAATGACAGTCACCCGTTAGCACCCCCCGCCTTTCCGACGTGGCGTCACAACCAGTAGCACGCGTCGGCCATATCGGGGGGGGAATTTCCATGTTACCACCCCACCGCCTTTCCGACGCGGCGTCACAACCAGTAGCACACGTCGGCCATATCGGGGGGGGAATTTCCATGTTACCACCCCACCGCCTTTCCGACGCGGCGTCACAACCAGTAGCACGCGTCGGCCATATCGGGGGGGGAATTTCCATGTTACCACCCCACCGCCTTTCCGACGCGGCGTCACAACCAGTAGCACGCGTCGGCCATATCGGGGGGGGGGGAATTTCCATGTTACCACCCCACCGCCTTTCCGACGCGGCGTCACAACCAGTAGCACACGTCGGCCATATCAGGGGGGGGAATTTCCATGTTACCACCCCACCGCCTTTCCGACGCGGCGTCACAACCAGCAGCACGCGTCGGCCATATCGGTGGGATTTTAACCCAGTCTCTCTCCAAGACTCGCATCGCAGCATATAGCTGTACCGACCAAGCCGAGACGACCCATCGTTCACTCACTGCACAACATGCACCCTAACAACTGAGGGATACAGTCTCAACGTAACAGGACAACTCCACCTGAACCTTACGAATCTCCAGCCCACTGTTTCAACGCACCTCGGAGTGTCTCACTCTCCGGGCCGTCAGGTCAAGCCATCAGACACAGCATGATGGGACCACACTCTCTGAGCCATGTGAGCGCACAGCCCACTTGGCTAGACAAGCCACGGAGTGTCTCGATCTCCGGGCTGTCAGGTCAAGCTGTCAGACAGCATGACGGGACCACACTCTCTGAGCCATGTGAGCGCACAGCCCACTAGGCTAGACAAGCCACGGAGTGTCTCGATCTCCGGGCTGTCAGGTCAAGCTGTCAGACAGCATGACGGGACCACACTCTCTGAGCCATGTGAGCGCACAGCCCACTAGGCTAGACAAGCCACGGAGTGTCTCGATCTCCGGGCTGTCAGGTCAAGCCGTCAGCCATTGCATGACGGGACCACACTCTCCGAGCCATGTGAGCGCACAGCCCACTAGGCTAGACATGCCACGGAGTGTTTCAATCTCCGGGCTGTCAGGTCAAGCCGTCAGCCATTGCATGACGGGACCACAACGTTCATGTTAGACACGCAACACTCACTGGGCCATCCTGGTCAGGACCTGCGCCCCAAGATAGGTGACAGCCAGCAGCACAATTCCAAATCCCTGGCCGCATGTCACCATCACAATTTAACACCATCACAACACATACAATTTGAATTATGATCCCCCACAGAACTGATCCAATGCCGAACAGGTACGCACAATTTGTGACGATCCCGAATATTCAATGGGTCACAACAATACACCTCACATCCCGTATCCGTACACATCATCTCCGAGACTCGCATTGCAGCATGCAGCTGTACCAACCGAGTGGAGAGCAACGCAATTTGACGGCAATTAACGGAAACGGACCCCCGATCCATGTAGAACACAAGGAGCATTCTCGCACAAAAGACATCATCTGTGCAACAACGGACAGGAACCAACCAGTGAGTTTGAAACGAATCGAACCTGTCATTTCAAAATCTCCTTCAACATTAACCATGGGACTCAGGGCATTCGAATTTTGAGAGCAAAAAAACTATACACAAACCCCAAGAATCGCCAAATTGATTAATACAGTATATGCAGTATATGAAATTCGTACAGTGAATCATTTGGCGCAATGCTCCATCCAGTCCCCACATGGCAACACACACAATCAATACTCCAGACAATCCGTACATAGTAAATAATCACAAGCAAGTACCCAACATTCCATACACTGTTAACAATTCCAAGCAAAGCTCCATACGGTCTGTACCTTGGCAACAATGACGATCAAAGTTTCTTACAGTTACACGTGGCAATCACGAGCGAAACTCCATACAGTATACACGATAACAACGGCGATTTCGCAACAAAACGATGTAACAACACGAGTCATTAACACGGCAACATACAGGATATCAACGGAGCTCGGGACACCAACACGAATTAATCATTAACTACACCCAGAAGATACCGATCTCGACGCCGTATTTAACAACAACACTTGTTACAAGCAGAAACCCGCATGGTCGCTGCGTCACTTTATCACGTACACAACCGGACGAACACGCTCCGCAAACCAGCGAGTTAAAAAAAAACACACGCGATCGCAACCCGGCGCACGTAAGATGGGTGAAGATTATTATTATTTTTCTTGGGGCCGGGTGCTTGTCATGTCACGACTCGCCTGGCAAACTGTGAATAGCGGAGGGCGGCAAGGTGGAGCACTGGAACGGCCCGAAGAATCTTTCATGGTGAACACGGCCTGCTCTTGCGAACCCATCCACCTCTCGCGCTCGAGCAGAAGGCTGGAACTCCCCCTCTGCAGGCGTTGATGTCGGCGGGAGCGGCATTTCGGCAGCAGGAGCGGCGTTTTGGCGGGAACCGCGCCCCGACCAGCCCTCGAGTTGGCGGGAACCGCGCCCCGACCAGCCCTCGAGTTGGCGGGAACCGCGCCCCGACCAGCCCTCGAGTTGGCGGGAGCGGCGTTTTGGCGGGAACCGCGCCCCGACCAGCCCTCGAGTTGGCGGGAGCGGCGTTTTGGCGGGAACCGCGCCACGATCAGCCACCGAGTTGGCGGCCCCACCGCGTGGCCCGCATGCCTGGGCCTCCCCCCGCCAGCCCCCGCAGAGACGACGGTGTCCTCTCCCCGCGGCTCCATCGCTCCGTTCCCGATGGCGGCGAAGCAGCGGTGCGATGACAGTCCCGCCGCTCCGCGTGCAGCGCCATCTCTCTCCCTCTGTCACCGGGGCTGCCATCCCCGGGGCTGTCCGAAGGATGGTCGTCACACCATCCCCGTCGTACGAAGGCGTCCAGATGAGTTTTGTCTTTGTTTTTCGTGTGCCCATTTTACTTCCCTAGGATAACACCTAGCAATATTTATATTTCCACAACTTCTGACGCCAAATGTAGTAGGTTCAAATTAGGTGCACACACACGCAACTTGGAGGCAACACTATTTATTAAACGGTAAATAATATAACACTCTACATGAGGTGGTGACCACCTTCCTCAACTCACTAACACTCTGGAACACGACACAGACTGGACCAGGCAGGCAACGGCCTGCCTGGCCCAGGACGACGACTCGGGACTTGACGACCGAAGATGTCTTCACCTTGGAGTACAGTACAACAGCCGCCTCGCTCTGCGTTCACACCACGCTTATATTTGGTTTGGCGTGGCTGGCTCCGCCCCGGCGTGGCTGGCTCTCTTCAGGCCACGCCTCCCTTCCCCGGACACGCCTCACTTCCCCCACCTCTGGGAGGGTCCGGATCCCTCCACCACGTGACCCCCCAGGCACCCCCTTGGGGCCCCCAGCCTTCGTACGGGCCGACACAGTAGTGACCTTTCTCTGTCACTACACATGCAGCGGTGCCAAAGTCCACGAGGTGGAGTCCACCACCATAGCTCTGCCGTCACACCGTAGAGGCCCAGCCAATTCGAATTCCTTCCCATGACTGAGTAGCTATACGTGTGTATGTTGAACTTCTGCCCATTACTTAGTAGCTGCGTGTGTGTGTTTGTTGAACTTCTGCCAGTCATCTCAGTCAGTCAACCCATGGCACCTGGGTCTGTCCCGTAAGCTCCTGCCAGCAAGCCTTTGACACTTCAAAGTGCACCTAGCCTGGAACAAGCGGTGTGGTGACGTCACCGCCACTTATTGACGAATGGCTGTTATTGTTGTCGTACATGAACCGGGTTCCCCGCGTTCACATTTCTCTCCCTCGATCGCTCACCGTCGACTCCCAGCGCTCCACCGTGAAATATTCTGCCGCTCGCGCCTCTGCCCCCCCCCTGCCTTGGTCCCCCCCCCCTTGGTCCCTCTTCCCCTGGTCCCTCCCTCCATTGTTCCTCCCTCCCTTGGTCTCCCCTTCCATGACCCCCCTTTTCCTGGCCCCCTTTCCCTGGGCCCCCCTTCCCTAGTCCCCGTTTCCTGGCCCCCCCTTCCCTGGTCCCCTTTCCCTGGCACCCCCTTTTCCTGCCCCCCCTTCCCTGCCCCCCTTCTCTGGTCCCTCCTTCCCTTTTGCATCCCTGTGGTGACGACAGCCTGCCCCCCCCCCTCCTCTAGTCGAAAGGGACCGCGCTCTCTGAGTGCCACCAGCCACAGCGCCTTCTTCCTCTGGGCCCTCGCGGCAGCGTCTTCCCCATCCACTGGCCACTCTCACCCTGCGCGTCTAATGCTAGACCCTTGCCAATGAAGCTTCCACTCCCTCTCCTTCTCTGTTCGCTCTGTTTGCTCATACAGTATTCATAAAGAATTCATCCCGAGCGTAACTCTGCAGCATTGATTGCATTTAGTCCGTTGAACGTTGTCTGTCGTCCCACTGTCTTTTTGATTGGATGATGAATTAAAGAGATAAAGGAGAACAATTTAGGAGTGTTCTGAAAATCTGAACTTGATCATGAAAAGCAACTTATCAACGTTCCGAGAGAATTCACATTATTTTGTAATCGGCGCTTAACACCTTCTGCTATGGCAACACATGATGATTCAGAAACATGGTCATTGAGAAATGTAGCAAGATTAACATTAAGCACAGAACAATGGAGAGAAGAAGCGTGCTTAGAATGAGACTGAGAGCCAAAGAGAGCAACGCATGGATTAAAAACATTTGCAAACTAAGAGTCATCATACCGACTGTGCGATGATAGGCTGCTTGACATACTAAGAGTCATCATACCGCCTGTGTGATGATACGCTGCGTGACATACTAAGAGCCATCATACCGACTTGTGATGATAGACTGCGTGATATACTAAGAGCCATCATACCGACTGGGTGATGATAGACTGCGTGACATACTAAGAGCCATCATACCGACTTGTGATGATAGGCTGCGTGACATACTAAGAGCCATCATACCGACTTGGGTGATGATAGGCTGCGTGACATACTAAGAGCCATCATACCGACTGTGCGATGATAGGCTGCGTGACATACTAAGAGCCATCATACCGACTTGTGATGATAGGCTGCGTGACATACTAAGAGCCATCATACCGACTGGGTGATGATAGGCTGCGTGACATACTAAGAGTCATCATACCGACTGTGCGATGATAGGCTGCGTGACATACTAAGAGCCATCATACCGACTTGTGATGATAGGCTGCGTGACATACTAAGAGCCATCATACCGACTGTGTGACGATCGACTGCGTGACATACTAAGAGTTCTCATACCGACTATGTGATGATAGGCTGCGTGACATACTAAGAGTTCTCATACCGACTGTGTGTGACGATAGGCTGCGTGACATACGATGCACACCCCACGCACTGGGCTGAGAATACGATCGCTACCCTTTGACCTCGACCATGTATTCTGCGCGGAAAAAAAAGTCAAAACAACCTCAGCAAGAGTCCAAGGATCCTCCTGTAATCATTTACCCGGTGGGTTCTGAGACGGGGCAGCCAGCCTCCGCGCTGCGACGCGCCTTGACAAGACCGCAGAAGTTCGCACAGGGCCAGCGGCAGTAGCAGCAGCCGCAGCCGCAGCTGAACCTCGACTCCACCACGCTGATCGCGTGCGGGATGGCCGGCCACGCCGCCCTGCGGCGACTCTGCCTGCTCCTCGCCCTTCTCTTGCACGGTGAGCGCATCTGCCGCGTCTCGCACGCGCATCACACTTGTCCACGTGATAAGCCACTTTGTTGAGCTATCATTTGTGGCGTTACCTGGTAAGATCCAACTATTGTTTAGTTTTATTTGTGTAGATATTTTAAACGACGTATTGATCTTGCCTGCATTCTGCACTCCTATCGTGTTTGTATTGTTTGTTGTTGTAACGTTCTGATCCGCCCCGAATGGACATCTGTGAAAAAGAGCTTTACAGCTCATCGGATTCCTCCATTATAAATGAATAATAATGGAGGAATCCGATGATTTTGGTAAAACGCACATCCGTCTCCTCCAGCTCATCTCACCTGTATTTTTTTTTATCAGAACAAAGTTGGGGGTGCGTCTTATCATGCGGTAGGGGAGTGTGTGTGTGTGGGGAGTGGAGGGCAGAGGAGCGACCCTCACAAGAACAAGCAGAGCGTCGAGCGACTAAAACGTCGCAAGGTGGCGCAGGTCATGCAACTGCCATATCAGTCAGTCAACCCATAGCACCTGGGTTGGACCCGTAACTTCCTACCAGCATCATGCCTTCGACACTTCACGTGGCCTCAAAGTGCACCTAGCCTGGCACAAGAGCTGTGGTAGACGTCACCGCTACTTCGTGGCCAATGTCGGTTGTTACTGTTGTCGTGGGGAGTGTAGTGGTTAGCGCGCTGCGCTATGAAGCCAGCGAACAGAGTTCGATTCCCGCTCACGGCGAACGCCAGTGATGATGATCTGAACTGGCCCTGGGCTTCCCCTAGGTAGACTCAGCCGCAAATGAGTACCTGGTGTGATGTGTAAACATCGCCACGAGGAAGGGAAACGCGGTCGGGCGTGGTATTGGCCGGTTCGGTTCTGCAGAGGTGTGGCCGAACAGTACTTGTCCCAAAGGTATCTTTAAGGTTATACGGGGGATATTTATTTTCGTGGTACGATCTGCATAACTTAATCAACAATGGGCATAATTTCAGGGGTGCGTCTTATAATTGAGGTAATTCGGTATATACATATTCTGTATTTGATTGGGTAATATTTGAAAATATAATATTTTATGCTGAGAACTTTCAAAACGTCCTCTTCGTTTAGCAGTGCGCTCTACATCACGTAGGCTGCACGACCCAATTACAACATTCGAACAGCATTCAATTCAATATGTAGTGAGTTCTGACTCGACAGAGATGGCAAAATGGAGGCAACACTGTTTATTATATCACTTTAACGGGCAACGTATACAACTTTTGAAGGGGTAACGGCCCCTTCACACGTACTATACTGGGATACACCCCTCGGCTATCTGCATATCTACCTACGCTCCTAGGTCCTCCACTAAGGGCTCTAGGGGAGGCTACTTGACCTGGCCCAGCCAAGGCTCAGGTCCCGACCACCAGCCACACAGACCCGGCCCTTCGAAGGACGTCGGCTCTGAAGCTCTGGGGTCACACCGCCGGCTTGCTCTGCCCGGCCCTGAGAAGGACTGCGGGTCAGAGGAGTTCCAGGGTCGATCTAGCCGGTCTTCAGTCTTCAACTGGGTCTTCGGCTCGCGAACACTGCACGCTAGCTGTGTGTTTGTCACGTAACACCACTACAGCTGTAACCGATGTGTGTTTGTCCCGTAACACCACTACAAATGGATTTCCCTTTCTGCTCCTAATCAATGCCCTTATATCAATTCACTGTTAACAACTATAAGCCGTGCGGATTATAGGGGTTAGCAGAGGATTGGTTGACCGTACCTCATCGCGTCGTCAAGGTGGGGGGATATGAGTGCAGGAAGACAGAAGAACAGCAAAGCATCATCGAAATTTTTTCTACAATTAATTTCTGCTGTCCACCACGTGACCACCCGAACCCCGATGGTTTCCTCTCTGTGCATTGTGGTCACCCTTCCAAGCACTTTCCAGGCTCAACCTCGAGACCTGACGAGGTTGAACGATTGCTGTTGCGTCACTTTGATCGCAGATATAGCCACTTCCCTTATTTGAAGGCCCCTTGTTGCCATTGTCTTTTTACAAATAATACGACTCGTCGTGTTCATCATCAACGCTGACAACAATGCAGCACATTCCCTGGATTGGTGGTGTCTGCAGCTTTTTTTTCAAATGCATATTTCAACTTTATTTGGGTGCGACTGAGTGTGGTTTACAAAGACCGGGTGCAAGGAGGGCGACTTATATAACAACTGGTTATTATTGTTTATCATGATGCTCATTTACCCAGGAAAGCTTCACTCAGTTTCAAGACTCGTTTTAAGGAGGGTGGCAGTTGGGAGCGATGCTGCTGCTGTCTCATCCCAATTGAATGATTTGCAGCTGATATATTTCAGTATTGGAATGTTTAGGCCAATACCAGGTACATTTGATGGGATTTTATTTTTTCTATAGTAGGAAACTCATGCAGAGCAGGGAGAGAGAATAGCAACTCCACACAGAAATATTTCTCTGAACCAAAATAATGAAAACTGCGCCACATGCAGTCACATGCGAATAAAGTTGAATCAGAATAATACCGCTCGGCATTCCAAGACGCACTTTCTTTGCTGTATTTTAAAGCCAAGCTCGACGCGCGTCTCACAATGTGGTAGATGTGTGTGCGTGGTTATCCCACTGCGCTCACGAACACATTGGTGATAAATATATGAACCTGTCTTGAGTCTCCCCTAAGTCGACTCTGCCTTAAATGAATACCTGGTGTGATGTGTAAACATCAGCATTGGGGGGACAAAGGCGGCCTGGCGTATGTCGTGCCGGCATTAACAGGTTCTCACGCACAGCGCTTGCCACTACAGTCTTGTAAATCCTATATTGGGGAATATGTGTGTGTGTCTTTGAATGTGTAGATGTGTCGGAGTGTGGGTATGTGACCATATTCGTAAAACTGTATGGTCAACGAACTCACGTTTAGGGTTCGTCTTAATGTCGGGGATTCTCAGAGTCTAGAGAATGCGGTATTAGGCCGAGGTTTCCGGTAACGACTCTTTGGAACAATTGCAATACAATTGTTTGTATTGCAATTGTAATACTATTGGGTTGGAAAGCAGAGTAGAGACCCTAAACCAGAGCACGTGCCATGTCCATGGATGACTCGGACAAGATGATTGCCTCAAGCAACTCTGACGTCTTCCTGGCCAGAGCCGTAGGTCTCCACTGGCTTGCTGACCAGAATCCAAAAATTAACGTCCACGATGCAATGCGGTCAGCTGCGTCAATTCCTGCCTGCAAAGCAATTATCATTGTCATGCACGTGACAATTATGCAACCTACGTCAGCTCGGCTGATGAGCGGTAAGAACAATGACACCAGGCCACTTTGGTTAGGTAGCACACTTGACACTTGAATAATAATCACCTTCAAGACGCCTTGATGGAAATGTTGAAAATTATTCTGTCCGTAGTTTGCTTTAAAATATAGTGTGTGCGTGTGTGCAGCTCGTGATAGTTATTTGACCATACTAGACCTCGGTGCTCATCGAGCATAGATGTTGGAGCATAGTAGAGTGCAACAACGGATGTTGCTCCACCGGCATGCGCAACCCACCACGTAGCTCCTCAAGCCACTTAACGACGAGTGTAGGGCATTGAATGTGCCAGCCATCCAAGTAGAGTGCAACAACGGATGTTGCTCCACCGGCATGCGCAACCCACCACGTAGCTCCTCAAGCCACTTAACGACGAGTGTAGGGCATTGAATGTGTCAGCCATCCAAGCACAATCCAGGCCCAAGGTGGCTAAACTTGCGACATCTGACAAAACCTGACTCGCATTCATGTTGATTTGTTTCTAGGCATATGGCCTTATTCAATACGTTCAACATCTTATGCGGCAGGTTATAGATGCACTTCCAGAAGATTGTGTGACCGATGGGATGTGTAAAATTTACTTTATGTGAAGACACAATTATGGGAACGAGGCATTATTCATTTAGTGACAAAATAAATAAACAGACAATTCTCCTACTTCCCCTAGTTGTCCCTCAACAGGAAATATTTTTTTACACATCCCATTGCCCTCGCGGCCCTTCGGGAGTGATTGTTTTTTATGAGCATTTATTTAATACAGTACAGGCAACTCTCTGGACAAGTCTTGAAATTCAAGTGCCTCATCAGCTGAGCCAGGCTCGCTTGAACCAATGCTGGTAAACTGCCAAATGTCCACTGCCAAAGACCCTCTCGCTGTTCGATATGGTTGTTAGTTCCAGGCAAGGCTCTGTATTACACAACGCAAATCACTGAACCACATCAATTCCATACACCCAGTCATCAAATTCACCATGGAGGTATAAAAGGATGGTATGCTACCTTTTTTGGATGTCCTAATCAAAAAGAGACCAGATGGCTCAATGAGCCATTCTGTCTACAGGAAAGCAACCCATACTGATGTCTACCTAAAACCTGACTCCCGCCACCATCCATCCTAGAATAAATCCCTCATGAAAACTCTACACCATAGAGCTTAATGTATCTCTGACCATGAACACCTAACCAGTGAACGCAAACATATACACCAAGCTCTGAAGGCGAATGGATATTCTGACCACACAATCCGCAAAGCCATCACTCCAACCGTGAGGAAGGAGCCATCTGAGGATTCAATCAAAACCATCACCTTGTCATACATAGCAGGGGTAACCAAAAATATTCCAAAATCATGAACAAACACAAGATCCAGGTCCGATTTAACACAGTACATAAAATTCGTGATCTGATCCTATCTGTGAAGGACAAGATCCCTGACATGCAATATCCCGGCATCTACAAACTAAGCTGTATTTTCGGCAGCAGTTACATTGGGGAAAGACAGATTTGAAACACGGTAGGACCAATACTTCTGCCGTGGCTGGTCATTATTTTAATGCGGCTGGATCACACAAAATTGATTTCTTTAAGACGATTGTACTTTGCAAACCCACTGGCTATCAACAAAGATTCGTTCATGAAGCCATCCATATATACAGACACGGACACAATTTCAACCGAGAGGATGGGTACAAACTCAGCAATCATTGGAAAGATGTAATCAACCACTTTGGGTCATGACTTGATTTGTGTTTTCTTGTCAAGGGAGCACAGGTCAAGTCATGACTTGATTTGTGTTTTCTTTTTACCTTACCCCAGGTCACATATGCCGCGCCTACTTCGTTCCGCTACCGGAGCTCTTGTGCCACGCCTATTTTTTAAACCTTTAAAAACGGTTGCCTTCGGTGACCTTCCCCCTCTCTCCTCCTGAAGACGATCGCTTGTGTTGTGATCGAAACGTTGTGGCTTTTATTTTTATTCACTTTATTATTATTATATCTACGTGACTTTACCAAAAGATCCAAAGCATATCACTCTGACCATTGAACAAAGACAGTCACTGCTTCGCGTGCTTTTCAGATGCGCTTCTGCGGCTGTTTGGAACGCTCTTCCAATATTATGAAGCCACTGATGCTAAATCTACATTGAAAACACATTTTTAAGAACAATTTGTTTGTGTTAAGTTTGTTGTCCTTCCCCCGCACCTCCTATTAGCGCCGTTGGCTATGTATGAAAGAAGTTCAACATACACACACATACACTCAGTCACGTATGAGCTCACCATGCTGTGGTGTTCCCACTCACAGCCCTCTTGGGGGACGCGTCTCTGCTGCTGAGACAGCGCAGGGCCAACGAGCAAGTGGAGGCTGTTGCTGCGGCCCCCAGAGACGAACAAGACGTGCGGGACTGCACCGTCAGCCCACCAGTGAGTGAACAGCGGTGGCTCTTAACCCGTCAGTGTACCCGCGGACCCCACATGTACCCCCCCCTCCTTTCCCCATTGGAACGTGGCGCTGACGATCACCTTTAACATTCGAAATTTGCAATGCATGGTATCCATGTTGCAGCCTGCCCCTCCCCTCCAGCCCTTAAGAAGGCAGCACGCTTTGAGAAGCACTGGTGTAGAGTGAGGCTATTCGTTCGACAACCAGAAGTCAATGCAGCTCGGTGAGCACTGGACGGACATGTTCGCATCTTGTAGTATCCGTCACGACACGTGCCAATTCTTTTTTTTACACGCTGCAGTTTGGTAATGTTTTTGGCAAACGTCCGGTAGAGGAATGAGTTGCCATAATCGAGCTTTGTCAATACTACGCTACACGCAACCGTGTTGGCTATGTCACGACTCAATAGTGGTCGAATGTGTCGTAGAGCCCTGATATGAAAATTGCAGGACCTGACTATATTTTGCACATGGTGATCGAACGATATATTCTGGTTGAGTTTGGTGCCAAGATTCGTAAAATACTGAATCCTGGAGTCTGCGACCGCCATACCCAATAATCTCACAAATGTTTCCGCCTGAGCCTGAGTGGCAACCAGCAGGACCACCGATTGAAAAATAAATCGGTGTTGTAAACACTGATTTGAAAAGCCATAACATCCAACCTCGCCTGTGGGAACGTTCTATTAGGCTCTGTTCCACGGCCAATGAGGCCAGGTGGGACATCTGGGAAAGCACAAGGTGTAAACGCGGTCAGGTGTCGACTGTGACTCTATTCAGGAGGATGTCGTGGAGGAGTAGTAGCAAGGAAGTTGATCTCCAAATAAATCAGTTTAACACAAAAAAGGCTTTCGCAACAAATATCTATAATAAAGGTTTTCTTGGGTTAGAGCGCATAGATATAAATGTGTTGTTAAACCACATGACACAGCCAATTAAAGTTGTCCTTAATAGTGCAGATACAGTCCGAAGCCAATCACTTCAGAACTAGTTGTGTCACAGGGTAGTGCACTGCTTGCTTTAGGAGTTCAAACGAGGTTGCTTGCATCTCTTGACATGAACGTTCATAGCACAAAGTGTATAAAGAAAACGAGAAATCCTAATAGCCGTCATAGCCTCTTAACGGGCCTCCTCGCGTGGCCTGGTGCAATGCCAGTTTCACAACTAGTATCGAGTTCAACTCCCGGTCACCGTGTTTTAACAAGAGACTAACTCTTTGCATAATGTTTAATTGGAGCACCGCGCTGGTGAGGAACTGTATCTCCCTCGCCTGCTATGTAGGAGAACGTGGGTTCGATCTCATACCCTGACGATGCCTGTTGTACAGGGTGCCCCAAAAGTCAGGACACAAGGTTATTACATTTATTTTACCACTGGAATTATGACATTTTTATTTTGTATTCTATCTGTTATTGTAAATATAGTATCTATTATTATCGTTCATATTTTATCTATCATTAATATTTATATTTCTACTTGCTGTAGGGTCACCTCAAATCCATCGTTTATGAAACTCGACCAAGAACCATTAATGGAGACAAACAATTGTTGAATGTTATAAGATTACACCTGTAATCTTATAAAAACGTCATAAATTAATTACTAAATAGAGTTCATGCATGAATGTTAATGAAGTCAGTTTGAACATAAACAACCACCATGAAAAAGAGGTGTTATAGACTCTGGGGCTACGTAGTGTGCAGCAGAGGGCAATGAAGAAGACTCCATTTCTGTGTTGTACTATGCACGGAAGGGGGGGGGGGGGACTCATCCAGCAGTGGATTGACAAAAGTCTGTGCAAGGCACTGCACATCAACAGAGGGAATCTTTATTTTATGGAAAGACTTGCCTGCGTGCCAGCCAAAAAAACTCTGTTTTAAATATATAAAATATGAAAGCAGCCGGTTGTAGGCAAATAAAACAATGCATTAAGGTCTTGAGCAGGGGGCATGGAGTCAACAGCACGGAAGGCTGGGGGAGAGCGAGCTCCAGACGTTGTGAAGCAGCGGAGATTGAGCGATCGACTGGTGGAGCGAAGAGGAATTGTCGAGGTGGCTTCCCGTTTATCTTTGGGTAACACAATCACAGGATGCAGTTTAACGGCACAGGAGCACAGCCCAGCAGACACGTGATGTGCATCTGGCTGATGTGCGCCTGTCTCCGAGTTGCATGTGGGGAGCGGTGACGGTGTGGTTCGCACGCTGCGCTACGAACCCGGCGAACCGAGTGCGATTCCCGCTCGCGGCCAATACCATTGATGATTACCTGAACCGGTCCTGGGCCTCCCCTAGGTAGACTCAACCTCAAATTAGTACTGGTGCGGTGAGTTAAAGGTGGCCGGGCATGGTGCTGGGCACCCACTTCCTCGTGTGCCATGCTAGCCTTCGTAGGCGCTACTCGCACCTCCGATTAGCATGCTTGACTACGTACGGTGGAAAAGAAGTTCAACTTACATACAAATCTTTGCCTCAACAGTCTTCAGGCTATGCGGGGTGTCCGTGTCTTTGTGCGAGTGATGATGCCTGCTCTTCCCCCTGCCTGTGCCGCGCAGTTCCTGCCCCCCACCGTTACCATCACCCAGCAGCGCCTCCTGGGTCTGCGTCAGCTGATGAGCAATGTCTCCTACAACCTGGACGTTTACATCATCCCAGCCTCCGACTCTCACATGGTGCCAACGCTCGCGGTGTTAACCACACACACACGCGCTCACATACACACAACAACAACCGCCATTCTCCACTAAGTGGCGGTGACGTCACCACGACGCTTGTGCCAGGCTATGTGCATCTTGAGGCCACGTGAAGTGTCGAACGCCCGCTGGCAGGAGGTCACGGGGCAGACCCAGGTGCCACGGGTCGACTGACCGAGATGCATGTGTACAGTCTGAAAAGTACCCACATGGCAAATTTCAAGTTTATGGCATGTCGGGAAGTACGCTAAACATTTTGAACAGACACACATAATCACAACTTTGCCTTTTATATATATGGAAATAACCTTGTGAGCCATGCGGCTCTTGACTCGGGTGCAACCGCACCAAAACAAAACATGAACAAGAAACATCTTAAAGTGACTATACGCAACAGAAACATTCTGGAAAAAAGAGCAAAGTCTTCCAGAATAAACATTGCATTTCAACGTTGTGTGCAAAAATCCCAGTGGGATGCAATTCAAACAGTAACAACCATAAGACAATTTAAATTAAAGTTATCAGGCCAACTCTGTACTACAACAAACAAACATGGCCAGACCAAACCGTCCTCAAAAACATCGTCAGAAATGTCTGACCCCCCCCACTAGGTGCGTGACGTCATTTATGGACGGCCCCTAAGTCGACTCGCCCTAAAATGAGTACCTGGTGTGATGTGTAGACATCAGCATTGGGGAAACAAAGGCGGCCGGGCGCAATGACAGCCTTCATAGGTGCTACTCGCTAACAGCACTTGCCTCAGCCTGTTAAAAGCTACATGGGGGATCTTTGTGTTTATCTTTGACAGAGTGAATACATCGCTACCCGTGACGCACGCATGGCGTGGATTACTGGGTTCACTGGCTCCTCGGGTGAGTTCAGGACATTCATCTATGCAGCAAAGAGCTTCAATGGCACTTCTGGCACAATCCTAAACACAATTGACAATCGGCGATACATTTTTCTCCATCGATATTTTGCAGGACACCACTAGTGTGGTCGATCCCTACCACATCCAGCTCACCGAGAGAGACTCGATATGAACCTCTCGTGTGTTAATCCCTGTGATGTATCATGGGACCACTGGAGCACAGATGGCCTTCAATTATCTTCTCCATGGTAGTCTGCCACATACCAGAGGTCTCTCCAACAACACGATTCAACTTTCACAGCAATCTAGCTTGCCTATACAGGAACTTATTAAGCTATAACACACTAGCACTGGCCGCGCATTTGCATGAGATATAACCTAAGTGAGCTTCAGTTTAAATTGGCCTAGAAATGTAAAGTTCTTAGCGTTGCTATTGTTTGAGAAATATAATTTGGTGCGAATGTTTTCACCACAAATATTCGCTCTCAAATCCTGTATTGAATGCATGCTACTTAGCTGGACATGGCTTTAATTCGGGGATTTATTCAATTCGGTGAACCATGATTGTTTTTTTTAATCCTTGAAGAAGATTTGTAAAGTTAAATCGTTCATAGCAAATGGTACACGTCATAAGATCTGAATCGGAAAATAAAAAAATAGAAGGAATTCATACATTTGACACGTTCTCTATTATTTCAACCCAAATACAAATACATTGCTCCAAGGCAAATTAAATCTGACATTCTGCACAGGAATATGAAATGCAAGCTGCTATCCGTTCTAGCAGCTAGTAATCACATCACGTCCATAACAATGCACGTCTGCCTCAGTCATTCAAGCCGCAATCCGTTACACACTGCACAGCGGCGGATGAAATCTGACATGCCACGCAGAAATGTGGAATCGAAGCTGATGGTCCGTTTCCCAGTGATGCTCGCTGGCCTCAGACTTGCAAAGCACCCACGAGCGATTCCATCCGGTTTGAGAGATGCAGCGCAAGGTGCGCTCCAAGTGATATCATCGTTTATCTGCACAACTTTGATCTGCTAAGAAAACCGCGGTGGCTGCATGAGCCGCTTCACGACGGCGCCTGCACGGTCACTGGGCCCGCCACGAGCCGGACATTGAATGACGAGCCGCGGCGCGGTGACCGCGGCCACCCAAACCCACACAATGGAGCGGATTGCAAACAACCGCATTGTACTCCCGCTCTCTGGCAGACTGGACAATGTTGGTCGCGCTACTCCCTAAGCTAACGCATGGCTCACAAACTTAAACCTTGATGTAAATGTAGTGGTGGTATTGACGTGCGCCGACTGTGACAGTGATGGATCACGGGGCGGCGCGGGGTGCGGGGTTGGGCACGCGTTGTGGGCGTGGTGTGGACGCGCGCGCCGGGAGTGACAGATGACGGGGCGGCGCGGCGTGAGTGGTGAGGCACGATGAGATGTGGGAAAAGAGGATCGTAGCCAGCGCCCGGCGATTGGTCGAATAAGTGGGTGCTCGCAGCGACGTCCGCAGGTGGGGTATAAAGGGGGACGCGCGATAGCACTCGGGGAGAGTTACCCAGTTGAAGACCCGAAGACGGAGCTGAAGACTTAGTCGCTAAGTGGATGTTGGTCATCCGAGTAGTTCAGTGGCGTTAGTCGCCGAGTAGCTAAGTGGATGTTAGTCATCCGAGTAGCTCAGTGGCGTTAGTCGCCGAGTAGCTAAGTGGATGTTAGTCATCCGAGTAGCTCAGTGGCGTTAGTCGCCGAGTAGCTAAGTGGATGTTGGTCATCCGAGTAGCTCAGTGGGCGTTAGTCGCCAAGTAGCTAAGTGGGTGGTTGTCACCCGAGTACTAAGTGGATGTTGGTCATCCGAGTAGCCCAGTGGCGTTAGTCGCCGAGTAGCTAAGTGGATGTTGGTCATCCGAGTAGCTCAGTGGGCGTTAGTCGCCAAGTAGCTAAGTGGGTGTTTGTCACCCGAGTACTAAGTGGATGTTGGTCATCCGAGTAGCTCAGTGGGCGTTAGTCGCCAAGTAGCTAAGTGGGTGTTTGTCACCCGAGATACAAGTAGGTGTTAGTCACCTGTAACCAAGTTTGATAAAATAAAGAGTGTGTTACCCGTGAAGTCGTCTCCCGCCGAGTTACTACATTACAACTGGCGTCAGAAGTAAACCTGTCTTCAAGAAGTATGGACACAAGGAAGACTACCCGTACCCACGAGCGAGGTCGGGATGACGACGGCGTACCGGGGACACCGACCTCGGGAGTAGAGGACGAGGAGTTGCCGCCGATGCAGCACTTCGCGGTGATGGCCGACGCTCCGCTTGCCTCCGACACCGGCCTCCAGGACGCGCACGCCCGGTTGGCGGAGTTGCTACTCGCCGCCGCCGCTGTCTTGGCCGACATCTCCGTTCCGGCGAGCGGAAAAACGGCTGCGGGGGTCGTGGAGGAAGCGACGGTGGAGGATTCCCGCCAAAGGGCGCTTCGCGCCAAAAGTCTGGAAGTTGCCGCCGTTTTTGGGGGGCCGCCACCGATTGGCGGGAAAGACGGACGCCACGTGGCCGGACACCTCCGCGCAGCGCAGCCCACGTCATCGGCGCGCGCCGGAGCCCTCTATTTTGCGCCTGACGACCGAGCCGACATTTTACACAACTCCAGCGGAGCGCGGGAAAATCTCTCCGACGTCGACGACGATCGGGTCCTCCAGCAAAGATTGCCCGCGCTGTCGGCGTTCAAGGCGGATGGGGGCGACTGGGGAGCCTTCCAACGAAGGTTCCTCGCTCATCAGGAGATGTCGGGGTGGTCCGACACCACTGCCCTGCGTGCGTTGCCAGCGATGCTTGACGACGACGCGCTTGCAGCCTTCACATCTGCTGCAAGGTCGTCCCGCTCTACGCTCCAGGCCGCACTACACCTGATGGCGAAGGTGTTCGGGCCGCCCTCCACGTGCCGCCACCAGTTCTACGATCGGCGGAAGGTGGCTGGGGAAACGACGCTAGCCTACCGCACGGCACTGCTCGCCTTGGCGGACGCGGCTTTTCCCCGCATGGATAAGGAGGGGAAGGACGCCATGGTGACGGAGCAGCTGCTGGTGTTGGCCCACGAGTTGGGGGTCCCCATCAACGTGGCAGACGAGATGGAGATCTGCTCCCTGGCGATCGCCACGAGCATTCACGCGTACGAGGTCCTCAAACGCAAGCCGGGGGTCGTCTGCAAATGGCCGGGGAATGCGGCACTGGCCGCCACGATCGCCGAACCTCAGCCAGCTGCGGTGCAGGAGCGGGGCTTCGCTGCATCGTGTCCGGGGGAGTGGAGAACGGGAGGTCGTTCGCCCACACGTTCGCCCCGCAAGCTGGAGCAACCGAAACCTACGACGTCCGTCGTCTGCTACAACTGCGGCCTTCGGGGTCACGTCGCAGCCGGGTGCCGGGCCCCGCGTCCGCGCGCCGCAGGACCACGTCGGGACGACGACCAGGGCCACAAGTCATCCCAACAAAACCCGGCAAGTCGCGGCACCTCACACGTTCGGTCCACAAACACGGCACATTCGGGTCGCTGCTTCGCGGTGGGGGGTTCGCGGCTGGGTGCCGGGGGTTCAATTCGGCGAGGGGGGTCCGTACGCGGCCCGCAAGCAGTCGAGTGGTCCGAATTGGCCCACAGGATCGTGGCTGCGTCAGCCGGGTCGTCCGTGGTAACGGGGTTCATTGACGGGGTTGAGGTCCGGGTGCTTGTTGACACGGGTGCGTCGGCCACCATCATCTCGGACCTTATTTATAACATTCTTCCCGTCCAAAGTAGACCCCTTCTGCCAGTAGACGTGCCATTTTATGCGGCGAATGGGGGATCCCTGGGGATCATCGGCCAGATTCGGGCGACTATTTGCATTGGGGACATTAAATTAGCGGGCCCTATTTTTGTATCATCATCGCTGGCCGTTCCCTGTTTGCTAGGTACGGACTTTTTGTCAAAAATGCCCATCAAAATTCTTATTGATCAGGCCTGCATAGAGCTTCCGTCAGGTCGGCGGGTTGCCTTCTTGTCGAGCCCTATCAAAGTGCGCACGGTTTGTGCGACGGTGCAGGCGCTGGCGACTCACACTGTACGGGTACCCCCGGGATCGCAAATGTTAGTACCCCTTCGGTTCAGGAAGCCACTCGAGGTGGGTGCGGAGGCACAGGGGGTGCTGTTGGGGCCGTCAAACAGAGCCAGTAAGGGCCTCGACTTAGCGGTTGCTCAAACCGTGGTGAGAGGGGACAGTGAGCCGTTCGTAATGGTCCTGAATACGGGGTCGCGGCCGGCCGTAATTGCGCAGGGAACGGTGCTGGCTCACGCCGCGCCGCTGCCCGTTGAGGAACGGCTCGTGGCTCAAGCAGATTTTACTGTCGAGTCGCATCCTCAAAGTGATGAGGGGACTGAGTGGTTGGACTCGCTGTGTGCGGGTTCTGCTAACTTGTCCGGGGTGCAATTGGGAGCATTGAGGGGTTTGCTCATCGAGTTTGCTGACGTGTTCAGCAAACATAAGTACGATATCGGCTGCACTGACCTGTTGCGCCACCACATAGCTACAGGGGACGCGGCCCCTATTCGCCAGAATCCCTTCCGGCTCAGCCCGGCCGAGAAGGAACATGTGCAATCGGCGGTTAATGATATGTTGGCGGCCGATATCATTTCGCCCTCTTCTAGTCCGTGGGGTGCTCCTATTGTCCTAGTAAAGAAACAGGACGGGTCCTTGCGGTTTTGTGTCGATTTCCGCCGCTTAAACAAAATCTCGATGGCGGATGCGTATCCGCTCCCCAGGATGGATGAGTCGCTGGATGCCTTGGCGGGAGCGCAGTTTTTTTCCACACTCGATCTGCTTTCTGGATTTTGGCAATTGCCACTCGATAACGAGTCTAAACCTAAAACTGCTTTCCGGACACCTGGGGGCCTTTTTGAATTCAACCGTTTGCCCATGGGCTTACATTCCGCTCCCGCCACGTTCCAGAGACTCATGGAATTGGTTTTGTCGGGCCTCCAATGGGATACCTGTTTGATTTATCTTGACGATATTATCGTCTTTAGTCGGACTTTCGAGGAGCACCTCCAGCGACTGAGAGCGGTGTTCCTCAGGATGCGTTCCGCTAAGCTTAAATTTAAACCGGCTAAATGTTTTCTGCTTCGGGAATCGGTCAGGTATTTGGGCCATATCGTGAGTCGTTCAGGGATCTCGACGGACCCTGCTAAGACGCATTGCGTCAGCTCATGGCCAACGCCAACCTCGGTCACGGAGGTTCGTAGTTTCATTGGTTTTGCCTCCTATTACCGTCGTTTTGTCAAGCAATTTGCCACCATAGCCAAGCCCCTGCACGCTTTGACGGCTAAGGGTGTGAGGTTTCACTGGGGGGCAGAGGAGGAGGATGCGTTCTGCTCCCTCCGTGACGCTTTGGTGCAGGCTCCCCCCTTGTGTTACCCCGATTTCACACAACCGTTTTTGCTTGACACGGACGCCAGCAATACGGGTATCGGGGGGGTGCTCTCACAGTTGGTCGGGGGGGTTGAACGGGTGGTCGCCTACGGTAGTAGGGTTCTTTCCCCCGCGGAACAACGCTATTGCGTAACTCGTCGTGAATTGTTAGCCATTGTGTTTTTTACACAGCAATTCAGGCCGTATCTTTACGGCCGTCATTTTACGGTCCGGACGGACCATGCGGCTCTACAATACGCTATGCGCGTGGCGCAGCCATCGGGCCAATTGTCCCGATGGTTGGAGGTCCTTCAAGACTACCAATTCACGACGATTTACCGCAAGGGGTTGCGGCACTCAAACGCGGACGCCTTGTCGCGGTTGCCGCCGTGCACGGACTGCACATGTTTGTTGGGATCAACCCCCGGTCGCCGGCACCCCGGGAGTTGCGCTCGCCGCCACTGACACCCCGGGAGAGGACGCCCCCACGGGGAGGGATTCGCTGTTGTCGTTGCCCCTCATTGAGTGGGGCCGCCTCCAGATGTCCGACAGCTCCCTACTTACGCTGCGTCGGAAAGTTGGCGCTCCCGAACAAGGGGAGGCGCGGGTCGGTTCCTGGGTATGCAGACAGGGCCTGTTGATGAGGTGGGACAACATGTCCCGGCGTCACGTGCTCGTTGTGCCTGTTGCTATGCGGGGTAGGGTTGTTCTGGCAGCTCATGAACGGCTCATGCATCTGGGTTTTCACAAAACGCTCGCCCTAATCCAGCGAGACTATTATTGGCCGGGGATGGGTAACGACGTGGCGAATATTCTTAAGGGATGCGTAGGGTGCGCCAAAAGGAAACCGCCACCATTGGCAGCTAATCCACCGCTGCAATCCATTCAGGTTTCGCGTATAAACGAATTGGTAGCGTTGGACATCTTGGGGCCCTTTCCGGTTACACCAAGGGGAAATAGGTTCCTGCTGGTTGGCGTGGAATACTTCACCCGATGGCCTATGGCATGGCCGCTCGCCAACCAGTCGGCTGCGGCGGTGGCGGACGCCTTTGTCCAGGGTTATGTGTTGGACAAGGGCGCCCCCGAACGCTTGCTGACGGATCAAGGGAAGAATTTTTCGAGCGTTTTGTTGCGCGAGGTGTGCGACCTGTTGGGTACAAAGAAAGTGCGTACTTCCCCCTACCACCCGCAGACTGACGGGATGGTTGAGCGTCTGAACAGAACGATTACGTCTATGTTGTGCCAACAGGTCTGCGACGATCAGGTTGATTGGGACTTACAGGTGCCGGGGGTACTCGCGGCCTATCGAATGGCCCCTCATGCGGCGACAGGGTTTTCCCCATTTTTTCTTATGTATGGGCGGGAGGCCGATCCGGCCATGGACGTCCAACTGGGGATTTCCCAGCCACGTGCAAAATCTAAATTGGCAGACCACATCAAATTTAATATCGCCAAATTGACTGAAGCGCGGGAGGGGGCAAGGTTGAATTCGTGGTCGCGGCAAATTGCAAACGAGAAATTGCATGAGCGGAGGGTGCATACGCATGATTGGAAACCAGGCGATAAGGCCTGGCTGCATTGTCCACATGCACCGTTGGCTACGTCCCCCAAGTTGTTGAGACCTTGGAGGGGACCGGTGGAAATTGTGCGGGTTGCACGGCCCCAGAGTATACAGATTAAATGGGGGAAACGCCGTTGGTATGTGCACCCCTCCCGACTGAAGCCCTATGCGGCACCGTGTGACCCCGTTCTGTGCCGTGACGACCGGGCGTGTGATGTGACCGTCGACTCGGGGAGGGAGGTGTCGCAGGCTGATCCTCACGTGTCTCCACCTGACCCACCCCCAGGTGCCTCGGGCTTGACGGCTGCTGACCGTCGAGAGCCTGAACCCCGGGGCACGCACGAGTCCTCGATGCCTGGCCGATGTCTTCCTGAACCGCCGGCACCACCGGACGTTCAACCGCGTCTGGTGCCGTACGACGGACCGGCAAGGCGGACTCGGGCTAGGTCTCAACAATTTTCATGAGGACGGTTTTTTTGTGCTCTACACCGAGCTCGCCCGGTGTTCCCCTCTGCCGGGGTAATGTCCCGTTGTAGGGACGCTCGGGAGAAAAGGGGACACTGCACGAGTCGAAAGAAAAAAAAAAAAATTCCATTTATTTTTTTTGTATACACATTGCTATTGTCACTCGCCGGTTTGTATATATTGTTCTATTGTCGCGGTGGCATTGGTTGAGGGTTGCGGATGGTGGTGTTCGCGTCGTGTTGTGTTGTTAGCTTAGTTGTTGTTCTTGTTGTTGTGTTGTGTTACGGGGCACACAGGGAGGTGTTGTATATGTTGGGTGTGAAAATTTTGATATGTTGTATGCGTGCGTGGGTGAAATTATTATGTTGTATATGTGGGTTATGAATATTCAGTGAAAATAATAATAATCAATTGAAATTTGGCCAAATGTGTAATTATCCGGAAATATGTTAATTTATGTAATTATGCACATTTAATTATGCCAATGCGAGAGGTAATTGTAGTAATTATGCGAGTGGGTGTAATTATGATAATGCAAGTCGTTATGATAACCAGACCCCGCCTCGGTGACGAGGGTGGGTTATCGATCGGAATAAGGCAATTAATCGTATGCAGTTATGCAGGTGTGGTGTAAGTATACAAGATTAACTTAGATTAACTCGGCCTCGTTGTCTAGGTTCGTCTCATTCTCGCTTATTTAGGTCCCCGGTTCGCCCCGTTATCGCTTTAACATTTACTGAGTATGTGTTAGTGTGTTTATTAAGGTCACCAAGTTCAGATCTCAACGCAGAAGCAGATCTTATGCATAGACTTCAGGAAAGAATCACACAACCACTTCTGTATTAATCAATTTATTATTAATTCAACCTCAACTATGATATAGTATGCGAACTCTCAATCCCGGAACGTCAACACGGCATCAATACAGTATCATCAATGATTGTCTGATTTCACTTGACAACGGCACATGGATCCCGCGTAACGCGATGGTTGTTAGTGAGAGAGAGTCGTTAAAACATGCAAATACTATGCTAAGAAAACCTTAACGTTAATGAATGATTATACTTGAAAGATTATACGGCGATAAAACACAATCAAAAACAGTTATTATTCTTAAAGGCACCAATCTCAACAGATACATCGGCAGGTTATCTGACAACAGAATGCTCGGAGTAAAGGCCTGCAACGGCGCTCCTTTTCCGAAGATCTGCTGGGAATTTAAGCGATTAAGAGTACAGTCCACTAAATATTAAAGATAATACTCTTATAAATGACGGATGGCCATCACTCGGTCTCGAGTTTTTCTTCACAGCCACGGATGGCTTATGGGTTCGAGTGGGTTTGAGTGGTAAGAGTTGTCTTCAATAGTCAGTGTTCGGAGTCGGTTCTTTATGTCAAACAGACGCCGGGTGGTCGTGTGGTGAGGGGGCGGTGCGCGTCATACGTATTAGTCGCTCCTCTGTCGCCGTGGTGAATTTGGTTCGGATGTCCGTTGACACGCTGTCGTAATTCGGAACCCGGTCGGTAGGTGGCGCCCACAGCTCGCTCGCAGCGTCGTCGCCAAACCGCGATTCTCGCGGCAGCAGGGAAACCGCCGACTCGGCAGAGGTTGGCTGTCGCGGCCGAGTTGAGCTGTCAAGCGGGTCTTGCCCGCCTGCAGAGGAGATGGGGAGCCGCTTGAGTCGAGCCCCGAGAGCCGTCTGAACTCGGCTGAGTCCCAGAAGCTGAAGAGTCGAGCCGACCCGTTAGTCGCAGCTCGCCCTTGAGTCGACCCGCTCGGTCGAGCTGAAGATGAGTCGAGCCGACCCGCTCGGTCGAGCTCGCTCCGGAGCCGACCCGCTGGTCGAACTCGTGATGAGTTGACTCCTGGTCGAACTCGGCTGATGAGTCGAGCCGACCCTTCCGGTCGAGCTCGCTCCAGAGCCGACCCGCTCGGTCGAGCTCGTGATGAGTTGACTCCTGGTCGAACTGGTTTCCAATGCTCAGGGTCCTTTCTTTTATGCCGAAAAATCCCTTTGGGTCCTGCCCACAAGGCGGGGTTTTCTTTTGATTTACTGTGTCAGGATCTGTCCGTGTGTAGGTGTGTTCATGTGTGTGTCCGTACGTCCGTGTGTCCTTGTGTGCATCACCCATGGTATTTCCGTTGTCATACTCCCTCCATAAAATCCATGAGCAAACAATCAGATGTTACAAATTGCCTCGAAGTCGTCTCTCTGTCTGGGTGCAATATTATCTCTTGTCTGGCCTCCTTCATGAACCAAAACACAGACGTTACAAATCGTCTCACAGGCGGGTCTGTCCGTGTTGCACGACCTGGAGGGAGGGGCACACTCCCTCCGATCCTCACAGCACACAAAGACATGGTTAAAAAGTTTTAAATTAACACTTGTCCCTTACCATTTCCCAGTTATGATTCTGTATGTAGCCTAAGGTGTGTCGTTTCCCATCGTGGTGCTTGACCCAAGTGGAGGTGCCTCCCCGAGCACATACACACTCCCATCCCGCGCTGCGGGGATACAAAGACGGCCGGGATCTCCCTTTCTCTCCGACCCTGGGTTTAACATCGCTATTTTATTATGTATTTTATTTCGACCTAGTGGTGATTTATCCCGCTATCCTGGCTTTTCATAAGTTTTACTTTTGTCTTTCATGCATAGGCTTATTATTATTAATTTCTTTCCGATATCTTAGGTTAAGGGGTAAGTTTCTTGATCCTAGGAATTCGTATTCCTTGGTGTCTGCATGGTTATATAAGCGGAATATAGTTGACGGTGAATAGCGTTAACATTGATGTTATGTACGATATTATGTATCGTGATGTTTTTAACTTAACTTGGTCAGGGCTTTACTGACATGAAGTTGTATTTCATAGACTGGCAGTCTTTGCCTCACTCTGTCTCTGCTCGCCGGTGTTGTTGCTGTCCAGCTGACGCCGTTAACTCAAGGCCTCATTAATTTCCGTCACTCCTTGTAGGTGAGGGCGGTTGAACCTTGGAGTCAGTTCTGGTTTTTGTCTGCTTGCTTTTTCTGATGTCCCCTGACCCCGACAGTTATTATTCCTACTTTTATGGCCTGTCGAAGCCCGACTCGCTGTTGCTGGCTGGTGTCGCTGGGTTGGTGTCGTTCCCGGCTTTTGCTTACGTTTGCAGTTCGCCGCGCTCTTATTGTTCATACCCTCTTCAACCTTATATCGACTATTCGCTCCTGTCTGGGTGCGATTCAATTTTGACTTAGGAAGGTTCTGATTGTCATATGCTTTGGGTCGAGTTGTATTTTAAAGTATGGAAATAACATTTCATATTGACTTAATGATGGTGATGGTTCAGTAGGCGTAACTTGTGGCCTGGTTTAATTGGAGTGGGTGTGAATATCAATAACTTTAGCCTACCCTGTTGTTAAATTCTGATTTTAACGTTGCTTTAATAGCAATACAGAATAATTGAGCTTTTCGACTTAACTAGGCGAACACGAACTCCTGGTAACCTCCGCAGCCTTGTTATTCAGCTGAGTCTGCATCCTTGATATACAACGCTCTTATTCGTCTCACTGTGGTCATCCAACCTTCTGCTCTGGGAGTGTTATTCTTAATTTCAGGTCAAAGGCCCCCTCACAGTTCAGCCGGGCAGGGTTGTTAATCAGCTCCCTCCCCTGTGCACACAGCGTTGCTGACCCACTTCATTTGACCACTCACCCTGGATTTAATAATTTAATTCCTTAAAACCATGCAGGATGGTTGGCTTTTTGCCTTAATTATGTCTGGCGGACTCTCCCACTGTCTCTGCCGCCTGCACGGGTGACATATGCCCGTTCATCAGGCCCCCTCCTTCCTTGAAGCAAGGTTGCAAATTCTGTCATCCTAGCCCTCCTCCAGTTCATTACTTAACAACACCTGGTTTTTGCAGCCTGCTGCTTTTTGGGGTGTTTTCATTCATTATATATCAAGTAAAAAGATAATATATAAAAATATCAAGTTTGGAAGAAGGCTTAGGATACAACAGAGGGTTTGTATATTTTTGTAGCAGCCGGGGCGGCTGCGAGCTATGTGGTAGGGGGTGATGTAGTGGTGGTATTGACGTGCGCCGACTGTGACAGTGATGGATCACGGGGCGGCGCGGGGTGCGGGGTTGGGCACGCGTTGTGGGCGTGGTGTGGACGCGCGCGCCGGGAGTGACAGATGACGGGGCGGCGCGGCGTGAGTGGTGAGGCACGATGAGATGTGGGAAAAGAGGATCGTAGCCAGCGCCCGGCGATTGGTCGAATAAGTGGGTGCTCGCAGCGACGTCCGCAGGTGGGGTATAAAGGGGGACGCGCGAGAGCACTCGGGGAGAGTTACCCAGTTGAAGACCCGAAGACGGAGCTGAAGACTTAGTCGCTAAGTGGATGTTGGTCATCCGAGTAGCTCAGTGGCGTTAGTCGCCGAGTAGCTAAGTGGATGTTAGTCATCCGAGTAGCTCAGTGGCGTTAGTCGCCGAGTAGCTAAGTGGATGTTAGTCATCCGAGTAGCTCAGTGGCGTTAGTCGCCGAGTAGCTAAGTGGATGTTGGTCATCCGAGTAGCTCAGTGGGCGTTAGTCGCCAAGTAGCTAAGTGGGTGGTTGTCACCCGAGTACTAAGTGGATGTTGGTCATCCGAGTAGCCCAGTGGCGTTAGTCGCCGAGTAGCTAAGTGGATGTTGGTCATCCGAGTAGCTCAGTGGGCGTTAGTCGCCAAGTAGCTAAGTGGGTGTTTGTCACCCGAGTACTAAGTGGATGTTGGTCATCCGAGTAGCTCAGTGGGCGTTAGTCGCCAAGTAGCTAAGTGGGTGTTTGTCACCCGAGATACAAGTAGGTGTTAGTCACCTGTAACCAAGTTTGATAAAATAAAGAGTGTGTTACCCGTGAAGTCGTCTCCCGCCGAGTTACTACATTACATAAATATAAACATACACACACTTGCTGTACGCCAGAAGAATTAGGGGGCCTCTTGGATGGTCCGTGGTGATGGGTTTTTTTCTTCAAAATGTCAGGGGTCAAAAACCCGAAGTTGACATTTTGTGAAACCAAGCTACTGGAAAGGAGGCACAATGAACAATATTCCAAAACGTTACACTATCAACTTAGAAAAAACTTTTGCCTCCCAAATTTACAGGGCCCAACGGTCAAAAACTTAGATTTCATTTTTTTCTATGTGGAAGCAAAGATGTGGCTTTACTTGAAACAAATTTCATCAATTTGGCTAAGCTAAAACATCCTGATCAGTCCGTCCACCATGACTGGCCATATCTGGCACAAGGCAAACATCTAAATGCTGAAACATTTCAATGCTGAAACATTAACTGGAAATTACTTAATTGGGATTATACACACACATCAGCACTACCTCCTGCTGCTAAAATGTGGCAGGACCCTCCTGAAAGAGTCTTGAGACTCAGTGAGGCTTGCCTGGGTAAATGAGCAATATACTGCAGGAACTGATGATCCCTGTTGACTCTCCAACGAGGTCCCTGAGATCTTCGGATTTCCTTCTAAGAACTCCAAGGTCAAGGCTCCGTTCCTGGGCTGATCACGATTCTGCCACTGTGCAGTTCCTGAAATTTGGAACACGCTTTGCCTTTGCTAATAAGGCAATCAGAGTCGCTCAATAAATATTTTTCGGTCATAAAAACTCACATTTTTAAATTGGCATTTAGCCCACACCTCGTTCTGTCCATTTACCCTACTTCTGTTTATTTCCTGCGTTCTATAGACGCCACATTGGGATCAATAGATAAAATGTGCCTTACAAATGTAAATGATTATTAATATTATTAATAAAATACACATATAAAGAGCATTTATGCCCATAATGATGCAGCGATAAACGCATTTTCCATTGAACCGAGTGAGCGCGGTGCTGTCTCTGCTTCCTCCCTGGTTCCTCGAGCAGGGATAGCCGTGGTGGCCAAGACAAAAGCCGGACTGTGGACCGACAGCCGGTACTGGATTCAAGCCGAGAGGCAGATGGACTGTAACTGGCAACTGCACAAAGGTAGAACACCAACAGCAACAACAGCAGCAGCAACAACAGCAACAATAGTAATGCAAAGTTATGTCAGGTCACTGCTGGATGAAAACCTCCTCATGCCTAATTGTCTGTTATGGCCGTTGCTTGTGCATGCTTCACCATGCTGGTCTGTGCGGCTTGGTGAAGGCACGAAGCGTTCATGTGGAGGCAGTGTAGACGAGAGCAATATGTACTGAACACCACTGAGCCCCACATCCCTTTGGCAACTTGTTTTGTAGTAGTATGGTGGTGATGCTGAAATGCAACACCTCTTGCAAGACATCAAAAGGTGTCTCGCGAGCAATCGCACCAATCTCTACCCGAACCCTGGGTCAGGTCACGCCACCTCATTCGAGAAACATTCATTTTGTGAAGGATTTTTTGTGTGTGCATATTTTTGATGCGCTGCTCAACATGGTCCTGATTTAGATTCTCGATTTATACACAACATGACCAACACACGGTTCGATTGCTCCTATTGCTGCTGGGTGCACAATGGTAACCACCGGGGAGGCACACCATAGCCCCGCACCTCCGATTAGCATGGTTGGCTTATTTTATTGCATGTATATCCTCAATAGAATATAGAATGACCCCGAAAACCGCAATCCAATTCTGGAACGCACAATACATTTGTGCAGAAAGTGCTGTTCAGCACGATACATTGTGCAGTGTTTGGCGTTTTTGGTCCTTTGGGGCTGTATTCAGCAACCGTGATATATCATTATTGCAAGCAACTCAACAAATGCAAGGCTGTGAGGGAGTAGGTGGGAGCGCATCTGCGCACTCTCTTGAATTTCAGGTGGAACCTCCGACGTCGTGAAGTGGATCCTCGAGTTGACGACGAAGGGAGGCCGTGTGGGAGTGGACCCATTCGTCCTCTCCATCAGTGAGTCGCGCTGCGTGGAGGATCCGTCCTCAAGAGCTCGCTGGGCCTGCTGCCGGGTGTGGTGACCTCGCTGCTGTGTTCCGCCAGCAGTCGAGTCGACATGAATCATTCCCCCCTCCTTAATCTCATTCCGTTCCTCTTGTGAAGCATCACCTCTTATCTCCTGCTCATTCCCCTCCTCTTCCCTCCCCTCGCCTCTCCACTCCTTACCGTCCCTCCCCTACCCTTGCATGATCCCTAACTACCCTCTTTCGCTCTCGCTCATTCCTCAGTCCTTGTAGTACGCCCCTGCCATATAAACCAATCTATTGTTCTCTCACCCTTTTCTGGGCTATGTCAACCACCTTGAGTGAAGGTGCTCTATACATATAGTTTACATTAGATAGTAAACCACTGCAGTCTGCGCTCCTTCAAAGGTGGAGGACAAACAGCAACACAACACGAACTCTCGCTCTGCTGCAGCCCCTCTCATCGTGGCTAGCAGCAGCGAACCTCGACATTGGCATCATCGTGCTGCTGAACATAATGCTGCTGCTGCCATCATCGTGTGCAATATCAGAATAGAAACCAGTAGATTTGACAACACACAGAGGTGTGTAGCATCGCATGATTATAAACACCACAGTGCAATGGGGGCCCCTGGCCTATCCCCATCCCGTGACTTCATCGCCTGGCTTCTGAGCTGCTCTGGACAGCACCGCCCCGTCATTACCCTGGATAATTGAGAGGAGCCAGTTGGTTATTTTGTTATATTCTCTACGACGACGCTTATTATGATTGCGGTGTATATACAGTAATATAATAAAGTTTGTGAACCAAGATCCACATCTAACAGAGAGGGTTCTTACCAATTAACATCTGCCAGATTAGGGAAGCCCACCTCCGATGCAGAATTTTCTTGTACTCAACCAGGAGTCGCCAACCTGCGGCTCTGTACGCGCATGCGGTGGCTCTTTCAGGACTGCTTAGTGGCGTTATGTATTAAGGACCACCATCTTGTATCCACATGCATTGCGGCTCTTGAAATATTGTGGGGTTTTTGTTACCGAATTCGAAAAAAAAGCTCTTCTGGCTATTTTGGTTGCCGACCCTAGTACTAAAACAATGCTGCTCAATAAATGCACTGCCAGATGGCCGTGATGCTGATGGAATGTGTAAACAAATGTTTGTACTTCTTCTAATGGAGAGGCTGATATAGGAAGGCGTTTGTGTTGTTTGCTTATTTTGATCTCTTACTCGAGTCACTTAACCTCGCTCTGTGAGGTCGGCCCCACGGAGCAACGGCAGACATCTCTCACAACACGAGGATTCGTGCAGGCCGGAACATTGCGGTCTCCCGTGCTTTACGCGGTCGATGTGATTCCAAATTAGGGGCGCACAAAGCGAAATTGCATAAAACGAACCGAGGCACCTACCCACAATGTACCACACGAGAGCTGCCTGCTGAGAAACGCACACAGCACACAATTCACGCACAGTCTACGCACAGTACAAGCACAGTTCATGCACAGCACACGTACGCACAGTACACGCGCACAGTACACATGCAATGTTGTCCCTCGTCCGACCGCATAGTAGAGCGAATCTTGGATGGAAATAGGTTAGCCGCATATACACCATGATATCGCACAAACCGAACCCACATAAAGCGAGAGAAACCTGTTATTTTATTTGATAACAGTGATATGTACTGCACGAAGAACAGCTCTCAGCCTTGCCCACACCACTAGCATTATAACTGAATGTGTGAACACAGACCAGTGGAACAGCTTCAATACTCCGCTGTCTGAAGCCGGCCGACTGCTCATCCCTGTGGACACCAACCTGGTGGACGTGGTGTGGGGCGCCGAGCGGCCAGCAACATCCAGCACCTTAATCTACTACCTACCTGACAAGTTCACCGGTAAAGCTACCTCGTGACCCTTTTTGAGGTGAAGTAAATTGTACGCTTTATTTATAGTTCTGCCACCCCACAGCTGCATTCCGATTGTGCTTCGTGTTAGAGAACGGCCCGCAGAAGAGAGCATTGAAGAACTGCTTCTGAGATGTCGTAAAGTGAGCTCCGCTCCACACAGCAGGGGGCAGCACTTCCCCACATTCCCTGCCACTGAGAGTCAAGCGGCTGAACCGATGTTGACAATGAAACCAATATCTTAGAATATTTGTAATTTAAGAAATGTATTCAACTCAACAAAACCCCATAGAGGCAGCAGATGCAGCTTTTATATGATAAGTGAAAACTTGAGGTTTGACATTTTTAAGATTGTATGTATGTTGAACTTACGTCGTACTGTACGTAGCCAATTGTGCTAAGCAGAGATGCCGGGAAAGGACAACAAACTAAACACAAAAAGCAGTTCTAAACAAAACAGCAGATTTGTGGTGGCTATCCGGGATTTGGCCACCTAAGTGGTCATTTCTAATTTATTTTAGACAGTCCCCGAAGCCCATCCTTTTTCATCAGCCGTTACTCATTAAAAAAAAAAAACTTCTTCAAACTTCTGTTCGTCCTAAATTGGTCACGGACTGCTATTCTTCTTCCTCTACTAGGCCTAGTGATGCCGCACTAAATTCTGTCGAGCCAAGAATTTTGTGGAAACTGTACCGTGTTTTAACTCTCCCGTTTTAGAGCCGTGAATTCTGCCTAAATACGAGCCTGCCCAGGCCCAGATGTAAATCGTATACATTAACACGCTTAGTCTATTTGTGATGAGATAGTGATATCTACTGGTTGGTAAAGGGAAACACGGGTACAGGCACCATTATAAACATTATCCAATCCCCAAAGGGGAAAGTATCTACAGGGCCGGCCGAGAAACTCCGAGAACCGGCTAGAAAGTTCCACAAGAGGGCGTGGCCGGAGGCGGAGCCTAGCAGCGCCTGCGGCAATATAAGCGGAGGCGGAGGAGGACTCGGGGTTGGTGTGGGGAGTCTTGGATTCGGACTGCGTCGCTGCTCGCCGTCATCTCTCTCCGTCATTCGGCCACGTGGCGGATCTCCGGCGGAGCTCCACCGCCCTCCCCGGCATGCCGTCAGCCAGCGGCGAGACTGGGAGCGGGCGGGCAGAACCCGCCGTGTGATCGACTGTGTGTGTAGTCTGTAGAATGTAATATCTAAGTGTGTACTTGGAGAGGAAGCCGATAACGTTGGCCTGTGCTGTGCCGTACGCAGAATAAAGACGAGTACCCTCTACACATTTATAATTATTGAGTCGCTGCCAAACATAACAGAGACATTTATGCACACACAGGCACATGGCACGAACAGACAACAACATCAACAACCGCCATTCGCCACTAAGTGGCGGTGACGTCACCACGACGCTTGTGCCAGGCCATGTGCACCTTGAGTTCACGTGAAGTGTCGAACGCCCGCTGGCAGGAGGTCACGGGGCAGACCCAGGAGTGGCAGCCTCTCCTCCGCAGTGAGCATTTGAACATTCCACGTGGCCATCCGTAGTGGCTTTTCGTTGTTTCTGGAGGAGCCCCGAGGGTGAAGATTCAATCTTCTGGCTCCGCCAATTGGGGTTTGGCCAGGAGACGTCATAGACGGCTGTCCCCCCGGGGCCTCCGGCACAAGCTTATTTATTACATATTTATGTTTAATTCGTAGTTTCGTGGTAATAAATTGAGGGTGGAGGGGTTACCAGCCCCTCGCACCCATCCAGAGCCCCCGTTTAGCCACTGTGGTGGTCACAGACACCATGAGGGGAGAGGCCAATGGGCATTGGCCCTCTCCCCATAGCATTGTCCACGACAGTGTTGCCCATCTGGCACCGCGAGGAAGTAGGGGGTTGTTTTGCCGGACACGAACAGACACACAGGCATGTACACACATGGGAGCATGGACACATACACAAATGCAGACATACACACTATTATTATTGATTGTTATGACTATAATATTTGTTTTATTATAACGAATGCTATGGTGATGATTATTATGATTACGATTGTTATGATGACAATAATGAATGTGTAGTGCTCGTACCGACGCGACAGCTTCTTTGTCTTTTCTCGGTTCTTTATTCAATCATACAGTTCCACATCTCTCCCGTCGACACCGCTCAACGTTCCGCTGTACACTCCAACCCACAACTCCCCGTCAACATCACTCAATGTCCCTCCGCTCGCTCGCTGCGCTCTGCTGGCCTCGCTCGCTCTCCCCTGCTCCTCCAGCGACTCTCCTCTCCGCTCTCTCCAGCTCGGCTGCTCTTTATTAACTCCGTCATCCCACTCCGTTGTAACTCTCCGTCGTCTCTCTCTCCACTGATGCTTCCGTTACTCTGCTGCTACCCTACGATGTACTCACTCTATCCACTGCTACCCTATACTGTACTCTCTCTATCCACTGCTACATTATACTGTACTCTATCCACTGCTACCCTACGCTATACTCACTCTATCCGCTGCTCCGTCTCTCCATCCGTTCGTCTCTCGTCCCAGGCACCAACTCCCGTTTAATTCCACCATCTCACTCTTTATCCCCGAACCAATTACCCTTAATTAATTAGGTCATCCCCTGCGACGCCACTCGCCCCCAGCCCCTGGTGCCACGTGGCGTTGTTGTTCCAGACACGCCGGCGCCAATGTCAGACAACAGTCCCTCTCATCCAATCAGCGCCCTGCATCCTCAATTACTCCCGGCCACCTGCGGCCCCCTTAACTATCACGCCACCTTAATTTGTACAACAACAACGGCTAGCCAATCAGCGCCCTGTGTCCTCGTTCGCCCTCACTGTCCGCCACATGTGCGCATATCGACCCAGCGCGTGACACTTGTTTCAAGCTCTACAAATGTAAAGTCACGTAGGTAAAAATAAGGGAAAATAAATGAAATGATTTAATTTAGTTTGAATTTTTTTTTTACCTACGTGACTTTACCAAAAAAACCAAAGCGTATGAATCCTTCCAGCCATGAAAGCTACAAATCTAGAAATAATTAATGTGATGATGATTATAGTGGTAAACATGGTGATGGTGGTGATCGTGGTCTTGATCGTGGTGGTGATCGTGGTTGTGATGGTGATGACCGGCGCGTGTAGGCAGCACGTGGGTGCAGAAGGTGGAGAAGACGCGCTCACTAATGCGGGAGCACTCGCTCAAGCCCACAGCTCTCATCCTGTCCGCACTTGATGAGTGTGCCTGTGAGTGACGCACCATCATCGGCATCATCATCATAAATAACACAATCATAATTAGCATCATCAATAACACAATCACCATCATCGCTAACCAAAAATGTACACAATTATCAGCATCACTGTCATCACCATCACCACTATAATTATATTATCATCATCATCATAACCAACACCATCAACATAATTTGCATTATCATATTATCATGGTAATTAATGTAATATTTTGTCACAAAACTCATAATCATTTTTCACACAAAACAAATATTGATTGTCGATGCAACCAAGCCATTGTCAAATTTCCAGAGCAAGAACTCCAGCAGTAATGGTATGGGATGATCTCCAACAAGAACCTCCTTATCACGGAACAAAATACCAATCGATTTCCAATGGTACAGTACTGGTACATCATACCCGTGACATGTTTGTCAGATGCCACTCTCATGGCCTGGACGTTTCCGTGACCAGATCCTTTTCTCTCGAGCGCTTGCCATTTGTTGTTTGTGCCGCGAGCCTGAACAGCTTTAGGCTCGTGTGTGGAGGGCACAGGGTGATCCGGCAGTAACCACCTAGAGCTATCCACGGACATCTCCACCAGCTCGGGAAACCTGGGCTTCCTGCCCCAGCAGAGGGGTCATCGGGATCACTTGCACCCAGTCCAAGCAGATCCTGCCCAGGACCCTGAGATCAAAGGGAAGTGAGGAGGGGGGAGGAATTGCCCAGGAGATATTGGCTCCAGGAGGCTGCTGAAGTATACTTCCTCCACCTACTGGTTTTCGAACCTGGCCTAGGAGTTGGTTAACTGCATCACAAACAGGTCACTCGTGGACATCACAAACTTCTCCACAACCCGGGTTAAACATCCCCGGCTAACATTATTGGTGATTATCGGGATCGGTCATAGGCCTTCGCTAGGTTGACTTAGCCTTCACTGAGTACCCGGTGTTGTATGTAAACATCGGCAGAGGGGAAACAAATGTGGTTAGGCATGGTACTGGCTACACTACCTGCGCCATGTCATTCTTTATACGTGCTCGCCAACAAAAGTGTGTGCGTGTATGTGCATGTGTGTGCGTGTGTGTGTGGCGTGTGTGTGTGGCGTGTGTGCTTGTCTGTGTGTGTGTGCGTGCGTGTGTGCGTGTGTGTGTGCCTGTGTGTGTGGCGTGTGTGTGTCTGTGTGTGTGTGCGTGCGTGTATGTGTGTGTGTGCGTGTGTGTGTGTGTGCGTGTGTGTGTGTGTGCGTGTGTGTGTGCGTGTGCTTATCATTTTCCACAAGCAGGGCTGTTCAACCTCCGTTGCAATGACATCCCCTACAATCCGTTCTTCTTCGCTTACGCCTTCCTCACGCTCAACGAAACCAGGTAGCCACACACCGTCCTGGGTCATGATCAATCCACTGCTGGATGAAGCCCTCGCAAAGCCGTGTGTTGCTATTCGCTATGAGTGGTGCAACAAACAACGCAAACCGATTTCATGGCTTCATCTCTGCGGTGGACGAGCTCTTGGTCGCGTTCCCTCCTTTAGCTGTCGCTCTGTCGTTAGTCTCCAACGCCGACCGTCGTCAATTTTGGCTGTGCACGTCCAGCCCAAGCCCAATCAATATAATATCACTGATGTGCATTAGTTCGTGAATACTACATAATCGTATTTACGTAGTGACTAAATGGGTAAAGATAGGAAGTGCCTGATCTAATGTGCTTGTACATATTGTACGTTGAACTTATTTCGAACCGTACGTAGCCAACAACGCGAATCGGAGGTGCGGATGAAGGGCAACAAACTAAACGATTTCGGTGTCAAACTCGTAGCCTTCTCGCCGAGTACGGAGGCAGTCGTAAGCTTGAGCGCAGAAGCCACCCCAACAGTGCCACAAGTCCTGGCTTATTTTGATCGCAGTGACTCACCTCGCGTCTCCTCCTCCTCCTGCCCCCCTGCTCCCTCCAGGCTGTACCTGGACCTCCACAAGGTGGGCGACGAGCTGCATGCGATCTTCAACGACACGGAGTCTCCCGTGGGGCCGCTGAGCCTGCGGGACTACGGCGCGGTGCGCTCGGACCTGCTCACCTACGGCAAGGGCGACGTGCGCGTGTGGGCCGGGGAGGAGTTCACCACCTACGGCATCTACCGCCTGCTGCCCAAGGTCAGAGCCCACGCCGGCGTCGGGAGCGTCCAACGATCGCGCCGCTCTTCGGTCCGCTGAATGAGAACGCTTCTACGGTTCTCCTCCCCCGGAGTAAAGGTCCCACACAGGCGGAGCGGTCTCCCCAGGCAACGTCAAAGAAGTTACCAATCTCAGCTAATTTATATACTGAATTGAAACTCACTTGCACAACATTTGAAACTTTTCGGGCTACGGTGCTTCATACAAAAAAGGCAGTGTGTGCAATAAAATAAATATACGCATTTATTTATGTATTTGTTAGGTGCAATATTAATTATGAAAGTTACAGAGTTAACGTGTTTATATATGTGTCATTATGTGTTTGCTATGTGTGTGTATCAGTCTGTCAACCCATGGCACCTGGTTCTGTCCCGTGAACTCCTGCCAAAGAGCGATTGACACTTCACATGGCCTAAATGTGCACCTAGCCTTAGTAGTGAACTCACAAAATGTGGGACTTTTAATTATAGGACTAGCTGGTAACCCACACACGTGGACAACGCTGCAGCGAGACCGTCTGGGCGTGCCCTGCTGGTGATTGTGGCGTGTGCGCTGAGTCCGCCATCTCCCGTCCCTCCGGCCGTGGCACTGCAGGAGAAGCTGGTGATGGAGCAGTTCTCCCCCGTGCAGCTCACCAAGGCCGTCAAGAACCCGCACGAGCGGGAGGCTCTCAAGTCATCGCATGTGAGTCGCGGCGCCGCACAGCCGCACGCGGCGGGGTCGATGGCGCCTGCAGTTGACAACACGACGTCCAAGTGACGGAGGCCCTGCTTACATGAGCATTGGAACGGTGGTCATCTCCCCCGTTCACAACCCTAAGCCGGCGGTGGAAATTCCTCTTTCCGATGCCTGGGGCGAGTCTATCCATACAACAACCACTGTTGGCTCCCTCACCAAGTGGTACTTATTTTATCGTTCCGAGATGGACGATGGCACTGAATCAACCCCTGAATCAACGACCTCCCGATTGCGAGCCACTCGCTCTGCCGCTCATTCACGTGGCTGTATTTTATTGAGCCTCTCGGATGTCAACGCCATCGACAGCAGGGTAGGGGGACGCTGGGTAATCTGTCGTTTACTTCACAACCACTGCATCATCATCATCGTCAGCCATGATTTGTTCACTGCTGGATGAAGGCATCACCAAGCCGTCGCCATCTCTCACTGTTTGGAACTGGTCACTCAATCTCCACGGTGGACATCCTTCCGAGTTTTTCCCCGACTTTGGCTGCTGCTCCATCACTAGTCTCGACCACCAACCACCATGCCCTCGAGTGATGTCTTCTACCCACTCTCTTTTCTTAACAGTCAAGATGATGTGTTTGCTTTTGGATTTGTTCTCTGATCCACATGGTTTCTTCTGTCTCCAGTATTCTTTGTGTCCATACTGCCACGTGTATTAATTGGCGTCTTTAGTTAGCTTGGCACGATATCTCAAGTGTCATATTCAGTAATGGCTATGTTACCGATATGGCTAAAATGGCATCAACGCATTGGTCTAACTCTAGACAATGGGCAATTATCACTGCTGTACAAGACACATTAGACTGAAGTCATATCTGGGGTAGATTGTCCAGTTCCTACCTCTCTGCACTTAACATAATTCAAGGTAAAGCAGCAGTCATGCTGATTGATGATGCAACACTCACTGACTCGCTAAACTCACTCGCTCACGGGTGGATAGCCACATCCTTATCACTCTTATATTGCTACTACAATGGTTCATGACTCAGTCTAGCAGACTCTGTTTCATCTGATCTATCCTAAAGCACATGAACATGTATGCGTGTGTGCACGTGCGTGTTACAGATGCATGGGGAGCGGTAGTGTAGTGGTTATTGCCTTGCACTACAAACGCAGCAGTCTGAGTGTGATTTCCATTCATGGCCACCAACACTAGTGACGAATATCTGAAACAATCGTCAGCATCCCTAGGTCGACTCGGCCTCAAATGAGTTCCTGGTGCGGTGTGTAAATGTCGTCACTTAAGAGACGATGGCAGCAGGGCGTGGTGCTGTCCACCCACCACCTCATGCTCCGTACCGGCCTCAATAGGTGCTCACTAACAGCACTTGCCACAGCAGTCTGTTGAAGGCGACGGGGGGGATCTTGGTCTGTGTTACAGATACGCGATGCTGTGGCGGTGATCCAGTACATGGTGTGGCTGGAGGAGAACGTGCCCAAGGGGACGGTGACAGAGCTGTCGGGCCAGCTGCACCTGGACCTCCTGCGCGGGTCCAGACTCCTCCCGCGCCATCCAGACCCATCCCCAGCCCACCATCGCCACCCCCTCCACTAGCTTTTGATACGATCCTGTATCCATAGCACTGCCAGGCTGGCCTCATATTCTTACTCGGTGGGATCCAGAACGCTGCTTGGCTTGGAGTAGGGATGGTCGGCATAAGGCACTACCACAAGAATACACGGAATGCCTCATCCATTATAGTCCTGTATTATTGTATCCATATTTAGGCTGCTGTGGGCTGCATTGACAGCAAAGGGCAGGGCAACACGATCCTATGCACAGGTTTATACAGATGAGATGCTTGGACGCACCTCTGTCATCAGTATGGCTTTAGATCACGATATCTGAAATAAGTGAGGCGAGACGGAATCAGAATCAATAAAATCCCGGCACAACGGTTTGAACTATTCCAGATTAAAACGAAGCCCAGTGGCTAGAGAACCACACCCATTACCCATCAGCCACGGCCACACTCCCTCATTCAGTCTCCTCACACGCACCCACTCGCGACGAGCCAATATTGTTCAAGCGATGGAAGCCACGCAGTGCACTTCTGGTGGACGAGGACCTCCCCGTAGTACCCAGACTTTACCTCACCACGCGCGAAATGCCGATCGTAGACTAACTGTGGTGTGCCAATGTACACTGCTGGGTGGACATCGGTGCAGAAGGGGGGGGGGATTTTATAATTAAAAAAGCTTGAACCGGAATTTAAACTGCCAGGAGATGGTATCGAACCGGCGAACTCTGGGTTGCAAGTCCGGTGTGCTGATGATTACAGCACGCCAGCCTCCCGACAACATTCTTCATGTCACTGGGTTCGACGCTGCCTCTCCTCCCGGCCCGTGGTCAACTGTGAGAGGCAGGGGGCCCGAGGTAGCACGTACGGGTATCTATAGCTGATGGTAAATGCTTCGTGTTTCAGATTTACATTCTTGTGTATTGAACTCAACGTGCAGTGCCGGCCCGAGCCTCTTGGGGGCCCTAAGCAGAATTTGATTTGGGGGCCCCCCTCCCACCACGCAGACTCATCTGTGCTAGAAGATTATTGACACAAATGTCACACTATAATGTTATAGCGAATATTATAAACGAATACAGTGAGGTTATGTATTAATAAAAAATAAAAACAACACTTAAAATACTTCACTCTTTTATTAAAACTTCTGAATACAAACGGTCACAAAAAACATATTAAATAAATTATTTGCAAATGTGCATTAAATGTGCAATCTTTTAAATAAAACCAAAATAGACAAACATTAATCTAATCAAAAATAGAATGTTACAAAAAAAAAGATACTTAAATAATGAAAGCAAACATAAGAACAGCAAGGGTTCAACAATGTCAACTGTACAACAATGACCTCAAAATCGTTCCTTCCTAGCTTTTCTGGAGGCAAAGTCACTAATGACATCATTGTATGGTATTGCTTGGCCAACTTTGTTATTAATACTAATGACTGCAAGTCCACTTAGTCTTTCCTGGGCCATTGATGATCTCAAATATGTTTTTATCAATTTGAGCTTGGAAAAGCTCCTCTCTGCTGAGGCAACTGACACAGGCAGAGTGCAGGCTATCCTGAGAGCTACCCAAAGATTTGGGTAAAGCTCACACATCTCATTTTGTGAGAGGTATGTGAGAAGCTCAAAGGCAGTCATCATAGTTTGGGGAAGTTCAGGAAGACTCTCTATCTCTACTGCCAGTGCGCTACCATCAATATCAGCCTCCTCTCCACAAGAGAGTTTTTCCCCAAGAAGCTCACATTGTTCCCTCCGGACCTTTTGATCTAGCTCCCTAAAATTGAGCAGCACTCCAAAGTTCTCTTTAACCTCACTTAGAGACTTAAATCTATCCTCCAATGACAGAATACTACGGTCCACTACAGCATTAAAAAATGACACTTCCAGCCTCTTCATAGCGTCCACTATCGGCTCATCTGCAGCCTCATAGGCAAAGTGCCTTTTTGTAGAACGCAATCGCTTCTCTTTCAGCACTGCTTCTGTGTTCATCCGCTCACAAATTTCTTTAGCAGATGTCTGTGCATCACAGAAGCCTGTTTTTCGGTAACTGATAAGTTCGCCTTTGTTCTTTTTCACAAGGTTAACCGCTACATCAAGCTGCATGTTGGTTGACTGTAGAAGCTTGCTCGTGATGTTAATTTTAGACAAAATGTCACACCAGACAACACAACAAATCTGAAACCTAAATGAACCTATCTCTTCCGCAAGGGAGTTGGCTTCAACAGCCACTACAGGGTCAGTCGCTTTACTTCTCAGTTCTAGCAGGGCTTCCCTCACCTTCTCTGACTGGTAGCGCAAAGCTTCAATACTTTTTATCCGGCTTTCCCAGCGTGTCTCACTCCAGGACTTGAGGGTGATGTCAACAAACTTCCGTAAGATGGCCCACCTTTGAGTGGACCCAGCGAACAAATTGTACAGCTTCTCCACATTTCCAAAAAAACAAGAAGCATCCGTTGATGCTTTAGCCGCATCTGAAACGGTCAGATTTAGTGTATGAGAACTGCAAGGCACATAAAAAGCTCTTGGATTCTTAACTAATAGCCTAGCCTGCACACCTTTGTTTTTTCCCTTCATATTAGCCCCATTGTCATAGGACTGCCCCCGACAATCCTGAAAAGGGATGTTCAATTCCTCAAGCCTGTTAAGGATTAGATTGGACAATTATCGTGACGTACAATTGCGCGCACCTGCCCGCGCCCGCGCCCGCGCCCACGCGAATTGTCAATGAGCCGTGACATCCGTGAGCCGTGACAAAGCAGCAGTTGTCGACAGAATTTTCTTGTCTTGAATCATTTATTCATTCATTCATTAATTCATTTATATCACTTGTTTAAGTTATTTAATTGTAAAAAAAAAAACGATTCGGGGGCCCCCTGGTGGCCAGGGGGCCCCAAGCAGCCGCTTAGTTCGCTTATGCCTCGGGCCGGCCCTGTCAACGTGGAACCTCTGGAGACACGTCGTCAATCGCAGTTCCAGCAGAAAGGTCGTCATGACCACCAGGGGACCCGTTCACAACGACCACGTGGCCTGTCGCCAGTCCTCGGATGGCTAGAGATATCCACCCTTTAAGCAAAGCCTGAGTTGAACTTTGGAATACGACAAAGACAAAGATCCCCCTTATAGCCTAAGCAGACTTTTGGGACAAGTGCGCATGAAGGGAGTGGATGACCAACAATACGCCCGGCCACCTTTGTCTCCCCAGTGGCGATGTTTTTTATACCGCAGTACGTAGTCATTTGAGGCTGAGTCGAGCTAGGGGAGGCTCAGGACTGGTTAAGATAACCGTTACTGGTGTTGGTCTTAGGTCACTGCTGCACAGTAACCACAGAAGGACACAATCTCAATGTGGGGTTCCATGAGCAAGAGAACGCCGTGTTACGCTAACCGACGTGTGTTGTCATTTTGTTTCAGGAATCAAGCGTTTTCCGAGGGTCCCAGTTTTGAAACCATCTCTGCAAGTGGACTCAACGGCGCGCTGGCGCACTACAGGTGCCATTGAGGGCCAATGCTGTGCACTGCATCACCTATGGAATGGGTCACAGTAGACACGTGCAGGTAGGGAGAGTGCAGTAGGCTGTGCAGAAACACACCATCAGCGACGGGAGCACCACCGTGCAGCTAAAGTCGCAAGGTTGCATAGCCGGGTCTATGCGACGTTAACGATTGCATAGGGCTCTGGCTGGCGCCAATGCAGAGGCAGGCGGTGGGCACTGCACCTCGAGGAAATCGTCGAGGCCCCCGCGAGGGCGAGTTGGAGGAGGCTTCAAGGGCCAGGGTCTAACCAGAGGCGCGCGCAGGGGGAGCGTGGCAATGGATTGGGACAGACGCTGAAGCAGGGGAAGGGGAGAGCCCTGGGGCTGGTGGCGCGAGGCAGGTGCGGGTCCCTTCCGACTTGGAGAGGTGGGGGGAGGGGGCAGGATGGGGGGTAGACTAGAAGGGGGGGACCACGGGGAGGGGAGATCCCTAATAATAATGAAACGGGTCAACTTGTTGTGTATACTATTGCTGTTGTCAGTCGGGTACATTTGACATTTGCTCAACTCTTTTGATGGTGGCTTCAGAGGAGATGAGCCACAGTGCAGTGCTTCAGGAGCTCTGTGCATCTGTTGGTCTGTAACAGGGAGTAGAGACGATTCAATATAAAGCAGCTCTCGGCCTCTTGAGAACCGGCCACATCGATCAAAGCATTTGCTCAATTCTTGGACGTGCAGAGCACAGCACATAGGACCATGTGTAATTATACCTTGACAGCTGTCGGATTTCACACCACGAATGAAATTCTTATGAACACGTGTTGTACAGCGATACATCATTCTTGTGGGTGGCATGGTGGCAGCCGCGTAGTGGTAATAGTTTCACGTCACAGTGAAAAGGGTTCGATTCTCGCCTGGGGCACCTCCGTGTGGAGTTCGTTCTGCCCCTGTTTGACACGGGGATCCTGTGGTTTCTCCAGTTGCTTCCCATCGCTCAGCATCACGCAAGGTCACTGTGTCGGCAAAACAAATATCTCAATGCTGAAAAATCACGTTGTAAAATGACTCAATTGGGATCACAGCAGCAACAGTCGCATAAACATCGCCCCCTACTGCGACAGCTTGGCAGTACCGTCCTGCAAGAGAGTCCTGAGACTGAGCGAGGCGTTTTCAGGTAAACAAACGTCGTGCTGGTCATTGTGGTGGTGGTGGGATACAGTCGTGTCGCGGTTTTTCAGCGGGGAGCGGTAGTATAGGAGTTAGCACGCTGCGCTATGAACCTGGTGACCCGAGTTTGATTCTCGCTCATGGCCAACACCAGTGACGATTATTTAAACCGGTCCTGGGCCTCCCCTAGGTTGACTCAGCCTCAAATGAGTACCTGCTGCGGTGCGTAAAACATCGCCACTGGTGAGACAAAGGCGGCTGGGCGTGGTGCTGGCCACCCCACCCCCTTATGTGTCGTTCCGGCCTTCATAGGTGCTCGCTAACAGCACTTGCCCCGACTGTCTATAAAGGCTATACGGGGGATCTTTGTTGTTTGGTGGGGTGCACGAGTTGCCGTGACGTGTTTCAGTACCACGCGCCGTTTCATTTCAGTGCCAGCAATGAGACGAACCGGAAACTGACCGCCAGCGAGATGTACCTGTTCGACTCTGGAGGTCAATACCGGTGGGTTGTCGCTAGTGGCGTCGCTAGGCCTATGCAAACCTCAGGGGCCCCAAGCAGCCCAAGGGGTCCCAGAATTCATGAGAAATGTATAAGTGAACTAAACGTAAGCTTGAATTAAAATTCTAATCCACACAACAGATGTATCTCTCTCGTGGCTATCTTGACTATTTTCTCTCGTCACTTCATCTGTCCCCTGTCGACATATCTCATCGCACTGCATCAACTTTTGTCGACATTCCTCACTCTCGTTTATTTATTCCCCTCTGTCACCTCACTAGGAGTTTATACATCAAAAATCGAATCATTTGATTTATCCTAGCAGCACCACTGGCTAAATGGTCAGAGTAGCCGCCTGAATACAAGCGAGTTCGGGTGACCAGGAGAGAGGCCACAAGAACGTGGAAATTCCACCACTGGCTCAGAGTTGTAAGACAGGAGATACGTGCCACGCTCACTGTTCAATTGGAAAATCATCTCTCACGCTGTGGACAGCTATTCAACCACAGCTCTGACGAGCCGCCCCACCATCTTACTGCTGGCGGCCCAAAGGCCCGAGTTCTCACGTGCCCTGTGCCACACGTGTATCCCTCACACTCCCCTGCAGAGATGGAACAACGGACATCACTCGCACCCTGCACTGGGGAGTCCCGACGGACTTCATGAAGGTGGGTGCTGCCATCACCTGGTAATCCCAAGCAGCCACTCAAGCACTAAGCTCCTACTCAAGCACTCACCAGGCTCAACCCTGGCAATGTAAATACAAAATCTGTTATCAGGGGGAGGGATGAATGTATCCCACTTGAAGATAAAAACTAAAGATGCAGTCTCAGAGATAATAAAAAATAAAAATCAGAGCCAGGGAAACCCCCCAATCAAATCAAACCCCGCTTGTTAGATATACATACAAATCCACATCGAGATGTAGGCACTGCCTGCGTCTCTATCCACACGGTTTCTGTCTTAACGGTTGTGGCGCTCCACCCCGGCACAGGAAGCGTACACGCGAGTGCTGATGGGGAGCATCGACCTCAGCCAGGCCATCTTTCCCGACAACACGCTCGGTGAGTCGCCCCTTCCACACTCGCGGCCCGTCCCACTGCCGCATTCGAGCCAGCACGAGGCCCATCTCGCCACGGGTGGTTTCTCCACTGGGGCTTTTTGCCATGCCAAGCCAGCACCAAGCCGTGCAGCGCTGTTGGCCTCACAAGAAGTCTGAATCTGGCTCGGGGCCAAGCAGGGCCAGGGGCGGGGCTAATGACCTATTCGTTGCCTGTGACGTCAGTCAGTACGTGGTGAGGACGTGGTGTCACAGCACCACTTACACGAATCTCCACTCGTTAACTGCGTGCACGTTAGTAGTTCGGCTTCGCTTCTGCGGTGGAAAAACAACCTGTCGCCTCATCAGCCACCCCAGGCTGGCTCGGCACGGTTTGGTTGTACAGTGGAAAAGCGGTATAATATTGCTATTTTAGATACCACAGTGCATGACAACGAAGGGAGAGTAGTACGAGTCCTGTTTGATTTGCGAGAATGAGTTCAAAAAACCCTCTCAGCAGTGCATGAGATCAGCGCAGTGCGTGCTCACAGCCACAGGGGAAGAAGCCACCACGAAAGTCATTCAGCACGAGCCACTCACTCCACCTGTTGTTTCCCCTGGCACCGTATTCTCAGATTTTCATTCAACTCAAGTTGCCCACATTTATTTTTAGAGCCAGAATCCGTCAAGGGTTGGCAGGGCCATCTGCATCTGTCTGTATGTGCCACTACATCTCTGTGTCTGTTTCTCTGTATATCTGTATTCTCTTCATCTCTCTGTTTCTGTATATATGTGTCTGTGTGTGCCACTCTGTGTCTTTGTGCCCCAGGGGCCCGGTTGGACACGTGGGCGAGGCATGCGCTGTGGGAGGTTGGACTCAACTATGGCCACGGCACCGGCCATGGCATCGGCAACTTCCTCAGCGTGCACGAGTGTAAGAGTGTGTGTGCGAGTGTATGAGCGTGTGTGTAAGAGTGATCTGTAAGATGCCGGGTAAGGTCCTGGCAAGGATTATTCAACATCGCCTTGCTAGGCACGCTGAGGAGAGGCTTGCGGAGCCCCAATGCGGTTTCAGGAAAGGGCGGTCCTGCACAGATGCCATATTTTCTGTCCGTCTGCTACAGCAGAGGTGTAGGGAATTCCAAAAAGACCTACATCTCTGCTTTATTGACCTGGTCAAGACCTATGATACCATCAGTAGGACTGGGCTCTGGGTTGTTCTTCGTGCTTTCGGAGTCCCTGACCCTCTGCTCACGATCATTAAGGACCTTCATGATGGTGAGCGGGCCCGGGTAAAACTACGTGGCCGGGAGTCGGAGCCTTTCCCTGTACACCTTGGGGTGCGACAGGGATGTCCTCTGGCTCCCACATTATTTAACATCTATTTCGACTGCGTAGTTCGTGAAGCCTTCAATAGCTGTACCGGGGGAATTACCATTTGGTACAGATATAATGGGAGGCTGATCGACGCCCGGGTGCGATCAAGGGATGGCTCCCTATTGGTCAACCACGTTATGTATGCCGATGATTTGGTAATAGCTGCTCATTCAGAAGAGGAGTTGGAGACGCTGCTGCTGAGACTGGAGTGTGCCACTAAGAGGTGGGGCCTTACCATCAGCCCCACCAAAACTAAGCACCTGCCTGGGTATTTTGTACCATCGGGCACTCCACCCCCACAACTCCCAATCGGTGATGGGGCAGTTGTGGAGAGAGTGGAGAGTTTCCCATACCTGGGCAATGTGCTTATGACCGGCTCCAGTTTATCAGCAGAGGTCTCACTCCGAATCAGTCGAGCGGCAATATCTTTTCATCGGTTGCGTAACGCTGTGTGGAAGCTACCTGGTCTGTCGCTCCGCACGAAGCTTCAGGTCTTCTTGGCCACGGTCATTCCCTCCCTTCTCTACGCTTGCGAAACGTGGACCCCCCTAGTGGAGCATCTTCGCCGGTTGGAAACATTTAGGCTGGCCTGCCTACGATCCATCCTGGGTTTAACCAGGCTGGATTGTGTGAGGAGCTCACAAGTCCTTGAAAGATCTGGGCAAAGTCCCATCAGTGAGCTCCTCCGGCAGGCAAGGCTGCGTTGGCTGGGTCATGTAGCCCGCATGCCCAGCCACCGCATGCCTAAACAGCTTTTGTTCGGCCGGATCGAGGGGGCTAAACGGGCGCGGCACGGGCTAGAGAAGAGATGGAGTGATGTGGTACAGGAGGACGTGGAGCTGAGTGGACTTGCCGATGACTGGTACCAGCGGTGTCAAGATCGGCCTCAGTGGAGGAGGCTCGTGAAGGACGCTACTGGGCAGTTGGAGGCAGTCGCCCTCCAACAACAACGGAGGGCGGAGGAGCGACGCTCACAACAACGAGCGGAGCGCCGGGTGGCTAAAGCACAGCAAGTTGGCACAGTAGGGGGCACAGGTGGTGCATCAGCCAGTCATCTCGGTCATCTCGGTTAGTCGACCCGTGGCACCTGGGTCTGCCCCGTGACCTCCTGCCAGCGGGCGTTCGACACTTCACGTGGCCTCAGGGTGCACATGGCCTGGCACAAGCGTCGTGGTGACGTCACCGCCACTTAGTGGCGAATGGCGGTTGTTGTTGTTGTTGTTGTTGTAAGATGCGCCTGCCATTCTTCCACTCCGGTGGTGGGTGTACACCCAGAACCCCATTCAAACCCACAGTGGCCTGGTCTCAGCTAGCTGATGAAAGTTGCAAGCGAGAATTTCATCATCACTTACAGCTCCTCCTGATGCCGAGGGTAAATGTGCGAGATTTAGGACTGTGGCTCATGCAACTACAATGGCTGCTTTGGGTACACGGTCCAGACCTCCCCAGAGACCCTGGCTGACAGAGGAGGTGTTCAGGCTGGCTGAGATAAGCGACAGGCCCACTCTCACTGTCTACAGCATCCCATATCAGCCTTCGCTCGGAGGTTCGGAGAGCCGTGAGGTGCTGCAAGGATGGGTGGTGGTTGCGGTTTGCTGAGGAGATGGGGTCTGCCTCAGTAGCCCGTGATCACAAATCACTCTTTAACTCCCTTCAAAAAAGTGACTTGCAGTGCCACACCTATCACCATTATTAGGGGGGGAAAAAGTGATCCGATCTCTGGCCCCAAGGAACAGGTTTGCAGATTTGCTGAGCATTTCTGGGAGGTCTGGAGGAGGGGAAATCCCTCAGCCTGGAAAACATGGGGAAAAGTGGGCATGACCCTGGTGAGGCTGTCGTGCCCCCCTGTGAATGGCTGGTTGAGGTGCCATTTGTTGAGGAAATACAGAAGGCGATCCATAGTCTGAGACCAGGTTAAGCACCAGGCAGAAATGATCTCCCAAGCGAAATGCTGAGGGAGGGTGTGCACAGACTGCCTTACATGACATCACAATAACAGTGTGGACCACTGGATGTGTTCTGCAGGATTAGAAGGATGCCCTGGTGAGTCCCCCTCCTTTAAGAAGGGGGACTGCACAGACTGTAACAACTACAGGGGCATCTCCCTCCTCAGTGTGCCGGGAAAAGTCCTGGCAAGGATCATTCAACATCGCCTTGCCAGGCACGCTAAGGAAAGGCTTGCGGAGCCCCAATGTGGTTTCAGGAAGGAGCAGTCCTGGACCGATGCCATATTTTCTGTCCATCTGCTACAGCAGAGGTGTAGGGAATTCCAACAAGACCTACATCTCTGCTTTATTGACCTGGTCAAGGCCTATGACACCATCAGTAGGCCTGGGCTCTGGGTTGTTCTTCGTGCTTACTGAGCCCCTGACTCTCTGCTCACGATCATTAAGGACCTTCATGATGGTGAGCGGGCCCAGCTAAAACTACGTGGCCGGGAGTCAGAGCCTTTCCCTGTACACTTTGGGGTGCGACAGGGATGTCTTCTGGCTCCCACATTATTTTACATCTCTTTTGACCACGTAGTTCGTGAAGCCTTCGATGGCTGTACTGGAAGGAATTACCATTTTGTGCAGATACAACGGGAGGCTAATTTATGCCCGGGGTGCGGTCAAGGGATGGCTCCTTATTGGTCAACCATGTTACGTATGCCGATGATCTAGTGATTTCTGCTCACTCAGAGGAGGAGTTGAATGCGCTGCTGCTCAACTTTTGGAGCATGCCACTAAGCGGTGGGGCCTTACCATCAGCTCCACCAAAACTAAGCACCTGCTTGGGTATATTGTACCATTAGTCACTCCACCCCCACAACTCCCAATTGGTGATGGGGCAGTTGTGGAGAGTTTTCCATACCTGGACAGTGCTCATGACAGCAGAGGTCTCACTCCGAATAAGTCGAGCAGCATTATCTTTTCATTGGCTACGTAATGCGGTGTGGAAACTACCTGGTCTGTCGCTCCACATGAAGCTTCGGGTTTTCTCGGCCAGTCATGCTCTCCCTTTTCTACGCTTGCGAAACGTGGACCCCCCTAATGGCACGACTTCGCTGATTAGAAACATTTAGGCTGGCTTACCTACGATCCATCCTGGGCTTAACCAGGCTGTATTGTGTGAGGAGCCCACAAATACTTGAAAGATCTGGACAAAGTCCCATCGGTGAGCTCCTTCGGCAGGCAAGGCTGCGTTGGCTGGGTCATGTAACCTGCATGCCCAACCACCGCATGCCTAAACAGCTTTTGTTCGGCCGGATAGAAAGGGCTAAACGGGAGCAGCACGGGCTAGAGAAGAGATGGAGTGATGTAGTACAGGAAGATGTGGAGCTGAGTGGACTTGCTAATGACTGGTACCAGCAGTGTCAAGATCAGTCTCTGTGGAGGAGGCTCGTGAAGGACGCTGCTGGGCAGTTGGAGGCAGTTGCCCTCCATTAACAACGGAGGGCCGAGGAGCAACGCTCACAACAACGAACAGAACGCGGGTGGCTAAAACACAGCAAGTTGGTACAGTAGGGGCACAGGTGGTGCATCGGCCAGTAATCTCTGTCAGTCGACCCATGGCACCTGGGTCTGTCCCGTGACCTCCTGCCAGCGAGCGTTCGACACTTCACGTGGCCTTAACATGCACATAGCCTGGCACAAGCGCCGTGGTGATGTCACCGCCACTTAGTGGCGAATGTCGGTTGTTGTTGGGAGCGGTAGTGTAGCGGTTAGCGTGCTGCAATCAAAACCCGGTCACCTGGGCTCGATTCCTGCTCACAGTCGACACCAGCGACGATTACCTGAACTGATGCTTTGCCTCCCCAAGGTCAACTCGGCCTCAAATGAGTACTTGGTGCAGTGTATTAACATGCTCACGGGGGAGACAAATGCGGCCGGGCGTGGTGTTGGCCACCCATTCCCTTGTGTGCTCTGCTGGCCTTTCGTAGGTGCTCGCCAAACAGCACTTGCGCGAACAGTCTGTTAAGACTAATACAGGGATCTTCATCTCTGTGTGCACAGACACAGACACGAGTGTGGGTGAGAGCTTGAGAGAGCAGAACTGCTCTGCAGTTGGGCCATCACCATACAAAGTGATTTCCTTATGAAATTAGATGGTGCTTATCTCATGGTTACAGCCTTGAGCCAGTGATGGAAATTCCACATTCCTATGGCAGGGAAAGTATATCTATAGAACAAACACTGTTAACTCCCCCATAAATGGGTAGCTGTTTTATCGACCCTTGGGAGGGATGATGGGCTGAATCAACACCTCAAACAGGATTTGAACTCTCGACCTTCCAATTGGGCGCCTCTCACTTAATCGCCGAGCCACCTAAAACGGTGGGATAATGTTGTTGTTGTTTGTCTTAGGCCAGGGCTCTTGAGGAATGTATCCTATATTATTTTGCGATTTGTCTTTGTGCAACACTCCGAGGGCAGCGTCTCAATGTAGTTGGTTGTTGCTCCGTTGAGGCTGTGCCGGTGGATGTCCCCACTCGCGTGTGGCGTGCGGCTGTCGGATGTTCGGCGCTCTCTCCACACAGGGCCTGTGGGAATCGGGACATCCTACGACATTGGTCTGCACGAAGGGATGTTCACCTCCATAGGTAAGAATCACAGCGTCATTTCTTTCACGATATTGCCTGGAACGCCACTATAGGCTAGCTTGGCACACGGTACTACCCAATACACAGCAGATACTGTAGGTGATTATTAATGTTGACACTGCTCCGTGTGTGTTTGTGTTCCATGGCCAGAACCTGGCTACTACCAGGACAACGAGTTTGGAATTCGTCTGGAGAACATTGCGATGGTCGTAAAAGCAGATACAGTGGTGTGTATGCGTGCCACTCACGTGTGTGTGTGACCGTGCCTTTGTGGTGCGGTCGTGTGGCGGTGATCGGACTGCGCTGCGAACACCAAAACCAAATACGATTCTCTCTCATGGCCAATACCCGGAAGTCATTCCTCACGCCTCTGAACAGATACTGCGTGTGTTACAAGTGTAGTACCGTTGAGGACGCGTGGACACCCGAGTAGAGGCACACGTATTTATTTCACAACAGTCACTGGGGACATACAGTACTGGAGGGGGTATCGGCCCCCTCACTCGGATAGCTGGGAACACACGGCTAGCTACCCCTAGCCTGCCTCGTAATCCTCCAAATACTGGGCTAGGGGAGGCTGTCTGGCCCGACACTGGTCAGTCGGGCTACGGTACCCGGAGTCCCAGAGTCCTGGCTCTGGTTCACGGGACCACGCCGCTGGCTCGGTCCTGCGCGGCCCTGACAAGGGCGGCGTCCCAGGGGAGTCCAGGGCTCTAGCTAGGCAGTCTTCGGTCTTCAAGAGTTTACTTAAACGTTCTGCCCTGAGCTCTCCGGCTCATCCCCTTATATCCCGAACCCCCCCGCTGGGGTCAGCCCCCCCCCGGCTGCCCTGTGCGGACGTCGTTGCGAGCACCCTCCCGTGTGCTCACGAAGCCCCGCCCACTGTGCTAGTTTCCCGTGTGATCCCATACATACAGCTCCTCCGTAACACCCCTACACAAGTATAAATGATACATTATGACAAAAAACCCCATCAATTATGCACGCTAACATCGTCATAGCACCGCTAATGGTAAGGATGTGGTGGCATTGTCACGTGGGTCCCCCACCAGTCTCCCTCTCTGGATGCTCGGATGAGCCCCAACAAGATTTCAACCATGTCCAAATAGGATAAGAAAGTTATTGGTAATACTTGCATGAATGTTATGAAATATTCTTTGGGTCTTTTGGTAATGTCACGTAGATAGGTTGAAAGAAAATAACAACAAACTACGACGTTTCGATCACAACACAAGCGATCGTCATCAAGAGGAGAAAAGAGGAAAGCTGCTGAGGCAGACGGTTTTAAAGGTTTAAAATGGGTGTAGCCCAAGGGTCATAAACGAAGTGGGCAGGGCGAGTGATGTCAATGTGAGAGATTAGCATGTTCATGTAAGATCGGCGAGATTTGCGATAGGTGCAAAAACAGGTTTCTTGCGAGGAAAATTAAACAGCTGCTCATTTGGAAAGGTTATCACATATTATTTTACTTCTGTTGGTGTAACAAATAAAATGGCACCATTGAAGTTTTGCCACCTTGCGTGGTACCGATATCTGGTCTGGCCCAAGGGCTAACTCTCCTCCCCCACACTCCTCTAGCGTCTTGATAATTATCCGATTGCATGTGTATGTATGTTGAACCTCTTTCGCACCATACATATCCAACCTTGCTAATCGGAGGTGTAGGGGAAGGAGAACAAACTAAACACAAAAATAATTTCTAAAGTCTTTAGTTTTCAATCTAGATTTAAAAGTGCATAGCTGCAGTGGCCTCCGAATATGGAACTCCAGTGGCTACCTAATATGCTATATGCAGTACAACATCACATGTCCCACTCGCTGGAGACTGTGGAATAGGCAGATGTCGGGAGGAGGTGGCGGCGGCTACGCTGCTGCACGTGGCTGCTGCCCGTGATCCAGCGTGTCGAGGCAGCAGCGAGGGTTGGTGGATCACCGCACGAACATCGTGAAACTCCTTCTTCCCATCGGCGTTCAGGAGGAGCCCGTAGCCTGTCTAGCCAAGAGAAAGCGGTACAGACAATGTGGACTTCACAACTGTTCCGTCTGTATGGGATTGAGTGTTTCCCCCTCTCGTGCATTGCTTTCCTCCCACGTGTGAACACTCATTAATTTACCAATAACACTTTATACAGGACCGCAGAGCTTGGGAAATTGCAGAGAGTGAGCAAACATTGTGCGGCAATGGCGTGTTGCAAGTTGAAATTCTTATTCTATTAAAAAGTCGTATTTGTGAAAATCCATATAAAACGACAGCGAAACCGTGCAAAAACACTGGACTGGGCTGGGCGGTTCATTGGTTTACAGCAAACGCGATAACCCGCATTGCCCCGTTGTTTTGATGACCTCTTGATCAACCTCGTGTGTGTGCGCCGACTGACCGCTGCAGTACACGTTTGGAGTGAAAACATACCTGACCTTCGAGACCGTGACCCTTGTTCCGTACGAGAAGAAGCTGATCAAGTTGTCACTGCTGTCCGATAAGCAGGTAGGGGGTACGAGGAGGCCACGCGTCTCCCTCTTGACCACGACGGAACGATCGTATTACAGCGACACTTGGTTCGCGTGTCTTCTTCTCGACCCCTGGACTTTTGATCTGTTGAGACTTGACCGTTTCTCTCGCTGATATCTTCTCGTCGTGGTCACTTCTCTTCTCTCTGTTTTTTTCAACTCGGACGGTTTCCATCCTGTCCCGTGCTCGATGTCTAACGTTCATTCAGAACGTGGTCGACTCTTCCCCAGCACCTTTTCGTCGTCCTTCCATCATCACCGCCCTCTGCATCCGGGTCAAGTGTATGAAATATTTAGTGTCCTGTACAACGTTGTGTGAAAGTCAACAACGCTTGCACAATGGACAGACTCGCCCCTGTCATAGGAATGTGGCATTTCCACAACTGGCTCAGAGCTGTAAACAAGACGTGATGTCTGCCTCAATGATAATTATTTGAGCAGGAAATCACCTTGACATTTTTAGTTGATTTGATGTTATGAGTCACGATTCTTTGTTTGTTCTTTCAAGGAGTTGATTGTACATCGCATTTAATAAGAACATTTAACAAATGATGCATGTGTGGCATCGTTTTACGAGTATTAACGCGGATTTAAAGGTATGCATCTATTCCTGAGTACAGTAATGAATGCACAATCAGGTGAAAGCTGCCTTGACGGTGGGGATGCTGGGAGTATTACCTTGAGAGCCCACAGCACACGCCCAGGGTACCCGAGCGAGATTACGTAACGCACCATCGTAGGTTTGCCCAGAAGTGCAACTGACAGGTGATGCCAGCCCTTCCTGCCATAACATTTTGAAATTTTACATCTATTATATATATATTTTTTTCTCTCGCCCATTCATTTTTTTATTATACAGGGTGACCCAAAAAAAACGGGCCCCAACTCTAATTAGGCCCCGTTTCTTAGTGTTTTGTCCGAATGAAATGAAACTTTGGTCATAACTAGTTTATTATATTCAAAACATCAAATCAAAACACTAGGGTCTTTGGCCTTTTTTTCTCCGTTCTACAGCATGTGTTCTAGATGGCCTCCATTTAGCCCCGTGCATTTCTTGAGGCGCAGCACGAAGTTGTCCATGACGTTCTTACAGACTGAATTGGTAATGGCTCTCATCTCCTCCCTGATGGTTTCCTTGAGTTCCGTGATGGTTCTGGGTTTCCCTGCGTAGACTCTGTCCTTAAGATATCCCCAAAGAAAAAAATCTGGGGGGCTTAGGTCCGGGCTCTGGGGTGCCCACTCAAAATCAGTCTTGAGACTGATCACTCGGCCTCCGAAGTTCTCTTTCAGCCAATCTCGGGACAAGTTTGAGGTGTGAGAACTTGCTCCGTCTTGCTGGAACCAGAACTTGCTCATGAGCGACGGGTAGAGGGTCTGGAGCTCACTCTTGAAGGTTTTGAGGACCTCCACATACCGCTCCTTGGTGACTGTCACTGCTGCGCCAGATTCTTCGATGAAGATTGGTCCGATGATGCCTCTGGCCGAGATTGCAGCCCACACCGTGCACTTAGGAGAGTGCAAGGGCTTGGTGGCTACTTCATTGGGTCTGGAGGACCCCCAGAAGACATTTGTCTTGGAGTTCGCCTTTCCGTCAAGATGGAAGTGGGCTTTATCTGAGGTCCAAAGGAGGTTAAGGAAACTTGGTGTCTCCTCGATCTTCTCGAGCATCTTGACTGCCATAGCGCTCCTCTGCTTCTTGTCTGAGGCTGTAAGGGTCTGCAGCGTCTGTATTTTGTATGGGTAAGCCCTGATATCGTTCACCAGCACTCTCCTGCAAGTCTCACGGGACATACCGAGGGACTGACTTCGCTTACGCACAGAGCGTTTCGGACTCTGCTGGAGAGACTCTCTCACACTTTCGACCAGCTCGGCTGTTCGCTTCTTGGGACGTCCCGAGTGGCTTGGACGGTTCTCACTGGCAGCGTTGAGGTTCTCCACGGTCCCATACTTCTCGAAGTGGGCCACCCAGTTCTGAATTCTGCTTTTGGATGGAGCCTTTTCACATTCGAACTGACGCATGAAACTGTCCTGGGTTTTCTTAAACGAGCCTGTCTTGTAGTAAAATTTAACACAGTGTATTCTTTGTCCCAGCTCCCACTGGGGTCTTGGTGTACTCACGGTCGTTGATTCTGCCATGTTCTGTAAAATAAGGGCAATCGGTGAATAAATAAAGGAGATATCACATAAAGTGTACACGGGGCCCGTTTTTTTTGGGTCACCCTGGTACTAATGGTGTCACGGCACGGAAGTTGCGTAGTGAGCAGTGTGAATTCACATCGTGTCATAAAATCTCCCCAGAAGATGACGGAACTTTATTCGGCCTTAGACTCCGCTGAGATGCACCGATCGTGCCCTCCTCCTCGCCCTCACCGCGCTGCAGGCTTCAAAGCCGGGCTGACCGCTGGGCTCCGGAGTTCCTTGCCCCTGGAAGTAGTCGGCAACTTGCAGTTGATGGAGACTTCTAAGTCCCGGCTGAAGACCACGCCAACTGTTTAACGCGGCTCTGTCTCTCCCTAGTTCTCTATCTGCCTCTTGAGACTTTCTCTCCCTGGTTATAGTAATACCTCGATATATGAACGAGATGCGTTCATGGAGCTTCATCCACGAGGCATTGACAGGGGTCGCCAGCATCAAGAAGCCATGCCAGGCATCTGATGGAATATTTTTTATTTTTTTATTTTTCGTGACGCTCTCAAAGTGTGCTGTTGTCTATTTACAAATTCAGTTAAAGCGACCTCACTACACACGAGAACCCACGTTAATCACGGGTGGCTTCAAACCAAATTCGAATCCAGGACATTCAGCTGCGCTGGCCCGGGTGCTCTGGCACGGCCACCAGCCGGCTCGGCCCGCCAGGCAGTCCCGGCGAACTCCACCGTCACGGCTTCTGTTTTGATCAGCGACGGGTCCCACCGATTGCCGTGCGTGGCGCGTTGCGTTCCCCAGGTGGAGTGGCTGAACCGGTACAACGCTGCCATATCTCGCGAGGTGGGCGCCGAGCTGATGAAGCAGAACCTGAGGAAGGAGCACGAATGGCTGCGCAGAGCGACCGAGCCGTTCGGTGGCGAGGCAGGCCGAGGCGCAGCTGCGGTGGGGGCGGTGGGGGCCTCGGCGCGCCTCGCTCTGCTCGCCGCACTCTGCACCGCGCTCCTCGTGCCTCGCGCCCTCCACTGAGCTGGGGGGGGGGGGGCGCAGGGGGGGGGGGCGGGGATCACGTCATCTCTCTCTCATTGCTTAACGGACGTGCAACCGGTGCTCGTCTTCGTAAATAAATTAATCGATAACTAGATGATTTAGCAATTCTTTTTCTTTATTTGCGTCGTCGTTCATGCAGATTGCATCTCGCAATCGTCGCTGAGTAGGCATGAGCTGGAAGGCAGCAGCAGCAGGCAGTCGGTCAGCTGGCGCTGCCAACAATTGTTCTGACATTCTCTCTATGAAGATGTTTTCCGCGAATTAGTAAGTGTTTATTATACATGTGGGAGGAAATCGGACCACCCAGAGAAAACCCACCCGTGCGAGGGGGCAACATTCTATCTCATACAGAAGAGGGAGATTATATGAGTCCACACTTTTTTCTGTCCTGCGTTCTGCTGGTGAGCCAAGGTGTTGCACATCAATGGCCACGGAAAGGGAGCCTCGCAAAATTGAGCAATTTGCAAGATCCACCGACCCTCGCTGGCTCCCTCACTGTCTGGATTACAAGCCACGTGCTTGGCCACCACCACGCGGCTGGTCCACAGTTTGGGTTGCATGACCACAGTCGCACTCCTCTGGCTTGTCGTTAAATGAAGGAGATGTGCGCATCGGCCTGTTGACGTTCTCATGCGATTAATGGTTACACTGCCGGTGTCTTCGAGGTAAAATACCAATGCCAGGAGGTGGTGCAATGTTTGCGTTTCGATTGAGATGTTTATTCTGGACGTCTGCGTTGTTCCACTGCAGACTACAACATCAGTAAATTAAGTCCACAACAATCATCAAGCTAAGATAGACACTCAACTTGGTTTAGATGTGGCCAAGAGACACCCATACATTTTTTAAAACAAAATTTGCGGATATTTTTCTCCCCCAACCTAGGTGACACAGACGCGGATTATGCTGATGACAAATTTCTTTGCATATGCACAAGCACATTTTATAATTTCCCTCCACTGCCATCTTCTGGCCACGTCGCAGCCCGGCATGTTTGGGGAGTTTCACACAAATCTGTGTGATCACATCCAGATAATGATTAGTGTCGTTAGCCAGGCAAAGATGCATCGAATCGTTCATCCAAAGTTATGCCTATGCTAACGATACATCCGTCCAATTGTGGATGTGAGAATCAATTACGCACATTGTATGATAATCGTGTGCTACGCTCGTGTGCCATGTGGGCACGTGGAGTGAACAAAGTGCAACAAACCGAGACCAAGAAAGTATGAAGCAGGGTAAATGAGACGGCAATACCAAGCCCTAACAATAACGGATTCTTGAATTGAATTACGATCCTAAGTCGTGAAGGTGCTGTGGCGTTCCACGTGCAAACACAACTCACAAAGCAATCGGTTTAATGTTTCACGGCAGGACCCTGCTGCAAAAAGAGTGGAGACTGAATCGCATCGGCCTTACACCAATGTAACCTTTTTACAATCCCACATAACAGCAGGGCCGTCTGCCACTCTGTGGAAAGACCTGGCAGTTCTACATGAACTCTGGACCTGATGTCCTCCTGGAGTAACCATGAGGCGGTGCGTGAGCTGTCCAACTGATTGAATTATTCACCCTCTGTTTGTAAGCCGCGCATATCGTAATCTCACCGTCAACTGTGAAAACAATAAATTTTTTCACTGCACATGCCTTTTTCCTGATTGTCTAAAGACAAAGGCAATTTCACTTTGGATTCTCACGATGTGATCATTCTTGCAATCAATAATTATTGTCTTAAAGTAACATTTTGGAAACCGTCCCTTCATCAACCGAAGGAGAGACATTACCATCGTATTCTCCTGATAAGAAATTTCCCCCCACATATTTAAAGCTAAAGTTTGGCGTGCATCTGATAATCCATTATGTGTGTGTGGCCAGATTTGCCTCACGACATGTCCCTATATATTGATACTGGACATATTTCGATTTAAAGCTTTCGTGACTGCATGGATTCATATTATTGGTTCTTTCGGTAAAACCACGTAGAAGGGAAATAAAGTAATAAAATGAAAACATGAAATGAAATTATCACGACGTTTCGGCCACAACGCAAGCAGCCGTCCTCAGGTGAAGAAACAGAGCTGTCAGAAAGACAGCGTCTTATTATTTTATTATTTCCCTTCTACGTGACTTTACCGAAAGAACCAAGAATATACTGGACATATTGTCCAAAATCGAGTTTTTTTGGGTTAGATCGCATAAATATAAATGTGTCGTTAAACCCGCCACCACCCGACACACACAATTAGTAAGGTTTGTCACGTAAACAGAACATGCCAATTCGTTACTAATACAGCACACCTGTGTGTTGGAGAAAACCTCTAATGGGCAATATTGGTCGCGAAAGCCGACGTGTTAAACTGACTGGACACATTGTCCTGGTGCGTTCCACTTTAGTCATCATCCAGAGAATAGTCACGGAAATTCCGTGGAGGTCGTCGGTTGGCGTGATGTTCATGGGACGTTAATTGTGAATGCTAAAACATAAAGGACACGTGCTAATTGTCGGGTAATGCAACTTTTAAGTCTGTGGAGAGTCAAACTCCACGACAGATCTTTGATACCTCCAGAGCTTAAGTTAAGCTCTAGACACTTTTCTGTTATTCAATCTGTACTTGTAACATCGTTAACTTTACTTTTGTTTGATATGTTATACTCTTTAAATTACATCTGATATATTATGATATATTATGTTACCTCATTTAATTATTAAAATAATACAAGAACATTGGATGTCGTTGAATGGGTGATTTGTGTGATGTAATGTTTACGTGTGGATCGTTTGAAAGAATGAAAGTGTGTCCCTAGTACATTAATTCAGGGACATCGTTAAAAATCGTGCAACTTTACACCGAGATAGGCGTCGATAAAACGAGATACCACCAAATATAATGGTAGGTTTTTACCCTTTTAACTGGTACAAAACTGACACCTTTATTCAAGACATCATGTTTGCAATGACCACAACACAAGTAGTCAATGAAGCAAACAAAAAGAAGCAACTCTGATAAGGATAATAATATGCACTGTCCTTGAAGTTGATTGGCCCACACCCGAGACGGCTTTCTTTAGAGCCTAGTCCCCATTGGTGTAGGGCCAGATGACACCAGAAGGCGTACAACTCAAAAACAGTGCAATATCAGAGTATTGAGAGTTCGGGGTAAACATTTACACTATGAGATCTCTTTTACCAGTGGCAAAATATAATGGTAGGTTTTTACCCTTTTAACTGGTACAAAACTGACACCTTTATTTAAGGCATCATGTTTTGAATAAAGGTGTCAGTTTTGTACCAGTTAAAAGGGTAAAAACCTACCATTATATTTTGCCACTGGTAAAAGAGATCTCATAGTGTGAGATACCACCACTTACTCCCCAGACACCTAAAACAATTCTCTGAACGCCACGCATGCTCATCGTGACATCGCATCAACATGAGACACAATGTACGGAGCTGCATTCAATTCAAGGCTTTGTCATACCTGGTCACACTTTACTGCATGGCCGAGAGGGGACGTTTCCACGCTCAGGTGCGTTATTCTCTTTGCACAGGGGGATAAGGGCCGCGTATTTTTCAAAAGAAACACTCCCAGAGCAAGGCACTTGCAAAGTTCCTTTACGTCAATTCCATAAACCAATGTTTGCACAGATTGACATGAGAGCATTCTTTTCATGACTTGTGAATGACCAGGATTAGAGTTCAGATCAACATTTAAGTGTCCACGTGCTTACGTGAGCAAGGGAACTAGCCATTAGTGCTGGGAATTACACATTCTTATCACGGGTATTCACTAAAAAAACTACAATAAGCGGAGATTGTCCCAGTTATCAAATATTAAACTGATAAGAACATAAATGAAGGTAGTTCTGTGGTTAGCGCGCTGGTGCGGTGTGAAACATCACCACTAGGAAGACAAAGGTGGCGGGGCGTGGTGCTGGCCACCCACCCCTGCATGTGCCGTGCCGGCCTTCATAGGTGCTACTCGCTAACAGCACTTCTCCCTCAGATAAGGGAATGATGCAAAGCTTTGGATTGTGATTCTGACTATGCATCAACATGTTAGTTGGATGCTGCAATTGTTTATTCCACAGACAAGAATGTGAAGCTGCGTTCCAGAGGATAATTAATGTTTGTAAAAACAAGAATAACAAACGTTACAGGCCATCTTTACACAATAAACATGGAAAATAAAGACGACTCTTTAATAGCTGTGCTGTCAGGTCCTCTCGTGTGGCAACTGGAGCTCGACAGTTCACGTCTACAATTATAGATCACATGTCAGATAGGATGTGGGCAAATATTGGTGTCTATCTTACTACCGTTTGTGTCAAGTGCGAAGAAAACTTCAGTTTCACTCAGTCGATTATGAGAAGCAAACGTGATTTAACAGATACCTTTAAATAACAACAATTGCCCAGGGTATTTCTTATGGGCGAGGGTTCTGTAGTTCTCTGATGGTTGATATCTATCTGCACTTTAAGGATGATCATTATTATCAATGCCATATGCTTGTGGAGGATGATGTGCTAGGAAACCAATTCTGATGTGATTTGTGATGCAGTGAGAAAGCGCAGTCGGTGGTAAGCTGAGATAAGGGTCGGGAGCTGAGTTACATGGCTCAGCATTTCCAAACACTTGGGCCTACGTATCTGACATTCTCATAATTCCCCTCCACTGCCATCTACTGGGCACATCGCAGCCCGGCCAGTTTCACAAAAATCTGCGTGATCCACCAACCCTTGCCTCTCGCGCGTTGGATCACAGGCGAACGCCATCATACCCGGCTAATGTTTAGTGTTGTTGCATGGTCAGGTGATCTCAACACTAAACTAACGTTCAATGTTGTTGCATGGTCAGGTGATCTCAACACTAAACTAACGTTCAATGTTGTTGCATGGTCAGGTGATCTCAACACTAAACTAACGTTCAGTGTTGTTGCATGGTCAGGTGATCTCAACACTAAACTAATGTTCAGTGTTTTGCATGGTCAGGTGATCTCAACACTAAACTAACGTTCAGTGTTCTAGATTTGAAGCTTTCGTGACTGCAAGGATTCATACTCTTAGTTCTTTCGGTAAAGTCACGTAGGTAAAAAATGAAATTAAAATTAAGAAAAATAAAACAATAAAAAATACAAAATCACGACGTTTCGGAGGCAACACAAGTCTCCGTCATCAGGTGGGACCGTCACAGCCAGATTTGCTGCATCAAGTGAGGCAATGATTCAAGATGTAAGCCCTTAAATGCAAGTTGAGGGGGGAGGAGAGGGGGGGGGAGCTTATCAGATACGTTCATTGGCTACCACATTCTGATAAGCTCCCCCCCCTCTCCTTCCCCCTCAACTTGCATTTAAGGGCTTACATCTTGAATCCTTGCCTCACTTGATGCAGCAAATCTGGCTGTGACGGTCCCACCTGATGACGGAGACTTGTGTTGCCTCCGAAACGTCGTGATTTTGTATTTTTTTATTGTTTTATTTTTCTTAATTTTAATTTCATTTTTTACCTACGTGACTTTACCGAAAGAACTAAGAGTATAACGTTCAGTGTTGTTGTGTGGTCAGGTGATCTAGCCAGGCAAAGATGCATCAAATACTCCACCCAATCCTATGCCTATGCTCACGATACGTGAAGTTATGTTGCTAAAGTGCGATAACGTCATCTTAACGTATTTAAATACCCTCATAGGGTGTTCATTATTTGCTTAGTTACGAACGTCACCACCAAAACAGTATTTACATTATATCTAGATTTGTATTTGCTAATAGGCTATGAATCCACTCCCCCTCCCCCCAGTCTTTTGTCAGCAATAAATAGAGCATGCAGAGACACAACATCTCATAGCTTGGTGACGCATCGGTCCAGTCGCAAGCATCACAGTGCGTGTGCTGGTGGCTATCACAATCTGCCTGCAACCTCTCGTCCAGGGACCGCAGAGGTGAGAAACCCATCGCATTGAACACAATGTTTCTGGGATCTCGTTGGTATTTGTGTAGGTGAAGGCATGGCCGTCCGTAGGAAGGGTGCGGGGCCTTCAAAGTAAAGCCGAGTCTTGTCTGACACCGTGACGTCAAAGCGCGGGTCCCCCCAAAGCGCGGGCCCGGGGCGGGCACCCTGACTCGCCGTGCCCTAGGGACGGCTCTGGGTAGACGTAAAGGCGCTGCTATTGCCTGCTCACGTCCCTGCTTGGAACACTAACGCTGAAGGGAGCGCTAAAGAAACTCGAGTGGGTGTTTTGGCCGACTCTTCCTCGTTGGCAAGATGACATTCATGGAGGTGAGAGTACCCACACTTTACCCCACCACACGCGACCTTTCGGTCGATGATCGAGTACCCATTATATATTCATGCTGCTCTGTACACAGAGGCGGTGGGGATTTGATAAACTTCCTCCCATTGTCTCAACTGCGAGATGGAATCATACCGTAGTCTTCTGGATCGCAAGTCCAATGCTAAATGACTTTATCTACTAGAATGTGTTATCCTGACCTCATATGCGTTGCGTTGGATGTACCATACAGGACCGACCATTGTGACCTCTACGTAAAATCCAATCTCACATCCTGCTTGACAAGTTTGCGCTGTACTTTTCTTATTCATTAACCCCATTGTCAAACCCAAGAAACCCTAGACGTCCATCTCACTGTCTTTTAATTATGCCCAGAACAAGAATTGGAACAGGTGACAAAGACGTTGCCGCTGCTGCACCAACGTTTTGGAGCAACCTTGTTTACTCCCTGAACATCGTAAGTCTTCCTTCAAAAAATATTTTGAAGCAGAAGATTCGTGCCAGATACAGACACATTTGTCACTTTGAACCTGAGCTGTGTATCCAAGTTTGATTTCAATATGAACTGTAATTGGGGGTCTGTGGTTGTTGTGTTTCTGCCTTGTCAAAACTTGCATTTAGTGTTGACAAATCGGGAGGAATGTATGTGCCTGTTCAATTTGTACTTCACTCGCATTTATTTATTTTAGTGACTTGCTTCCCTTTTCTCTATCGTGCACTCATATCGTCGTTTGCGTTGTTTGTTGATGTAACTCGCTGACCCCGCGCCCCTACTCGACATCTGTGAAAAAGAGCTTCATAGCTCATCGGATTCCTCCTCCTGTCTAAATAAAGATTCTGGTTCTGAATAGCATAGCGGACAGTTTCCACTTTCAGATGTCGTATTCTGTTGTCCCTCTGTCTTGCATTATTCTCCACCATAAGCGCATGTGCTCCCCTGTAGCTGTGACCCGAACACTTTATAATGGAGCTAGCTTGTCATGCCACGTCTCTATCAATTCCACACCACGTTTCAAGCAGGTGGAGGTGCGCGACCAGCGCTATGGATATGAAGGAGTGCACGATTCTCCTGTTGGTCACGGCTATGGGGAGTGGCATCTTGGTGCCCTTTCTCTTCATGGACGTCCACCCACTCCAAGTTGGTATGAGAGCTCTTACGAGCCACGGTGCGTGGATGCTGGTGTTGGAGAAAGCTGTGTCAGCAAAACAAAACATTAAACACATTTTAATTCTCAAGTGCGTATTCAGGTTGTGCCGCGTGCTGTTTCGCAATGACGAAGGTTGGCCCAGATAATGCGCAAGAGCCACCACATCGAAGTAGCTAGCCGCTGTGAGCGAGTGGCTGGCAAAAATGCCATCTGCTGGATAGGTGCGGAGATAGATCCTACACAATCTAACCATGTAAAGCGCTGAAGTGAGATAGATCAACTCCCATGTGAATTTCTGAGGGACGGTGGCGATTGTGTGTATACTGCCTTCCATGACTGCTTGAAAAGCACATCGTGGATGAGCACTCGTATTTAAGCTGGATACAGTTCCCCAAAGAAGGCACTACGAATGCCTCACTCGTACTTAAAATAAAGAAACTGTTGCAAAAAATTGTTCGTATTTGATGTATCTCTATAAAATGCATCGGTTTTCAGAAAATAGTATCTTCCTCGATAAAATGATACAGTATCTGTCAAGATGGATCACAGATTGTTGAATCCGTCACTGAGCCATCACAAGTGCTTCGTGTCGCATTCACGACAACTGCTCGCCCATTGCTTTTGCCGGATTCCTGATTGGTGTCATTCTCTTTACGGGACCAGACCAAACCTCTTCTTCGTCTCCCACGCGTTCGTCCCACCCACGTGGGGGCCGCTGTGTCCTTGCCAACCTTCCCCACGCTGCCCTGTCCTGCGCCATTTCTCTTTCCGCTCCTCGGACCAGACCAGACCTATCTAAATCTATTGTGGTTCATTCTAGCCTAAAGTTATTTCCATTGTCTTCATTCATGATGCTATCTAACCTTGCTACTCTAAAACATGGAAAGGAAGTTATTTCCATCATTGAGGGCACCACAGGACAGTTGCCCTTTATCTGTTCAACAGATTATATGTTTCTGCCATAAGGCAGCCGTTTAAGCATCACATCACATTTGCTCTTATTTCATTTTGTATGTGTGCATTTGCGCGCCTGAAATCCGGAAAACACCCTCAGGGCTAACACTGAAGGCGACGGACTTGCAAGAATCACAGCAGCAGAGGCTCGCGACTCTAAACAAAGTGTGCAGAAAACACGAGGCGAGCCACAGGACGAGGTTGCCACCATTGTACACAGACCTGCACAAAAACACGTTGTACCGCATCTTCGTGGTTGACCGCTACTCGCTGCTCTATTGCGAAGTGCCCAAAGTCGGCTGCACCAATTGGAAAAGGATTATCCTGGCGCTGTCGCGAGGGGACAACCAATCAATGACGATACCGTCGAGTCAGGTGCACGAGGAGAACCAGAACTACACGAGGCTGCAACAGTTCGACGCCGCCGGTCAGCGTTCGCGGCTGGATGGCTACACAACGGCGCTGTTTGTGAGGGAGCCCATGGAGCGACTCGTGTCTGCCTACCGGGACAAGTTTCTGATGAAAAACGACTACTACCAGGTCCGTGTTACGGTGGGACAGCATTTTCGCGACAGAAATTGACCCAGAGTTGTCCAGGATTGATTATGTAAGTGTCCATTGCTATGTTTATGAGCATACAGGAACTGATTTTTATTTTTGTTCGAACTTGTCAGATAATTTATAAGCAGCAGATCATGATATTGTGATGATAGCAGGTGATCAAGAGCGAATGTCAATGCACTACCAGGGCACACTGGAAGAGAGACGTCCCACGTCCTCCCCACTAATGGGCTCATTATTGTCATCAGGGATTCGTTTCTCCGAAAATATTTTTAGCGGCCCCCAAAACAAATTCGCCTTGAACGCATCTCTCTCTTGAACGCGCCTCTCTCTTGAACGCATCTCTCTCTTGAACGCGCCTCTCTTGAACGCATCTCTCTCTTGAACGCATCTCTCTCTTGAACGCATCTCTCTCTTGAACGCATCTCTCTCTTGAACGCATCTCTCTCTTGAACGCGCCTCTCTTGAACGCGCCTCTCTCCCTTCCCACAGTGAGGAGGGGGAGTGAGCTCTGCTCCGTTTACACTTCGGACAAAATATACTACCCTAAATCAATCTACACAAAAGTGCCACATTACAGTAGTATTTGTTACGTGTGATTATCAAACGACACACGAAGCATTCTTGGGCTTCATACTCTTTGTTTTTTTCGGTAAAGTCACGTTGGTTAAAAAAGAAAACAAATAAATTAAATCACGACGTTTCAGAGGCAACACAAGCTTTCGTATCAAGTGAAGAGAAGTCCCAAGAGGCACGACCTTATATACAGCTTCTTTTTTACTTTGGTTACCTGCTTTGAATTTTACCCACCCAGCAGCATAACAAAAGGCGGCTTAATCCTAGCTTGCTTATCTACTTCTGCCATCTACATTACAAAGGCTCAGTTCCAGCAGCAGTACTGACCATCTCACAACTCCTCCTCTCCCGCGCCCATCCTGGCTCCTCCCCCCTTAACCAGTATTTAAGGTCGTGCCTCTTGGGACTTCTCTTCACTTGATACAGCAATTTTGCTGTGACGGTTTCACCTGAAGACGAACGCTTGTGTTGCCTCCGAAACGTCGTGATTTAATTTATTTGTTTACTTTTTTAACCTACGTCACTTTACCGAAATAAACAAAGAGTATGAATCCTTGCAGTCACGAAAGCTTCAAATCCATTGTTGGGCTCACAAAGTCGAGTAAAGGACATCTAGATATGTAGCTGCGAGCAGAGAATGTGCTGCGAGCAGAATAATGAATGCTGCTTGTACCGCATCTCAAATGCCGCTGTAGAATTTGTAACGCGGCACAAAGTAATCGCACGCAGGTACGGGGACCCACATACAAGCGGGAAGACAGCCAGTGGTGGGCGCCAACAATTGTCTCACCTCTCTAGTACTATACTGGCATATTTGGCCAGCTCCATGAATGGGGGAAATTTAATATTTACCTTGTTATGTGTTCACTTGAGCAACGATAATAACGAGACGCACGTGCAAGTCCTTTGTTAATCCACTACTGGATGAGGGCCTCCCCATGAAGTGTAGATTGTGGGGGCTATTTGACCATACGTCCCAATGCTGGTCAGTCCGCATTGGTGAAGGCGGTGGGCTTCTCCGTGTATTTGTGTTGAACTTGTGTGTGTGTGTTGAACTTGTGTGTGTGTGTGTGTTGCACTTGTGTGTGTGTGTTGAACTTGTGTGTGTTGAACTTGTGTGTGTGTGTGTTGAACTTGTGTGTGTGTGTTGAACTTGTGTGTGTGTGTTGAACTTGTGTGTGTGTGTTGAACTTGTGTGTGTGTGTTGTACTTCTTTTGCACGTAGCCAACCGTCCTAATCGGAGTTGCGGGGGAAGGACAGCAAACTAAACACAAAAAGCAGTTCTAACGAAGTGCCGTACAACACTGTTTTTTTATGTACTGAAATCTCCTGCTCTATACATGTGTAGTAGGTTCCAGGAGACTTGGACGACGTAGTTGGAGGCACACTTATTTATTAAGCACAGAGTACATAACAGGCCGACATGTACAACGCCCCTTCACCCGTCTAACAGGGAGATCAACACTCTATGTCACAGCTAGCCTTACTCCTAGGTCCTCCACTACAGGGCTAGGGGAGGCTAGCTAACCCAGCTCTGGTTAAGCTGGGATTACGGCACCCTGAGTCCCCAGACCGGCTCTTACAAGAGCATGGGCTCTGGGCTCTTGGGGCCACGCCACTGGCTTGCCCTGGTCGGTCCTGAGAAGGACAGCGATCCAGGGGAGTCCCAGGGCCTATCTAGCAGGTCTTCTTGCTTCGCTGGTTAAGGCTAAACACTGAACCCCGAGCCCTCCGGCTCACCGCTTTATATAGCAACTCCCCCCTGAGGGGTGGGGCCGTGGGGGATCCCAGCTCCGTGTTAGCCCCCCAGGCTCAACGGTGCGGACGTGGATGTAAGCACCTCTCGGTGTACGGGCATAACCACGCCCAGTGTGTTTGTTTGCCCTCCGTAACACCTCTATACATGTAGCCCTGCATCAGCCCGTTACAACCTGGCTGTGCATGGCGGTGGTCAACAATTCATGAACTATCCAGGATCAATGCGGCTAAAGCTCGGGGTTAATTGATCTTAGGTGCAAACGAGATAAATCGACCAATTATAAATGTGTCTTCGTGATCTTGTGCTACAGCACAGTCGTGCATCACTGAAGCAAGTCTGTCTTTCCATCGCTAAAATTGCTCCCCCCCCCCCCCATTCCTCCACGTGTGTGCGTGAAAGTAGAGAGTTTACGGACGGTACATCATTACCTGCTACCGGAAAAACCCGAGCAGAGAGTCTCTGCTTCAGGGCCACGACGTCACCTTTTCCGAGTTTGTGAGCTTCATTCTGGACCCTCGTTGGGCCCTCTACCAGGACGTGCACTGGCTGCCCGTCCACAAGCTGTGCCAGCCCTGCCTGCTGCACTTCAACTTCATCGGCAAGCTGGAGACCATGCAGCGCGACGCGGCCGCCTTGCTGGCGAAGATCGGGGCGCCCAGCTGGATATCTTACTCCCACCCAAAGAACAAGCGCTCTTCGGCCAACGTGACTCACAGCTACCTGGCACAGCTCAGCACTGAAGCGAGGTGGAAGCTGTACCGGTTTTATTACGAAGACTACAAGCTCTTCAACTATTCTCCGCCCCACGGCATCAACATCAAGCAACGTGCATAGTCATATTTGTTTTCCAGCTAAGCTATCAGCGTGCGCGTCAGTTGGATGTCACTCTCCGTCCCTCCAGCCAGCCAGTCAAACGTTGTTCTAATATATTGTAGTATGATACACAGATATGCTTTCAGATATACTGTATATGGATATCCAGAATTACGCGTGAAAAAAGAGACAAACACCCCCTCCCCTATTTAGAATTCAATCATTTATGTTGGGTTACTTCGTGAGATGACCACAGTGAGCAGACCAATACTTTCAGTAGAAGTCCTTTGTACCATCCGACACAGCGAAATAAGTTGTCACGTGGTGTACACAAATATAAACACACCAATTACTATTGATTCAGCTCACTCACCAATAAGTTGAAGAATAATTCTCAGCTTAATTTACTCAATAGATTCCACGTTTCCCTTGAGACTACGTCAAGCACCTTCAGGACAAGATTGAGAAGGTCAAAGCAATGATCCAGAATGTTTGAGCCACTCAATGGACGTCATTATCTCACGTAAACAACCAATCAGATTTTACTCGATGATTACCGTTACAAATGTATAATTTCAAATGTTGTTATAATTTAGCACGGTTGGCTACATACAGTGCGAAAAAATTAAACATACAGTGTAAATGTTATTCATTTATAACTCTTCGCGAATCTACTCGCTCATTGCAGGATAGCATTATGTTGGCTGAAGCTTAAACCAGTACAGAAATGGTATAATGTTTGATTGTTGAATTTAACACCCACGTTCTACAAATATCTCCAAGTCTCAATGAATGTATGGCTCTCAGCCTATCGCGACAGCTCGCCCCCTCGTGTGGCTCAGGAGGTGCTTAACAATCTGCAGCATGTTCAGAATGCGGCTGCTCGTATCACAACAAGAACACCTTCAGATCGCCTTACGCCCCTGTTGGTTTCTCTACACTGGCTTGCAGTGTCGTAGAGGATTCAGTTTAACATCCTATTACTTACTAAGCTCTGAACCACCTTGCCCAGCTTGCGTCAGAGACACAATGCGCCCATACGCCCCCGGAAGGCTTTTTAACTTTCCACTTGTGCATCAGGTATCTGCATCTACTGCCATGCTTTGTGTGCAGTGTATGCGGTTTAGGGTGGACCATGAGCTTCGTGGAAGATCAAACCACTCACAACAACAAACGCACGAGCCCACAACGGCCACCAGGGGGCAGCAGAACATGAGAAATGTAGATTGTCGCGACAGGACAGAGATGAACACCGCCAAACAGAACGACAACACGCTCAGGGCAAACCTGACTCAAACCTGACACTCATCCGATCCAAGGAGCGGGAGAACGTCACGACTACATAGATCCTGCAAGCTTCGGGCCTAGCAGTCTACATGAGCTTTTGATTTAATCGTCCTTAACGTGAATAAAAACAACAATAATTGTCCAAACAATTAGCACGGTTGGCTACGTACGGTGCGAAAGCAGTTATACATATATACAAACAAGTAAAGTCTGTTAACAAACTATAAATATCCTGATCAATGTCATCCTTATGGAAGAACGCCACATGTTAAAACAAGATATTGGAATTAAACATTTGGCCTAAATAGTGAAATTATACCTAAAAGTAAAGTAGATTTGTGAATATTTAAATACAGAAAACCCTTTCCTTCTCGCAGGTTTAGCGATCGCGGTTTTGCGGTTTCACGCCAAATTCAGAGGCCCAGTTCGCTGATCGCGCCTCTGTGTGAGGCACTGGTTGACCGCGAGATTGCTAGACGCATCGTAACTGCGCTGCTCGTGATGCTGCGGCTGCTGCTGCTGCCGCGGAAGACCGCACGGGGCACCCTCTCGGCTCCATCTCGCCTCCCAAACGGCCCATCGCGGGTCCCAGGTCACGCGGTGCTCCCAGCCTCCGGTCAGGAGGCAGTGTGAGGTTCAGCCACACACGTTATCTCCCATTATCACGTGTTTCGTTCTAACCATTCACCGGACAAGTTTTATTTAACACTAGAAAATATTAATCAAATGTTACATTCAAACTACTTCCAGCTAAATTATTGGGTTGATGTAGGGTAACATAAAGGAAAAGGAGGGTTGGCTGTTACATTACAAACTGTGAATCAAACTCGAGTTTTCCCATTTGCTTTTGAGTTTGCGGATCGTGGATTTGCCGATTGCGGCTATTTGTATTTTCTAGAACGTGACCCCCACGATGGGCAAGGATTTGCTCAGGGCCACAGCGACCTGCTTCAGCGGGGCGGGGGGGAGATGGGGGGGGGCTATGCAAGATCGGACTGTGGGCCCCCCTACTTTCTCCCGACACACTTGTACTGAAACAGCTCCAGATGTTTTTACCCGTATACAGTAATATCTTAGGCTATAACTATATGTACATTATTGTAGTTGCACCATGTATTTGGTGACAGTAGTAATACAAAGATTTAAAGGTACAATACATACATTTAAGTTATCGTGCGTCTTGCTTTCATGTGAATGTCAGCAAAAAATCCTGGTGTTCAGTAATTGTTGGAATCGTTTTTTGAATAAATGTTCTTAACATTGTTGCTACTTGTTCATCCGTTAATTCGGGGCTCCCCATGTGGCCGACTCGGCCCCGATGCGTCGCACACCGCTGCCACGTCATAGCCCCAACCACAGTTGCGCTCCTGGGTTTGCTGTAGAATGTACAAACATCACGGTGCAATGAAGAATGCCGCGTGCATGTACAGCAAATGGTGTCAGTGGCACAATGTGAAGATGTGGACATTGAGGGCAAAGTGAGCTTCTCATCATCTCCCTTCATGGCTCTGTTGCTTCGCGAAGAGCATTTCGTGGAATTTGAGCTCAGGCATCAACAGTCGGAGGCACTGCTCCCGTGTGTCTTGATCTAATCCCCCCTTTATTCTGTAGCCCAGGATTTTTACTACCTCGGGCATGTATGGCTTCAGCATTTTCTCGTTTATCTTACTCGCTTCCACCTCATCCTCCACACACAGCTCTCGCCAGATATTACACATCTTTTTCAGGGTATCCACTTCACTGCGCATGCGTTCCTTGCCAAAGGCATCTACGTGGCGTTGAAAGCGATTGTTAAAGTGATCGTATAGGGCGACATCTAATGCGTTCCAACGCCTTATTAATTTTGATAACGTGGGGTCAGTCCCCTGGAGTGTGCTGTTGCCAGTTTTTCTGGATACTTGTCGCTTGTTTAAGGACAAGTAGACGACATCATCCATATCCCAATGCAACATCTCCTTCGCTAAAATAACCGACTCATCGAATCGATCAGCGATCATCACGAGATGAAAAATGGCGTCCACTCGTTCTAACGCCGCGCGGAATGTGTCACTTGACACATCAACGTTCGCGTCCAATCCGAAATCAAATGCAATAGGATTCTTCACATAGGCTGCGGACTGCTTTGATGCAACATAAAACCTCTCAGGATTCTCAAGAAAAGTCCTCAATGGGTCTTTTCCCTTGCTCTTGTGTGCTGCTGCTATGAAAGCTTGCGCATAGTTCTGGTAGTAGTAGAACCCGGACTCAAAACTTTTCTCTGGTTGACGTACAATTGACAGGTACATAGCATTCGGTTTTACAACGCTGGCCACCTCTTCCGCCAGAAAGCGCATGTGGTTGCAGACTATGTCATAGCAAACATGATTGCCGTGGAGATGCTGGGCCACAAATGTGCGTTTGAAGAGTTCTGGGTAGCTGAAATGATTTTCCTGGGTGGGGAAGGCGAACGTTAGGTTGTGCTTCTCGCCAAAGCGGTAGATGATGTTCTGGAAGGTGGAGCTTGCAGTCTTGTGCGTCTTGAGGAAGACCACTGTCGTCTGGGCTGGCTGGGGCATCCACACTTCTTTGGTGGTGCGTGGTGGTGTGGTGGGGGTTGAAGCCAGTTCCACTGACTCTGGTTTGGTTGCCATGAACCACAAGATGTAGGATCTCTGGAATGTCCAGCGACGCCATCCTGAGCTGTTTATGGGGAAAGGAGGCAGTGAAAGTGAAAATGAAGATTATTGAACACAAGGGGACATTGCTTAGATCTAAGGGTTTTTTGTAATTCAAGATTATGTCAAAGTCAATCGTAATCGTGTCTTAAATTGTAATGCAGTGTATTTGGTAGGGATAATAACACGTGTGTATATTGGACTCATTTCGCACCGCACATTGCCAACCCTGCTAATCGGAGGTGCCCCGTTATATTACACTACGCCTTGTGTGAAGGCATCTTACAAGGCTCCATCCTTGCCCCCCTGCTCTTATCACGCGAACTCCACTCATTCTCGCAGCGGCTTCTGGCTCACCATTGAACAAAGACGGTCACCGCATCGCGTCTTTCAGATGCGCTTCTGCTGCCATCTGGAACGCTCTTCTTTCCGATATTAGGAAGCCACTGGAGCTACGCGCTTTAAAAGAATCTACATTTGACAACGAATTTCTTTAGAAATACGTGTTGTGCTTAGTTTGTTGTATTTCACCTACACCTCTGATTACCACGGCTGACAACATACGGTGTGAAATAAGTTGAACATACATACAGACATTTCGTGGCTCGAGTAATACTTAATGGACAAAATTCTGCTGAAGCTAAAATTTTTAGCAATTAGTGTCTACACTGCGATAAATTTCGCCTCACTACATCGGCTTTCAGATCTCTTTGTGAGCTTCCCAACGTCCTGAATTGACCGAGGCCGTCTCGATTTCAGGAAGACTGTCTCCGATTTCCAAAGCTTTTGTGTAAATCGAATATATTGTTGCCGTTTTATATTTTTTCGCCTTTTGCTCGACTCAGGACAAGGGCTATACCCCAGCAGTCGACACGGTTGTTGGCACGAAGACCATCAGTTGGAGATTCATTGAAATTAATACATTGTTCCGCATCCGCTGAGTTCAATCTGCAACGCAGTGAAAGGCATAATAACATATCTTTTGTACGAACGATTATTTTAAAAATATATAATAAAATACAGCAGTGTGTTTTATTGAATAAATCAAAACTACAAAGCAGATTAAAGGTGTGATTCGATTCAAGCGTTGATTAATTATAATAGCGGCCACTAGCGGCTGCAGTTGTTGTCACATGAGCCTCTTGCAGCCACTATATCTTATTTGGAAAAGGCATACAAATCAGGGCCGATTATCCTCGTAGCACAAGTAGCTACATATGTAGCTACGGGCCCCGCGCCTTCAAGGGCCCCACGCGAAATGCTTTCAAGCTATCAATTCCGGTTCAGCGAATCTGCACTTGCTCTATTACTATAGTACTATACTGCCTTCAACTTGTTTGAACGACTAGGTGTTTAAGGTTAGCGATTTGTCATATTATCTGGCTGTATAACAAATTAAAAAATAAATTTATTTTACTATGCAAGTTCAAAAATGTTGCTTTAATATTTGTGTTTTTGTATTTAGGACCCCTTTATAACATATGCTACAGACCCCACACTAGCTTAATCTGGCACTGATACAAATTACAGATTATTACACACGTGATTCGATGCATGTAGCATGAGCTTAATACTCTATACATCGATTGATACCATTTATCTGGAGTAAAGCGATGGCTCAGTGATAAGCATCAGTGGCGAGTTACATCTCAAAACGACCCTGTACGCCGCGCTGACTTGCGTGGTGAAGTATGGCCAAACAACCATCGTGGGCGACACGCGGCATGGCGGAGTCCTTCGTCCAGCAGTTGCTTGACAGTGGACTTTAAAGGCGTCCTAAATCACAATGAATCTGAATACGATAACAGACTCGGTGACACTTCAACTCCTCACTCCGATCGGTTTGCGTGCGCGTCAAGCCCCTATGCCGTTGAACACACGGCCCTGCTGCATGTCCATGCGGCTGCAGCAAAGCGCGGCTCACTGACCTTGCCAACTCTTGGTACACCAAAATGGTGAAGGCGCAAACCACCAAGAGAGCCGTGAAGAACAAAACGATGGTGCGAGGGTTGCCCATGGTGAGCGCCGTGAGTCCCAACCCCGCTCTCTCGAGAGAGAGAGCACCGCGGAGTCAATGGTGGGTGACTGGCTTGGCCGTGCATTTATTTGGATGCTCGTTCATTACACCTGAGCCGATACCTATACGATGTAGTCAGAGCCATAACGTTAATCTTGTAGTTTCAAAGTTCATTTAGTTCAGTTATCGTTGCGCTCAGCGGGCTGACACCATAAATCAACAACACATGAGAACCGGGTTTAATCGCAAGCGATGGAAACCAGAATTCGAACCCAGGCTATCAACGGTGTCGAGTCCAATAATGCACTCTGAACCACTCGGTCACTTCAGGAACCAGTGTATTTTGAAATCGTACGTGTTTTATGTGGTTGGTTCGCATGACCTACTTTGGCCGCACCTCCGATTAGCACGGTTGGCTACGTACGGTATGAAAGAAGCAAACATACATACACGGCTGGGAAAACTAATGTGCCCCATCCAGCAACTCACAGATAACATGCAGCACAGTGCTACGAACCCAACAACCTGAGTTCAATTCATGGCCACCGTCAACATCAGTGGCGAGCGATATCTGCTGCATCGGCAGTCGTACACAAACAACACAAACAACACAAACAGCACAAATAGCGAATCACTCAACACGTTTGTCAATTATACCTTCAAAAGGCAACAAAAATCGGCAAAGTTTTTGAGCAATGGTTTATGGATATGAACTCTGCACGTATATGTTGTATGTAATACGCTTTGCATATATTTGTTAGCATATGTTCCCCAATGCACAACATTCACTTTTGGTAGGTTATGTGATCAACAGATTGCTGTTCGCCACAAGCTCGGTGATTGTGTCAGATCATCAATGAGTTCTTCGGGCCACGAATCACTGGCGTCCTTCGTAGTCATCACGAGTGTTTCTACATTAGTCCAAAGAGGTTTGTGGAACTTCGTTTGGTTCCCGGGGCGCGTGTTTGATGTCCTGGTTTATTTATAGTCGTGGGTCGGCCATGATATGATTGCCATCTCAGATAACAGCGGAATCTCACCTCATGTTGGATGGCATGATGTTGGTAACATTGGTAGCCATTGTCGAGGTGTGGACTTAAGTGAGTTGTTGTCATTGCGGCACTGATCTGTCATTGAGCCTCATATAGATATATATGGACCGTAAAACCCTAATTATCACACCCTAATGGAACTATCTATACACGGGTAAGCGATTTATATTGAAGGTTACACCCAGACGTGAGAGCAGCGTTCATCTGCCAAGAGAACCAGTGCTTGGGACAGTTTTGAACCAGCTGAAAGTCACTGCGTGTCCGGGTCTGGAGAAAGAAAGTTGGGATGAGGGAGTTTTCTCCAAGAAACATTCACTCGCAATGCTCCATTCACTCGCTTTGAGTGCGTACAGGAGCATTTCCATGCAGAATTAAAACAGACTACGGCTCCACTCTTTCCACGGAGATCATCAAAATCATTATCTTTGTGAATGGTATGTCTTTTATAATATAGGTTTTTGGGTTAGGTCGCGTAAATATAAATGTGTAGTTAAACCAGCCACCACCCGACACACACATTTAGTAAGCTTTGTCATGTAAACAGAACATGCAAATTCGTTTCGAGTAAAGCACACCGGTGTGTTGGAGAGAAAATCCACATCATTTACAATCTGAGTACGACGTTTGGCCAGTAATAACAACTAGCATCAGGTGACAAATATTTCGCGATCTCACCCAAACACCTCTATTACGGATGATATTGTTCGCGAAAGCCTCTGTGTTAAACTTTATTTTTTGCATCATGATCTTCCTGCAATACCTAAAGCATAAACCGCGAATAAATCTCGAATGGAGACAATACACCCATCACAATCTAATGTCTCTGGTGATGTCGTCTTACACTGCACTACTCTCGTAAACATCTAACAAACACCGAACTCATCCAATAGCACTCCCCTTAGGTGCCCTGGTCAATAAATGTCACAACTGACGTTGCCACAATTACAACAACAAACATGGTTATCTGTAAATGTTACTCATGTTTTGGTGCAGCGTAATATCTGTGCTCTCTGTCCTTTGGTCTTTTATGTATTCAAGAGCTGTATCTTAACAATGTCAACCCTCTATTTCAGGTTCGTTTCTCGCTCGTGGAAATTTCGGTCAATTAGGGATTTTACAAGCGCCAAATTGTGGTTGTAAAGTGAAATGGCACGCACGAACAGTCTGTTGTGGCGTCACTCGTTTGCCAGTTCAGGTTTATTGCCTTTGAGAGGAAAGCCGCATCCTGTTCGCAACGCCATAAAACTCAGCTCGTGTGGCCATTACCTCGACATAAACACTTCATGCGCATAGACAGTTCTTTGAATCCGCTGCTAGATGAGGGCCTCCCTATCCAGTGCTGTGGTTCATAGGATTTTGTTGTTGTGAACATACTTTGCAATGCTGTTGAGTGCGGATTGGTGAAGGCCAGGAGAAGAAACGTTGGAGCAAAGTTGAAGGGGTAACGGTCGAGGCACGAGAGACGCCTGTCGTCTAATAAGTCGTCGCCTACATCCCATGTCCTTTCATCTGCAGCCCGTAGAGCTTCCCGAGCAATTGCCCCCTCAAGTCCCTTTGATTTCTATTTAGCCCTTGTCCCTGCCCTCGACACCTGCGTCTCCACGCCACGCCACCCAATGTCGCGTTTGCCAGTCCATGATCTCGAGTTGCACGGCCAAGAAGCGACGGGAGTTGTCGTCTTGTTACTCGCCTTTCAGTATTGGTTCATTGTGATTACTGAGCGAACGGACTTGTCTGTGAGGCGTGCCGTACACGACGTGTGCGCAATAGATGCCGAACAGACGTAATGTCAAGATTTTGTATTGGTCTTGCAGCGTCTGCTGCTAACCTCCGAGACTCACAGCCTCATGGTGCTGCTGTTGGTGATAGCAGCAGTTCACAGTAAGTAGACAAGTGCGCCCTGAGCGATTACATCGCTACGAGTGCGCGTGTTGCAATTTCTGGTCTCGCTTTCACTTTGGTGTCTGGTGGACCAGTCCGTCTTCTGCAATGACGGTGCCCCAGAGACACATGAAGTGTTACACACACGCCCCAGAGACACGTGCAGGGTTACACACATGCCCCAGAGACACATGAAGTGTTACACACACGCCCCAGTGACACATGAAGTGTCACACACACGCCCCAGAGACACATGAAGTGTTACACACACGCCCCAGAGACACGTGAAGTGTCACACACACGCCCCAGAGACACATGAAGTGTTACACACACGCCCCAGAGACACGTGAAGTGTTACACACACACCCCAGAGACACTTGAAGTGTTACACACACGCCCCAGAGACACTACAAGTGTTACACACACGCCCCAGAGACACGTGAAGTGTTACACACACGCCCCAGAGACACTTGAAGTGTTACACACATGCCCCAGAGACACTTGAAGTATTACACACACGCCCCAGAGACACACGAAGTGTTACACACACGCCCCAGAGACAATTGAAGTGTTACACACATGCCCCAGAGACACTACAAGTGTTACACACACGCCCCAGAGACACTTGAAGTGTTACACACATGCCCCAGAGACACTACAAGTGTTACACACACGCCCCAGAGACACTTGAAGTGTTACACACACGCCCCAGAGACACTTGAAGTGTTACACACACGCCCCAGAGACACGAGAAGTGTCACACACACGCCCCAGAGACACATGAAGTGTTACACACACGCCCCAGTGACACATGAAATGTCACACACACGCCCCAGAGACACTTGAAGTGTTACACACACGCCCCAGAGACACGAGAAGTGTCACACACACGCCCCAGAGACACATGAAGTGTTACACACACGCCCCAGAGACACTACAAGTGTTACACACACGCCCCAGAGACACATGAAGTGTTACACACACGCCCCAGAGACACGTGAAGTGTTACACACATGCCCCAGAGACACTACAAGTGTTACACACACGCCCCAGAGACACTTGAAGTGTTACACACACGCCCCAGAGACACGAGAAGTGTCACACACACGCCCCAGAGACACATGAAGTGTTACACACACGCCCCAGAGACACTACAAGTGTTACACACACGCCCCAGAGACACATGAAGTGTTACACACACGCCCCAGTGACACATGAAGTGTCACACACACGCCCCAGAGACACTTGGAGTGTTACACACACGCCCCAGAGACACATGAAGTGTTACACACACGCCCCAGAGACACATGAAGTGTTACACACACGCCCCAGAGACACACGAAGTGTTACACACACGCCCCAGAGACACTACAAGTGTTACACACACGCCCCAGAGACACATGAAGTGTTACACTCACGCCCCAGAGACACTACAAGTGTTACACACACGCCCCAGAGACACTTGAAGTGTTACACACATGCCCCAGAGACACTTGAAGTGTTACACTCATGCCCCAGAGACACTACAAGTGTTACACACACGCCCCAGAGACACGTGAAGTGTTACACACACGCCCCAGAGACACTTGAAGTGTTACACACACGCCCCAGAGACACGAGAAGTGTCACACACACGCCCCAGAGACACATGAAGTGTTACACACACGCCCCAGAGACACTACAAGTGTTACACACACGCCCCAGAGACACATGAAGTGTTACACACACGCCCCAGAGACACATGGAGTGTTACACACACGCCCCAGAGACACATGAAGTGTTAAACACACGCCCCAGAGACACACGAAGTGTTACACACACGCCCCAGAGACACATGAAGTGTTACACACACGCCCCAAAGACACACGAAGTGTTACACACACGCCCCAGAGACACTACAAGTGTTACACACACGCCCCAGAGACACATGAAGTGTTACACTCACGCCCCAGAGACACTACAAGTGTTACACACACGCCCCAGAGACACTTGAAGTGTTACACACATGCCCCAGAGACACTTGAAGTGTTACACTCATGCCCCAGAGACACTACAAGTGTTACACACACGCCCCAGAGACACTTGAAGTGTTACACACACGCCCCAGAGACACGAGAAGTGTCACACACACGCCCCAGAGACACATGAAGTGTTACACACACGCCCCAGAGACACTACAAGTGTTACACACACGCCCCAGAGACACATGAAGTGTTACACACACGCCCCAGAGACACGTGAAGTGTTACACACATGCCCCAGAGACACTACAAGTGTTACACACACGCCCCAGAGACACTTGAAGTGTTACACACACGCCCCAGAGACACGAGAAGTGTCACACACACGCCCCAGAGACACATGAAGTGTTACACACACGCCCCAGAGACACTACAAGTGTTACACACACGCCCCAGAGACACATGAAGTGTTACACACACGCCCCAGTGACACATGAAGTGTCACACACACGCCCCAGAGACACTTGGAGTGTTACACACACGCCCCAGAGACACATGAAGTGTTACACACACGCCCCAGAGACACATGAAGTGTTACACACACGCCCCAGAGACACACGAAGTGTTACACACACGCCCCAGAGACACTACAAGTGTTACACACACGCCCCAGAGACACATGAAGTGTTACACTCACGCCCCAGAGACACTACAAGTGTTACACACACGCCCCAGAGACACTTGAAGTGTTACACACATGCCCCAGAGACACTTGAAGTGTTACACTCATGCCCCAGAGACACTACAAGTGTTACACACACGCCCCAGAGACACGTGAAGTGTTACACACACGCCCCAGAGACACTTGAAGTGTTACACACACGCCCCAGAGACACGAGAAGTGTCACACACACGCCCCAGAGACACATGAAGTGTTACACACACGCCCCAGAGACACTACAAGTGTTACACACACGCCCCAGAGACACATGAAGTGTTACACACACGCCCCAGAGACACATGGAGTGTTACACACACGCCCCAGAGACACATGAAGTGTTAAACACACGCCCCAGAGACACACGAAGTGTTACACACACGCCCCAGAGACACATGAAGTGTTACACACACGCCCCAAAGACACACGAAGTGTTACACACACGCCCCAGAGACACTACAAGTGTTACACACACGCCCCAGAGACACATGAAGTGTTACACTCACGCCCCAGAGACACTACAAGTGTTACACACACGCCCCAGAGACACTTGAAGTGTTACACACATGCCCCAGAGACACTTGAAGTGTTACACTCATGCCCCAGAGACACTACAAGTGTTACACACATGCCCCAGAGACACGTGAAGTGTTACACACACGCCCCAGAGACACTTGAAGTGTTACACACACGCCCCAGAGACACGAGAAGTGTCACACACACGCCCCAGAGACACATGAAGTGTTACACACACGCCCCAGAGACACTACAAGTGTTACACACACGCCCCAGAGACACATGAAGTGTTACACACACGCCCCAGAGACACATGAAGTGTTACACACACGCCCCAGAGTCACATGAAGTGTTACACACACGCCCCAGAGACACTTGAAGTGTCACACACACGCCCCAGAGACACTTGAAGTGTTACACACACGCCCCAGAGTCACATGCAGTGTTACACACATGCCCCAGAGACACATGAAGTGTCACACACACGCCCCAGAGACACTTGAAGTGTCACACACACGCCCCAGAGACACTTGAAGTGTTACACACACGCCCCAGAGTCACATGCAGTGTTACACACACGCCCCAGAGACACATGAAGTGTCACACACACGCCCCAGAGTCACATGCAGTGTTACACACACGCCCCAGAGACACTTGAAGTGTTACACACACGCCCCAGAGCCACTTGAAGTGTCACACACACGCCCCAGAGACACTTGAAGTGTTACACACACGCCCCAGAGACACTTGAAGTGTCACACACACGCCCCAGAGACACATGAAGTGTTACACACACGCCCCAGAGACACTTGAAGTGTCACACACACGCCCCAGAGACACTTGAAGTGTTACACACACGCCCCAGAGTCACATGCAGTGTTACACACACGCCCCAGAGACACTTGAAGTGTTACACACACGCCCCAGAGTCACATGCAGTGTTACACACACGCCCCAGAGACACTTGAAGTGTTACACACACGCCCCAGAGACACTTGAAGTGTCACACGCCCCAGAGACACTTGAAGTGTTACACACACGCCCCAGAGTCACATGCAGTGTTACACACACGCCCCAAAGACACGTGAAGTGTCACACATACGCCCCAGAGACACTTGAAGTGTTACACACACGCCCCAGAGACACTACAAGTGTTACACACACGCCCCAGAGACACGTGAAGTGTTACACACACGCCCCAGAGACACGTGAAGTGTTACACACACGCCCCAGAGACACGTGAAGTGTTACACACACGCCCCAGAGACACGTTAAGTGTTACACACACGCCCCAGAGACACATGATGTGTTACACACACGTCCCAGAGACACATGAAGTGTTACACACACGCCCCAGAGACACATGATGTGTTACACACACGCCCCAGAGACACGAGAAGTGTTACACACACGCCCCAGAGACACATGATGTGTTACACACACGCCCCAGAGACACATGAAGTGTTACACACACGCCCCAGAGACACGTTAAGTGTTACACACACGCCCCAGAGACACATGATGTGTTACACACACGCCCCAGAGACACATGAAGTGTTACACACACGCCCCAGAGACACGTGATGTGTTACACACACGCCCCAGAGACACGTGAAGTGTTACACACACGCCCCAGAGACACGTGAAGTGTTACACACACGCCCCAGAGACACATGAAGTGTTGCACACACGCCCCAGAGACACATGAAGTGTTACACACACGCCCCAGAGACACGTGAAGTGTTACACACACGCCCCAGAGACACGAGAAGTGTTACACACACGCCCCAGAGACACGAGAAGTGTTACACACACGCCCCAGAGACACGAGAAGTGTTACACACACGCCCCAGAGACACATGAAGTGTTACACACACGCCCCAGAGACACGTGAAGTGTTACACACAAGCCCCAGAGACACATGAAGTGTTGCACACACGCCCCAGAGACACGTGAAGTGTTACACACACGCCCCAGAGACACGTGAAGTGTTACACACACGCCCCAGAGACACGAGAAGTGTTACACACACGCCCCAGAGACACATGAAGTGTTACACACACGCCCCAGAGACACGAGAAGTGTTACACACATGCCCCAGAGACACATGAAGTGTTACACACATGCCCCAGAGACACATGAAGTGTTGCACACACGCCCCAGAGACACGTGAAGTGTTACACACACGCCCCAGAGACACATGAAGTGTTACACACACGCCCCAGAGACACGAGAAGTGTTACACACACGCCCCAGAGACACATGAAGTGTTACACACACGCCCCAGAGACACTTGAAGTGTTACACACACGCCCCAGAGTCACATGCAGTGTTACACACACGCCCCAGAGACACTTGAAGTGTTACACACACGCCCCAGAGTCACATGCAGTGTTACACACACGCCCCAGAGACACTTGAAGTGTTACACACACGCCCCAGAGACACTTGAAGTGTCACACACACGCCCCAGAGACACTTGAAGTGTTACACACACGCCCCAGAGTCACATGCAGTGTTACACACACGCCCCAGAGACACGTGAAGTGTCACACACACGCCCCAGAGACACTTGAAGTGTTACACACACGCCCCAGAGACACGTGAAGTGTTACACACACGCCCCAGAGACACGTTAAGTGTTACACACACGCCCCAGAGACACATGATGTGTTACACACACGCCCCAGAGACACATGATGTGTTACACACACGCCCCAGAGACACGAGAAGTGTTACACACACGCCCCAGAGACACGAGAAGTGTTACACACACGCCCCAGAGACACTTGAAGTGTTACACACACGCCCCAGAGACACGAGAAGTGTCACACACACGCCCCAGAGACACATGAAGTGTTACACACACGCCCCAGAGACACTACAAGTGTTACACACACGCCCCAGAGACACATGAAGTGTTACACACACGCCCCAGAGACACATGAAGTGTTACACACACGCCCCAGAGTCACATGAAGTGTTACACACACGCCCCAGAGACACTTGAAGTGTCACACACACGCCCCAGAGACACTTGAAGTGTTACACACACGCCCCAGAGTCACATGCAGTGTTACACACATGCCCCAGAGACACATGAAGTGTCACACACACGCCCCAGAGACACTTGAAGTGTCACACACACGCCCCAGAGACACTTGAAGTGTTACACACACGCCCCAGAGTCACATGCAGTGTTACACACACGCCCCAGAGACACATGAAGTGTCACACACACGCCCCAGAGTCACATGCAGTGTTACACACACGCCCCAGAGACACTTGAAGTGTTACACACACGCCCCAGAGCCACTTGAAGTGTCACACACACGCCCCAGAGACACTTGAAGTGTTACACACACGCCCCAGAGACACTTGAAGTGTCACACACACGCCCCAGAGACACATGAAGTGTTACACACACGCCCCAGAGACACTTGAAGTGTCACACACACGCCCCAGAGACACTTGAAGTGTTACACACACGCCCCAGAGTCACATGCAGTGTTACACACACGCCCCAGAGACACTTGAAGTGTTACACACACGCCCCAGAGTCACATGCAGTGTTACACACACGCCCCAGAGACACTTGAAGTGTTACACACACGCCCCAGAGACACTTGAAGTGTCACACGCCCCAGAGACACTTGAAGTGTTACACACACGCCCCAGAGTCACATGCAGTGTTACACACACGCCCCAGAGACACGTGAAGTGTCACACACACGCCCCAGAGACACTTGAAGTGTTACACTCACGCCCCAGAGACACTACAAGTGTTACACACACGCCCCAGAGACACTTGAAGTGTTACACACATGCCCCAGAGACACTTGAAGTGTTACACTCATGCCCCAGAGACACTACAAGTGTTACACACACGCCCCAGAGACACGTGAAGTGTTACACACACGCCCCAGAGACACTTGAAGTGTTACACACACGCCCCAGAGACACGAGAAGTGTCACACACACGCCCCAGAGACACATGAAGTGTTACACACACGCCCCAGAGACACTACAAGTGTTACACACACGCCCCAGAGACACATGAAGTGTTACACACACGCCCCAGAGACACATGAAGTGTTACACACACGCCCCAGAGTCACATGAAGTGTTACACACACGCCCCAGAGACACTTGAAGTGTCACACACACGCCCCAGAGACACTTGAAGTGTTACACACACGCCCCAGAGTCACATGCAGTGTTACACACATGCCCCAGAGACACATGAAGTGTCACACACACGCCCCAGAGACACTTGAAGTGTCACACACACGCCCCAGAGACACTTGAAGTGTTACACACACGCCCCAGAGTCACATGCAGTGTTACACACACGCCCCAGAGACACATGAAGTGTCACACACACGCCCCAGAGTCACATGCAGTGTTACACACACGCCCCAGAGACACTTGAAGTGTTACACACACGCCCCAGAGCCACTTGAAGTGTCACACACACGCCCCAGAGACACTTGAAGTGTTACACACACGCCCCAGAGACACTTGAAGTGTCACACACACGCCCCAGAGACACATGAAGTGTTACACACACGCCCCAGAGACACTTGAAGTGTCACACACACGCCCCAGAGACACTTGAAGTGTTACACACACGCCCCAGAGTCACATGCAGTGTTACACACACGCCCCAGAGACACTTGAAGTGTTACACACACGCCCCAGAGTCACATGCAGTGTTACACACACGCCCCAGAGACACTTGAAGTGTTACACACACGCCCCAGAGACACTTGAAGTGTCACACGCCCCAGAGACACTTGAAGTGTTACACACACACCCCAGAGTCACATGCAGTGTTACACACACGCCCCAAAGACACGTGAAGTGTCACACATACGCCCCAGAGACACTTGAAGTGTTACACACACGCCCCAGAGACACTACAAGTGTTACACACACGCCCCAGAGACACGTGAAGTGTTACACACACGCCCCAGAGACACGTGAAGTGTTACACACACGCCCCAGAGACACGTGAAGTGTTACACACACGCCCCAGAGACACGTTAAGTGTTACACACACGCCCCAGAGACACATGATGTGTTACACACACGTCCCAGAGACACATGAAGTGTTACACACACGCCCCAGAGACACATGATGTGTTACACACACGCCCCAGAGACACGAGAAGTGTTACACACACGCCCCAGAGACACATGATGTGTTACACACACGCCCCAGAGACACATGAAGTGTTACACACACGCCCCAGAGACACGTTAAGTGTTACACACACGCCCCAGAGACACATGATGTGTTACACACACGCCCCAGAGACACATGAAGTGTTACACACACGCCCCAGAGACACGTGATGTGTTACACACACGCCCCAGAGACACGTGAAGTGTTACACACACGCCCCAGAGACACGTGAAGTGTTACACACACGCCCCAGAGACACATGAAGTGTTGCACACACGCCCCAGAGACACATGAAGTGTTACACACACGCCCCAGAGACACGTGAAGTGTTACACACACGCCCCAGAGACACGAGAAGTGTTACACACACGCCCCAGAGACACGAGAAGTGTTACACACACGCCCCAGAGACACGAGAAGTGTTACACACACGCCCCAGAGACACATGAAGTGTTACACACACGCCCCAGAGACACGTGAAGTGTTACACACAAGCCCCAGAGACACATGAAGTGTTGCACACACGCCCCAGAGACACGTGAAGTGTTACACACACGCCCCAGAGACACGTGAAGTGTTACACACACGCCCCAGAGACACGAGAAGTGTTACACACACGCCCCAGAGACACATGAAGTGTTACACACACGCCCCAGAGACACGAGAAGTGTTACACACATGCCCCAGAGACACATGAAGTGTTACACACATGCCCCAGAGACACATGAAGTGTTGCACACACGCCCCAGAGACACGTGAAGTGTTACACACACGCCCCAGAGACACATGAAGTGTTACACACACGCCCCAGAGACACGAGAAGTGTTACACACACGCCCCAGAGACACATGAAGTGTTACACACACGCCCCAGAGACACTTGAAGTGTTACACACACGCCCCAGAGTCACATGCAGTGTTACACACACGCCCCAGAGACACTTGAAGTGTTACACACACGCCCCAGAGTCACATGCAGTGTTACACACACGCCCCAGAGACACTTGAAGTGTTACACACACGCCCCAGAGACACTTGAAGTGTCACACACACGCCCCAGAGACACTTGAAGTGTTACACACACGCCCCAGAGTCACATGCAGTGTTACACACACGCCCCAGAGACACGTGAAGTGTCACACACACGCCCCAGAGACACTTGAAGTGTTACACACACGCCCCAGAGACACGTGAAGTGTTACACACACGCCCCAGAGACACGTTAAGTGTTACACACACGCCCCAGAGACACATGATGTGTTACACACACGCCCCAGAGACACATGATGTGTTACACACACGCCCCAGAGACACGAGAAGTGTTACACACACGCCCCAGAGACACGAGAAGTGTTACACACACGCCCCAGAGACACTTGAAGTGTTACACACACGCCCCAGAGACACGAGAAGTGTCACACACACGCCCCAGAGACACATGAAGTGTTACACACACGCCCCAGAGACACTACAAGTGTTACACACACGCCCCAGAGACACATGAAGTGTTACACACACGCCCCAGAGACACATGAAGTGTTACACACACGCCCCAGAGTCACATGAAGTGTTACACACACGCCCCAGAGACACTTGAAGTGTCACACACACGCCCCAGAGACACTTGAAGTGTTACACACACGCCCCAGAGTCACATGCAGTGTTACACACATGCCCCAGAGACACATGAAGTGTCACACACACGCCCCAGAGACACTTGAAGTGTCACACACACGCCCCAGAGACACTTGAAGTGTTACACACACGCCCCAGAGTCACATGCAGTGTTACACACACGCCCCAGAGACACATGAAGTGTCACACACACGCCCCAGAGTCACATGCAGTGTTACACACACGCCCCAGAGACACTTGAAGTGTTACACACACGCCCCAGAGCCACTTGAAGTGTCACACACACGCCCCAGAGACACTTGAAGTGTTACACACACGCCCCAGAGACACTTGAAGTGTCACACACACGCCCCAGAGACACATGAAGTGTTACACACACGCCCCAGAGACACTTGAAGTGTCACACACACGCCCCAGAGACACTTGAAGTGTTACACACACGCCCCAGAGTCACATGCAGTGTTACACACACGCCCCAGAGACACTTGAAGTGTTACACACACGCCCCAGAGTCACATGCAGTGTTACACACACGCCCCAGAGACACTTGAAGTGTTACACACACGCCCCAGAGACACTTGAAGTGTCACACGCCCCAGAGACACTTGAAGTGTTACACACACGCCCCAGAGTCACATGCAGTGTTACACACACGCCCCAAAGACACGTGAAGTGTCACACATACGCCCCAGAGACACTTGAAGTGTTACACACACGCCCCAGAGACACTACAAGTGTTACACACACGCCCCAGAGACACGTGAAGTGTTACACACACGCCCCAGAGACACGTGAAGTGTTACACACACGCCCCAGAGACACGTGAAGTGTTACACACACGCCCCAGAGACACGTTAAGTGTTACACACACGCCCCAGAGACACATGATGTGTTACACACACGTCCCAGAGACACATGAAGTGTTACACACACGCCCCAGAGACACATGATGTGTTACACACACGCCCCAGAGACACGAGAAGTGTTACACACACGCCCCAGAGACACATGATGTGTTACACACACGCCCCAGAGACACATGAAGTGTTACACACACGCCCCAGAGACACGTTAAGTGTTACACACACGCCCCAGAGACACATGATGTGTTACACACACGCCCCAGAGACACATGAAGTGTTACACACACGCCCCAGAGACACGTGATGTGTTACACACACGCCCCAGAGACACGTGAAGTGTTACACACACGCCCCAGAGACACGTGAAGTGTTACACACACGCCCCAGAGACACATGAAGTGTTGCACACACGCCCCAGAGACACATGAAGTGTTACACACACGCCCCAGAGACACGTGAAGTGTTACACACACGCCCCAGAGACACGAGAAGTGTTACACACACGCCCCAGAGACACGAGAAGTGTTACACACACGCCCCAGAGACACGAGAAGTGTTACACACACGCCCCAGAGACACATGAAGTGTTACACACACGCCCCAGAGACACGTGAAGTGTTACACACAAGCCCCAGAGACACATGAAGTGTTGCACACACGCCCCAGAGACACGTGAAGTGTTACACACACGCCCCAGAGACACGTGAAGTGTTACACACACGCCCCAGAGACACGAGAAGTGTTACACACACGCCCCAGAGACACATGAAGTGTTACACACACGCCCCAGAGACACGAGAAGTGTTACACACATGCCCCAGAGACACATGAAGTGTTACACACATGCCCCAGAGACACATGAAGTGTTGCACACACGCCCCAGAGACACGTGAAGTGTTACACACACGCCCCAGAGACACATGAAGTGTTACACACACGCCCCAGAGACACGAGAAGTGTTACACACACGCCCCAGAGACACATGAAGTGTTACACACACGCCCCAGAGACACTTGAAGTGTTACACACACGCCCCAGAGTCACATGCAGTGTTACACACACGCCCCAGAGACACGAGAAGTGTTACACACACGCCCCAGAGACACATGAAGTGTTACACACACGCCCCAGAGACACTTGAAGTGTTACACACACGCCCCAGAGACACGTGAAGTGTTACACACACGCCCCAGAGACACTTGAAGTGTTACACACACGCCCCAGAGACACGTGAAGTGTTACACACACGCCCCAGAGACACGTTAAGTGTTACACACACGCCCCAGAGACACATGATGTGTTACACACACGCCCCAGAGACACATGATGTGTTACACACACGCCCCAGAGACACGAGAAGTGTTACACACACGCCCCAGAGACACGAGAAGTGTTACACACACGCCCCAGAGACACTTGAAGTGTTACACACACGCCCCAGAGACACGAGAAGTGTCACACACACGCCCCAGAGACACATGAAGTGTTACACACACGCCCCAGAGACACTACAAGTGTTACACACACGCCCCAGAGACACATGAAGTGTTACACACACGCCCCAGAGACACATGAAGTGTTACACACACGCCCCAGAGTCACATGAAGTGTTACACACACGCCCCAGAGACACTTGAAGTGTCACACACACGCCCCAGAGACACTTGAAGTGTTACACACACGCCCCAGAGTCACATGCAGTGTTACACACATGCCCCAGAGACACATGAAGTGTCACACACACGCCCCAGAGACACTTGAAGTGTCACACACACGCCCCAGAGACACTTGAAGTGTTACACACACGCCCCAGAGTCACATGCAGTGTTACACACACGCCCCAGAGACACATGAAGTGTCACACACACGCCCCAGAGTCACATGCAGTGTTACACACACGCCCCAGAGACACTTGAAGTGTTACACACACGCCCCAGAGCCACTTGAAGTGTCACACACACGCCCCAGAGACACTTGAAGTGTTACACACACGCCCCAGAGACACTTGAAGTGTCACACACACGCCCCAGAGACACATGAAGTGTTACACACACGCCCCAGAGACACTTGAAGTGTCACACACACGCCCCAGAGACACTTGAAGTGTTACACACACGCCCCAGAGTCACATGCAGTGTTACACACACGCCCCAGAGACACTTGAAGTGTTACACACACGCCCCAGAGTCACATGCAGTGTTACACACACGCCCCAGAGACACTTGAAGTGTTACACACACGCCCCAGAGACACTTGAAGTGTCACACGCCCCAGAGACACTTGAAGTGTTACACACACGCCCCAGAGTCACATGCAGTGTTACACACACGCCCCAGAGACACGTGAAGTGTCACACACACGCCCCAGAGACACTTGAAGTGTTACACTCACGCCCCAGAGACACTACAAGTGTTACACACACGCCCCAGAGACACTTGAAGTGTTACACACATGCCCCAGAGACACTTGAAGTGTTACACTCATGCCCCAGAGACACTACAAGTGTTACACACACGCCCCAGAGACACGTGAAGTGTTACACACACGCCCCAGAGACACTTGAAGTGTTACACACACGCCCCAGAGACACGAGAAGTGTCACACACACGCCCCAGAGACACATGAAGTGTTACACACACGCCCCAGAGACACTACAAGTGTTACACACACGCCCCAGAGACACATGAAGTGTTACACACACGCCCCAGAGACACATGAAGTGTTACACACACGCCCCAGAGTCACATGAAGTGTTACACACACGCCCCAGAGACACTTGAAGTGTCACACACACGCCCCAGAGACACTTGAAGTGTTACACACACGCCCCAGAGTCACATGCAGTGTTACACACATGCCCCAGAGACACATGAAGTGTCACACACACGCCCCAGAGACACTTGAAGTGTCACACACACGCCCCAGAGACACTTGAAGTGTTACACACACGCCCCAGAGTCACATGCAGTGTTACACACACGCCCCAGAGACACATGAAGTGTCACACACACGCCCCAGAGTCACATGCAGTGTTACACACACGCCCCAGAGACACTTGAAGTGTTACACACACGCCCCAGAGCCACTTGAAGTGTCACACACACGCCCCAGAGACACTTGAAGTGTTACACACACGCCCCAGAGACACTTGAAGTGTCACACACACGCCCCAGAGACACATGAAGTGTTACACACACGCCCCAGAGACACTTGAAGTGTCACACACACGCCCCAGAGACACTTGAAGTGTTACACACACGCCCCAGAGTCACATGCAGTGTTACACACACGCCCCAGAGACACTTGAAGTGTTACACACACGCCCCAGAGTCACATGCAGTGTTACACACACGCCCCAGAGACACTTGAAGTGTTACACACACGCCCCAGAGACACTTGAAGTGTCACACGCCCCAGAGACACTTGAAGTGTTACACACACGCCCCAGAGTCACATGCAGTGTTACACACACGCCCCAAAGACACGTGAAGTGTCACACATACGCCCCAGAGACACTTGAAGTGTTACACACACGCCCCAGAGACACTACAAGTGTTACACACACGCCCCAGAGACACGTGAAGTGTTACACACACGCCCCAGAGACACGTGAAGTGTTACACACACGCCCCAGAGACACGTGAAGTGTTACACACACGCCCCAGAGACACGTTAAGTGTTACACACACGCCCCAGAGACACATGATGTGTTACACACACGTCCCAGAGACACATGAAGTGTTACACACACGCCCCAGAGACACATGATGTGTTACACACACGCCCCAGAGACACGAGAAGTGTTACACACACGCCCCAGAGACACATGATGTGTTACACACACGCCCCAGAGACACATGAAGTGTTACACACACGCCCCAGAGACACGTTAAGTGTTACACACACGCCCCAGAGACACATGATGTGTTACACACACGCCCCAGAGACACATGAAGTGTTACACACACGCCCCAGAGACACGTGATGTGTTACACACACGCCCCAGAGACACGTGAAGTGTTACACACACGCCCCAGAGACACGTGAAGTGTTACACACACGCCCCAGAGACACATGAAGTGTTGCACACACGCCCCAGAGACACATGAAGTGTTACACACACGCCCCAGAGACACGTGAAGTGTTACACACACGCCCCAGAGACACGAGAAGTGTTACACACACGCCCCAGAGACACGAGAAGTGTTACACACACGCCCCAGAGACACGAGAAGTGTTACACACACGCCCCAGAGACACATGAAGTGTTACACACACGCCCCAGAGACACGTGAAGTGTTACACACAAGCCCCAGAGACACATGAAGTGTTGCACACACGCCCCAGAGACACGTGAAGTGTTACACACACGCCCCAGAGACACGTGAAGTGTTACACACACGCCCCAGAGACACGAGAAGTGTTACACACACGCCCCAGAGACACATGAAGTGTTACACACACGCCCCAGAGACACGAGAAGTGTTACACACATGCCCCAGAGACACATGAAGTGTTACACACATGCCCCAGAGACACATGAAGTGTTGCACACACGCCCCAGAGACACGTGAAGTGTTACACACACGCCCCAGAGACACATGAAGTGTTACACACACGCCCCAGAGACACGAGAAGTGTTACACACACGCCCCAGAGACACATGAAGTGTTACACACACGCCCCAGAGACACTTGAAGTGTTACACACACGCCCCAGAGTCACATGCAGTGTTACACACACGCCCCAGAGACACTTGAAGTGTTACACACACGCCCCAGAGTCACATGCAGTGTTACACACACGCCCCAGAGACACTTGAAGTGTTACACACACGCCCCAGAGACACTTGAAGTGTCACACACACGCCCCAGAGACACTTGAAGTGTTACACACACGCCCCAGAGTCACATGCAGTGTTACACACACGCCCCAGAGACACGTGAAGTGTCACACACACGCCCCAGAGACACTTGAAGTGTTACACACACGCCCCAGAGACACGTGAAGTGTTACACACACGCCCCAGAGACACGTTAAGTGTTACACACACGCCCCAGAGACACATGATGTGTTACACACACGCCCCAGAGACACATGATGTGTTACACACACGCCCCAGAGACACGAGAAGTGTTACACACACGCCCCAGAGACACGAGAAGTGTTACACACACGCCCCAGAGACACTTGAAGTGTTACACACACGCCCCAGAGACACGAGAAGTGTCACACACACGCCCCAGAGACACATGAAGTGTTACACACACGCCCCAGAGACACTACAAGTGTTACACACACGCCCCAGAGACACATGAAGTGTTACACACACGCCCCAGAGACACATGAAGTGTTACACACACGCCCCAGAGTCACATGAAGTGTTACACACACGCCCCAGAGACACTTGAAGTGTCACACACACGCCCCAGAGACACTTGAAGTGTTACACACACGCCCCAGAGTCACATGCAGTGTTACACACATGCCCCAGAGACACATGAAGTGTCACACACACGCCCCAGAGACACTTGAAGTGTCACACACACGCCCCAGAGACACTTGAAGTGTTACACACACGCCCCAGAGTCACATGCAGTGTTACACACACGCCCCAGAGACACATGAAGTGTCACACACACGCCCCAGAGTCACATGCAGTGTTACACACACGCCCCAGAGACACTTGAAGTGTTACACACACGCCCCAGAGCCACTTGAAGTGTCACACACACGCCCCAGAGACACTTGAAGTGTTACACACACGCCCCAGAGACACTTGAAGTGTCACACACACGCCCCAGAGACACATGAAGTGTTACACACACGCCCCAGAGACACTTGAAGTGTCACACACACGCCCCAGAGACACTTGAAGTGTTACACACACGCCCCAGAGTCACATGCAGTGTTACACACACGCCCCAGAGACACTTGAAGTGTTACACACACGCCCCAGAGTCACATGCAGTGTTACACACACGCCCCAGAGACACTTGAAGTGTTACACACACGCCCCAGAGACACTTGAAGTGTCACACGCCCCAGAGACACTTGAAGTGTTACACACACGCCCCAGAGTCACATGCAGTGTTACACACACGCCCCAAAGACACGTGAAGTGTCACACATACGCCCCAGAGACACTTGAAGTGTTACACACACGCCCCAGAGACACTACAAGTGTTACACACACGCCCCAGAGACACGTGAAGTGTTACACACACGCCCCAGAGACACGTGAAGTGTTACACACACGCCCCAGAGACACGTGAAGTGTTACACACACGCCCCAGAGACACGTTAAGTGTTACACACACGCCCCAGAGACACATGATGTGTTACACACACGTCCCAGAGACACATGAAGTGTTACACACACGCCCCAGAGACACATGATGTGTTACACACACGCCCCAGAGACACGAGAAGTGTTACACACACGCCCCAGAGACACATGATGTGTTACACACACGCCCCAGAGACACATGAAGTGTTACACACACGCCCCAGAGACACGTTAAGTGTTACACACACGCCCCAGAGACACATGATGTGTTACACACACGCCCCAGAGACACATGAAGTGTTACACACACGCCCCAGAGACACGTGATGTGTTACACACACGCCCCAGAGACACGTGAAGTGTTACACACACGCCCCAGAGACACGTGAAGTGTTACACACACGCCCCAGAGACACATGAAGTGTTGCACACACGCCCCAGAGACACATGAAGTGTTACACACACGCCCCAGAGACACGTGAAGTGTTACACACACGCCCCAGAGACACGAGAAGTGTTACACACACGCCCCAGAGACACGAGAAGTGTTACACACACGCCCCAGAGACACGAGAAGTGTTACACACACGCCCCAGAGACACATGAAGTGTTACACACACGCCCCAGAGACACGTGAAGTGTTACACACAAGCCCCAGAGACACATGAAGTGTTGCACACACGCCCCAGAGACACGTGAAGTGTTACACACACGCCCCAGAGACACGTGAAGTGTTACACACACGCCCCAGAGACACGAGAAGTGTTACACACACGCCCCAGAGACACATGAAGTGTTACACACACGCCCCAGAGACACGAGAAGTGTTACACACATGCCCCAGAGACACATGAAGTGTTACACACATGCCCCAGAGACACATGAAGTGTTGCACACACGCCCCAGAGACACGTGAAGTGTTACACACACGCCCCAGAGACACATGAAGTGTTACACACACGCCCCAGAGACACGAGAAGTGTTACACACACGCCCCAAAGACACATGAAGTGTTACACACACGCCCCAGAGACACTTGAAGTGTTACACACACGCCCCAGAGTCACATGCAGTGTTACACACACGCCCCAGAGACACTTGAAGTGTTACACACACGCCCCAGAGTCACATGCAGTGTTACACACACGCCCCAGAGACACTTGAAGTGTTACACACACGCCCCAGAGACACTTGAAGTGTCACACACACGCCCCAGAGACACTTGAAGTGTTACACACACGCCCCAGAGTCACATGCAGTGTTACACACACGCCCCAGAGACACGTGAAGTGTCACACACACGCCCCAGAGACACTTGAAGTGTTACACACACGCCCCAGAGACACTACAAGTGTTACACACACGCCCCAGAGACACGTGAAGTGTTACACACACGCCCCAGAGACACGTGAAGTGTTACACACACGCCCCAGAGACACGTGAAGTGTTACACACACGCCCCAGAGACACGTTAAGTGTTACACACACGCCCCAGAGACACATGATGTGTTACACACACGCCCCAGAGACACATGATGTGTTACACACACGCCCCAGAGACACGAGAAGTGTTACACACACGCCCCAGAGACACGAGAAGTGTTACACACACGCCCCAGAGACACATGAAGTGTTACACACACGCCCCAGAGACACGTGAAGTGTTACACACAAGCCCCAGAGACACATGAAGTGTTGCACACACGCCCCAGAGACACGTGAAGTGTTACAGACACGCCCCAGAGACACGTGAAGTGTTACACACACGCCCCAGAGACACGAGAAGTGTTACACACACGCCCCAAAGACACATGAAGTGTTACACACACGCCCCAGAGACACGAGAAGTGTTACACACACGCCCCAGAGACACATGAAGTGTTACACACATGCCCCAGAGACACATGAAGTGTTGCACACACGCCCCAGAGACACGTGAAGTGTTACACACACGCCCCAGAGACACATGAAGTGTTACACACACGCCCCAGAGACACGAGAAGTGTTACACACACGCCCCAGAGACACATGAAGTGTTACACACACGCCCCAGAGACACATGAAGTGTTACACACACGCCCCAGAGTCACATGCAGTGTTACACACACGCCCCAGAGACACTTGAAGTGTTACACACACGCCCCAGAGTCACATGCAGTGTTACACACACGCCCCAGAGACACTTGAAGTGTTACACACACGCCCCAGAGTCACATGCAGTGTTACACACACGCCCCAGAGACACTTGAAGTGTTACACACACGCCCCAGAGTCACATGCAGTGTTACACACACGCCCCAGAGACACTTGAAGTGTTACACACACGCCCCAGAGACACTTGAAGTGTCACACACACGCCCCAGAGACACTTGAAGTGTTACACACACGCCCCAGAGTCACATGCAGTGTTACACACACGCCCCAGAGACACGTGAAGTGTCACACACACGCCCCAGAGACACTTGAAGTGTTACACACACGCCCCAGAGACACTACAAGTGTTACACACACGCCCCAGAGACACGTGAAGTGTTACACACACGCCCCAGAGACACGTGAAGTGTTACACACACGCCCCAGAGACACGTTAAGTGTTACACACACGCCCCAGAGACACATGATGTGTTACACACACGCCCCAGAGACACATGAAGTGTTACACACACGCCCCAGAGACACATGATGTGTTACACACACGCCCCAGAGACACGTTAAGTGTTACACACACGCCCCAGAGACACATGATGTGTTACACACACGCCCCAGAGACACATGAAGTGTTACACACACGCCCCAGAGACACATGATGTGTTACACACACGCCCCAGAGACACGTGAAGTGTTACACACACGCCCCAGAGACACGTGAAGTGTTACACACACGCCCCAGAGACACATGAAGTGTTGCACACACGCCCCAGAGACACATGAAGTGTTACACACACGCCCCAGAGACACATGATGTGTTACACACACGCCCCAGAGACACGTGAAGTGTTACACACACGCCCCAGAGACACGAGAAGTGTTACACACACGCCCCAGAGACACGAGAAGTGTTACACACACGCCCCAGAGACACATGAAGTGTTGCACACACGCCCCAAAGACACATGAAGTGTTGCACACACGCCCCAGAGACACGTGAAGTGTTACACACACGCCCCAGAGACACGAGAAGTGTTACACACACGCCCCAGAGACACGTGAAGTGTTAAACACACGCCCCAGAGACACATGAAGTGTTGCACACACGCCCCAGAGACACATGAAGTGTTACACACACGCCCCAGAGACACGTGAAGTGTTACACACACGCCCCAGAGACACGAGAAGTGTTACACACACGCCCCAGAGACACGAGAAGTGTTACACACACGCCCCAGAGACACGAGAAGTGTTACACACACGCCCCAGAGACACATGAAGTGTTACACACACGCCCCAGAGACACGTGAAGTGTTACACACAAGCCCCAGAGACACATGAAGTGTTGCACACACGCCCCAGAGACACGTGAAGTGTTACACACACGCCCCAGAGACACGTGAAGTGTTACACACACGCCCCAGAGACACGAGAAGTGTTACACACACGCCCCAGAGACACATGAAGTGTTACACACACGCCCCAGAGACACATGAAGTGTTACACACACGCCCCAGAGACACGAGAAGTGTTACACACACGCCCCAGAGACACATGAAGTGTTACACACATGCCCCAGAGACACATGAAGTGTTGCACACACGCCCCAGAGACACGTGAAGTGTTACACACACGCCCCAGAGACACATGAAGTGTTACACACACGCCCCAGAGACACGAGAAGTGTTACACACACGCCCCAGAGACACATGAAATGTTACACACACGCCCCAGAGACACGTGAAGTGTTACACTCACGCCCCAGAGACACTTGAAGTGTTGCACAAATTTGTAAACATGGAAAGTCGTATCGAGGACAGGCGTCTGGGTGAACCTGCTCTAAACATATTCATCATCGACCATGGTCAATCCACTGCTGGATGAAGGCCTTTTCAAGCCACCGCCGCTTCTCAACATCCCGCAAATTTAATAATCCACCCAGCACCAGCATCACATAAACTGATCTCATCGCTTCCATCTCCTTGGTGCACGTCCTCTCAGATACGTTCCATATGTACAGTTACTGAATATATATTTGTTTTAAAATGAAGTTTAATAATGCCCCCTCCCCTCCCATGCGTTCGTGAGCTCTCCCTCCCTCTCTGCCTCCTCCCTCCCCTCGCGTGTTGAGTTTAAGAAGAGTCCGGCTACAGCTGAAGATGTAACATCCTCACGGTGATCTCTGTGAGTGAGGACGCGTGTGACCTGTGGGCCTGAGCGGGGTGTTTATCGCTGGACTGTACCATGCGTCGGAAAAACACGAATGATAAAAACAATTAAAATTTATTTATATGAAAGTTCTACCATTTTTTAGTTGTATACCGTCTGTATTACATGGGGTCCGTAGTTAAAACAAATGGGTAGATTTTTAACATTATGGTGAACCATTGAACATGTGATTTTTGTTCATAGCAACATCCATTTGTTTTACAGGGAAATAATATTCGGTGTTTAAGTCACACTGCCTGAAAATTCAAGTCACATTGCTTGGAAATTACACTCGGAATGGCTGGAATTCGGACAGCCTGCACGAAGTGTAACTCGATCACAAAGCAGCCGCCTACACGTCAGTGGGACAGCGCACCACACAACGAACCTGGCGACTTAAGTTCGATTCCCGGCAGGAGTTAATGGTATTTAGGTCACCCACCCTCCCCGCAACAATCCGCAAAGACCAGAGTGGTGAAATATGGTCAAACAATTTTCCCTCACACGGCAGCACAATTGATCTTCATCCAGTAGTGGATTGAGAAAGGGCTACACATATTTGTATTGTTATCGTCAAGGATAAAACAACAACCTCTTATCTATGGAATGTAGTATTGTGTCATATATAACGTACTTACAACGTACATTTGTGTATAGGGTTTGCATATAGCAGCTACCACAGCTTGTTCTGTAGACGTGCTTTATGACTAATTGTAACTCTGGATCTGGAACAGAATCAGTTGCAGAGTGTTCCTCAAGGAGCATTTGACCGACGTCACAGCCTCACGGTTTGTTCTCTCGCCGGCAATATCAACCTCGCATGGGTACGCCGCTGTGTTCCACGGCGATGCTAAACGCGAGACGGGGGCCTGGGTGGCACATCATAGGCAGGACTTTTCTCACTCGATATTTACCGGAACTCGGCTATAGCGGCTGGCTTGGAGTATGGATTGTCGGCGTAAGGCACTACCACTCAATATACGACTATCCATAATAATTCTATATTATTGTATCCTATATGAATATATATGTATTACAAACAAGAGATGCACATCACAGCACACATCACCGAGAGATGGATGTGGCTTGCCGTCAAAGGTTTCCAGTAAAGCCTTCCGGACTATTCTGGCTGCAGTTAAGTATGTCCAGTATATTGAACTTTGTTCGCACCGTACGTAGCCCACCGTGATAATCGGAGGTGCTGGGGAAGGACAACCAACTAAAGACAAAAAGCAGTTCTAAAGAATGTATTTTTCAATCTAGATGATGATCTAAAAGTATATAGCTCCAGTGGCTTCCTAATATCGGAAGGAAGAGCGTTCCAGACGGCCGCAAAAGCGCTTTTGAAAGCGCTTGATGCGGCGCCCGTCTTTGTTCGATAGTGAGCTAAAAACCAATGCGAAGATGACCGGAGTTCGCATGATGGTTTATGCACCTTGCCGTGATCACCAAGGCATTGTGGTTAATTTGTGGTAAGCACTTTGTGTGTAATGAGCGCGACATTATAATGCATTCGTTTGGCGACCGGAAGCCAATGCAGCTCGGCGAGCCACTGGACGGACGTGATTGGATCTTGCAGTAGCCATCACGACACGTGGTTGGATCTTGCAGTAGCCATCACGACACGTGGTTGGATCTTGCAGTAGCCATCACGACACGTGCCAGAAAATGCTGTACACGCCTCAGCGAAGCACTGCGCATAGCCAAAGATGGTGCCAGAGAAACGGAGAGACGAATCCTGGTGTCAGTCTCCCGTCATTCGTCCCGCTCGTTGTCTGTGCACATGAGCAAGCCTCGGTCACGTGCGGGTCATGCGGGGATGTATTCCACAGCGCTGGTCAGTGAGGATTGTTGAAGGCAGAGAGCATGGAGGTGAGAACATACAAGTAAAGTACAACAATTGATTTTCTCTACGTCCATCTGCATAAAACACTTAGACCCCCCCCCCCCCACACCGGCAGCCTACAGCACCTGTCATGCATGGTGGTCGCCCATCCAAGTGTTATCCAGTCCTCTACCCTGCTGAGCGTCTGACGAGGTGGTGTTGGCGGATTCCAGGTGATTGGGTCATAGGAATGTATAATGTATTTCAGTACTTAAAACATAAACAATGAATATAAATGCGTGTAAAATACCTTTATACGCAGATATAATATGTTTTCAATAGATGATTGTGTGCGTAAAGTATATATTTTTTTAAATCATCTGCATCGAAATTGCCCCTTCAGTCTCGCGGTGGTGAAGCGTTCACAGCGCTTCCCGCGATGTCAAACGCCTTCACTCCGTGGGACAGAGTGATCCCCGGCCATACAATCGTGGAATTGTCACGACTGCCTTATGACCGACTTGTGACTGTGACGCAGATGAGAAGCGACTCGACGCGAGTGTTGTGAGTGGGAGAGACGCCAGCTGGTTCCCGCTCAGGCCCAAGTTTCCCAGCTCAGTGAGGTGAGCGAACACTCCCTCGGGGAGAGTCTGCAACTGGTTGTACTCCAGGGCTAGAATCACACACGCCTGTTCTATATATACACGTCTAGAGACACATCTCACGTCTATATTTACTACTTGTATATACGAATTATTCACATACATCAAAACGTATAAACATTTGCATGTAAATTGTGATATAGTTATTCATATGCTATAATAAAGAAAACACATTTGTTTACAGAGGATAGCGTTAGACACAAGCCACATTAACTACGTCTGTATAGATACAAACAATTCGCCCAGCCCCTGCCCATTGGATTGCAAAACCAATTGTTTGTCAACATTGTCGTGAGTGTCGCGGCCATGAGCGGCTGCAGGAGCCACGTGACCCTATCTACACGCAACATCAACAAAACGAAACGTCTATCGGTGCTGCTATGGATCAATGCTATCGCCTGGTGTCCCAGTCGCGATTATTCCGTCAGGACAAAATATCTTCCGCTTCCGTCTCACTAAGTCTCATCAGCAAGGTGTGGCCACTTAAGGAATTAATGCACGGTAGCAACATTTGAAAGCGGACCACGGGTTCTCAAATGATTGGGTAATCTTGACCTTTAAAAATTAGATTTTCCAGTTTAATTTTATTATCTTTTATTGCCCACAATTCTGCGCGCATCAATGCACGCCGAGGGTGGTAGGAATGTGTTGGCAGGATGGGCGAAGAGAGGAGGTCGTAATGGATGGGACAGGTGTGCGCGATGGAGGAGGAGAATAGGGAAATCAATTTGGAGGTTGGAGGAGGGCAGGTGACCCAGACAGGCATTGGGGTGCCACCCAGAGATCGACGAGCCAAAGGGAAGAGAAGACCTCAAGCCAGACAGTCTGGTGGTGGTGGTGGCGGTGGCAGTGGCGGTGGAAGGTGGTGGTGGCGGAGGCGAAGCAATAACAAGTATTGGACGTGCAGTGTCAACCTCTCGCAGTTACCACGTGTTATACACCTCTTGACGATAACATTTACCCATTATTCTGCTCGGCGGTGCATAAACTGTGTTGGTCGTTCTGACGGTGGAGGCTGTAGGTGACACGACCCACCACGTGTGTTCATGGGAGCGACTTCAGCTGATTCGTCCCAAGTGGCAGAGTCCCCAGCCCAGGGAGATGATCAAACACTCCAACCGAGAGAGTCTGCAGCTGGTTTCTGTCTCAGAAGGTCTGGTCGTCTCTTATTCACGCTTAAAAATCAGAACGCGATCATCGTTCAGAGAACGTAGACATCATCTTGTACACGAGTGCACACGTGGGTGGTGATGTGGCCCAGCGGGAGCGCATTTGCCATTGGGTGCAGATGTCCAAGGTTCGAATCAAGCCGCCGCCGTGATTAATTATTATGATTATAGACCCCGTGACGTCATTGTATGGCGGCATCCAAATGTTTCTAAATAAAATAAAAACTCGATTGAGATCTTCCCCTCGTGAGAACTGGGCAGGGCCCTCCTGAAAAAGACCCATGAGACTCGGTGACGTTTTGCTGGCTATCCAAGAGTGATAACCTCGCAATAATGATAACAGATTCCATTATATTTATTGCATACATACAAACATGCAATCCGTATAAATAAAATTTGTTTTCAAAGAAAGAAATTTTCAAAAATCTAATGATTGCATGCGATGAATGTGAATGATACGGCTTGTACTGGAGATGCACTTGAATTACAATCAGCTGCAGAGTATCCCCGAGGGCATATTCAACAAGCTCGCCAGCCTACAGACGCTGTACCTGAGTAACAATCAGCTACAGAGGGTTCCTGCTGGCGTGCCGACTCATGCAGCCACGCACACAGCAGCAAGAGGCCTCGCATTTAAGGGTCACGCTCCACAGAGATGGCCCTTGACATTAATCACGACTTTGTGAACGTGACCTCCGTAGTAATAAGAGTCACATTGGAGGTACCAGTGTGTGTGATTATACAAGAGGTGTAACGTTATAACAGCCGAGTTCTACCAGGGCTTTAAGAGTAACGTGGTGTGGCAGTGGAGCAGCATGGGGGCCCCTCTGCCTGCACACTGGACATCTGCGCTCCTGATGCATGTGATCGATTGATTTGCTGCCTCTCTTCTTCTCGAGAGAGAAATGCATTTGGTGAGAAACGCGGAGAAGCATGCAGAGTGAGAGAAAAGACACGGAGAGAGACGCGGGGAGATGCAGAAAGACACGCGAGACGTGCATGGATCAGACGCAGACACGGAGACACGCGCACAGAGCGAGGGAGAGGGCTGCTGTGAGAGACGCTGCTGTCGCGCCACTGTCTCTGAATGGAGCCAACAGATGACGGGGGGGGGGGGGCCGTTTGGAGGGGGCGGAGGGGTTCAGCTTCGTTATCAATGTTGAAATATCAAACTCCTGTAAAACAAAATCTCTGCCTCGAGATTCCTGGCGGGCTGCTGGCTCGGCTCCTGCCCACCCACAGACGCTCTGTTGGCTGCTGCGGCCTGTTGTCAGCGAAACGAGTTGGTGAGCTGCCTACGCCGGATTTGTCGCGTAACAAATAAACATTGAAATGATTTGAATTGAAACGGCGGAAGAAATTCAGGGGACATAATAGCGACACTAAAGAGATGGGAGGAACAAATACAGAGGACTGACGCGGTTTCTTTAACATTGCTGTACTTTTCGAAGTGTATTCCAATAAATACAATTCTTTCGTCAGATGAGTATTTAAACCGAAGACGTCATATCTATATTGTCTTGGAATTGTATTGGTACATACAAAGCAAAATTACTTTCAGTGCTTCGAGTGCAGGAGGATTGTGTGAAGAGCTGCCGATTTTGTTATGCGGTGCCGAGCAACGGATGCTGGTAAAAAAGCAAAGCGCGCGTCACGCCACCAGCAACACCGCCACCACAGCCGTATGTGAGGTTGTCAGGTCCGTTCTCCAATATCTCCGAGCGTGGCTACTGATTAATTCTGTCGTGCGTGCAACACGAGGACGCGGGCGATGTCTCCTCTTGCTCGCGCTGGCTATAATCCAAGGCGTTCCCTTTGCCCGCGACACTATCTTATCAGACAGCTTTAATGCCATGGTGAAGGATGGGACAACAACCCCCGTGACAGACCGACGCGGCCTATGTAGGCGTTCATGTAAGCGTCTGTTTAGTTTTGAAACAACTGCTGCGAGATAAAGAGGTCCATAGGCTTATGAACGCAAATGCTATATTAGTCAATTTGTGTTGATTGTGAAACAGACACGTGCATCTCTATGTATTTATTTACACTGCGCTGTTGGGTAGCGATAATGTTCATGAACTTAACCTAGACTACAACCAATTGCAGACACTATCGCCTGGCGTGTTCGATGATCTCACTGAGCTGGGAACTCTGGGCCTGGCCAATAACCAGCTCGCCTCTCTCCCACTTGGAGTGTTTGCGGATCTGGCCCCGACTGCCTCCGAGTGCACTGAGAGCCGAGCAGCAGCAGAGCGAGTCACGGCTGAGACGCGAGCCACGAGGTTGCGAGATTCGTGTTCAGGCCTCTGTCGATCCTCTGACCAGGTCGTGGGTTCTGGATGGCGAGAGGTGGCGGCGGCTTGCAGATGCTGATCTGGCAGTCGACTAACCGTGGTTGGTGATGATGATGTTTAGAGTGCATGAATAAAATGCACCCTACTCGAGGAATGTCAAATGTTCACGACTGACGAGTTGGATCGACACGGCACTGCGAGGGCTGCATCCAGTCGTAGGCGAGTTGTTATCTCCCTCCCATGGCACATGACGATGTCTGTTGTACATTTGTTCTTTCTCTTCCCGTGGTGTTCGCGTGATCTGTCCTCCGGGTTTTCCTCGCTCCATATTTAAAAAAAAGCGTGCTCTGTTGATATTATTTTTCTGCTACTATACATCCTATGTGTGATGATGATGATGATGATTACGCCACTTTGATAGCTATCGTTTGTGGCCAGGTTGCCTGTGAACCAGAGCTAATAGCTCAATGGACTTTACCTGCTTCATTTAACCACCCGGAACTCGATAGATTATATCAGATCCGTCAAGCTAAGCGCAGATGTGCCTGGATGGCGCGTGGATAGGTGACAGCTATGCACGCCATGTTGCCGCGTGCGGCTCCGGTGCCGTGCTGCTATTCGCTTGCTCGTCAGCATTGGATAGTCCAATCAGAAGGTCCCAATTTCATATCTCAGTTGGAGGATGTCTCAGCGAATATTCCATCCCTCCGGGGTCAATAAAATAGCTACAACTTTGTGGGGATATTGACAGCGGTTGTCCTATGGATATACTCGCTCCTGCCATAGGAATGTGGAACATCCACCACTGGCTTAGAGTTGTAATCTGAAGATCAGCACCGCTGCAGTATTCATTGGAGAAATACATCACGTTGACCTGTATTGACGTTGAGGCTAATCGAGTGAACTAAATTGCAAACTGGGCATTAACAAAATAGAAATGATAAAACATTCTGGTTCACATTGTCGCTATAACTCGTTACAATGAGTTACTGTTTGGAAGTAAATGTGTCAATTAAATGGTTGTATTATAAATAATGTGCACAAAATAGATAGCTCTGACAGCTCGAGTGCGTTCGATACGAACCGGCCGTGTGCACAGGTTAATTATTTACATCTGTGAATGGGTTTTGACCTGGTGTAATACTTAGTGTATAAACGCATACTTGCTGTACAAGTATAGATTTAAAATATGTGTATACGTCTTATTGCACATTTGCTACGTATGTGTGAATGTATATATGTGAGTGTATATGTGTGTGTGTCTCATTAAGTGTGTTATGTATGATTGTGAGTGATTGTGAGCGCGTGGTGGAGCCGAGTACCGAGAGCCGCGGCGTGGCGACTGCTGTGGAGGAGAAGCTTCTCAGCGCGTTGCTCTCCAGCACGAGGGTCCGAGTCTCCGCGGGAATCCCAGTTGGCACGAGGACTCCACCTCTCGCATCACCGCATCGTCTCGATGGTCATTCATATAGGAATATTTATAAACATTAATAATGTACTATTATTATTGACACTGAATCAGTGGCTAGTTGTGTTAGCGCGCCCCCACTGCCCACCCATGTAGCATTACACGCGCACAAACATAGATGATCGGCAGGTCACGCGTGGCGCCCAGCGTGGAAGAGTAGGCCAATTACCATCTGGAGGGGCTCTATAGAGCTCCCTTCCTCCAGCATTGACGTGAGCGACCAATTTCAGGGCTGCGACATCGCTTTATCCGTATCGCGGTGTTTATGGGATACGCATGTGGTCCACTCAGCCGGGATTCGCCGTTCTCGGAAGCTGAGCAAGGGTGAGTCTGGATAGTGCTTGGATGCGAGACCATCATGCACATGGTGATGAAGTATGGCTAAATAAGAACCCACTAGACACTCATCCAGCAGTGGAGTGCTAATAGAGCTGCATGCACACGTTCTATTCTCTAAGAAGAAGAAAAAAGCTGACTTTTCCGGCAATAGCTCTCCTTCAGAGCAAACAGAGATTAGATTGATTGCTTGGAACAAAGTCGGGGGGGGGGGTATTTAACACAACTTAAAAATGTGGTCGCAGGCATAAACAGACACGCACATGGAAGCATGCAGAAAAACAAATACGTTCCTTTGATCGTTAGCATTTTATTATTAAGCACTAAAAATATACTCATTTAATTTTAGTTATTTATCAAGTGTACGTTTGAGATGTGTTGTGTTTCAATGGTCTACTCGCGATGCGATGATCCCGTCTGTACATTGACACAAAGATGGCGACATTGTACTACACAACACAGTCGTTACATTCGTTGCAAACGTTTTAAACGTCATGCATGATATTAGAAATGCTCTACAGTAATTTGGCGCTTGTTGGATATACACTAAGATGCGTACGAGGTTAAGCTACACCTGTACAATAACCAGCTCAAGTCTCTCCCGCCCGGCGTGTTTGGCAGTCTGACTAAACTCCTCACGCTTCTCGAGCTGCATTACAGCCACGCACTGGCGCTGCAAGGGCCGGCCAAATAGCCAGAGGCCCCCACGTCTCGGAGATGGCAGGAGGTCGGCTCACCATCATCGGAAGCGTCGTGCAGAGAAGGCGTTGAGAGTCGAGGGATCTTCAGTCATCCGTCCAACGGAAGCCCGCTCGGAGCTACACGCGAATCAGCAATGTTAATACATCGCTAAACGAACACTCGTTCTTACATTCGACCCAATAACGGGGAATTACCAATTTTGCATTGCCTCTAATTTGTAAATTATTAAGTAGCAATTCATTATTGAATCAATAAGGTACCTTCAGCGAATTATTAATAATGAATCAACACAAATCTACCTTATATCAGCTTCTCACCAATAACGACAAAGGCGGCCGGGCGTGGTGCTGGCCACCCACCCCTTCCGCGTGCCGTTACGACCTTCATCGTTGCTCGCTAACAGCACTTGTCCCAACAGTCTGTCAATGTGATACGGGGGATCTTTGTCTTTTGCTGTCTTTTTTGGGTTAGATCGCGTAAATATAAATGTGTCGTTAAGCCACCACCACCCGACACAGCCAACTAGTAAGGGTTGTCACGTAAACAGAACCTGCTAATAAGTGGCTCCTTCAGCACACCGCTGTGCATGGCAACATGTCTGGACAATATTATACCATTGCATCGAAGCGTAACAATGGAATGATTATTAGCGGCCTCTTTGCTGAACGGGGTGAATGATGTGCGATCGAATGGCGTTCTTCTCGAACGCGTCCACGTGAAAGCAGCCTCTACACCGCCCTCTTGGCAAGCCTCCAGCGGGGAGAGATTGCAGCCGGTTCTCGCCGAGGTATAGCTCCTTCAACGCCACCAACTGCTCGAAGGCACCGCTGGGAAGCGACTCCAGTTGGTTTTTGTCGAGCTCCAAGCGATGCAGTTGTGTAAGGTGCGCGAATGCTGTGGAGGAGATGGTTTTCAGCTGGTGCCAAACCTGTGAACAGTCACGACGACCACCACAACCACGACTACCACCCCATTCACCACCACCAACAACAACAACACAAACGTGCATAAAACACCGGGGGAATTCGCATACGCCCCTAAATGTGTCAGGTCCCCTTGTCGACTTTACACGCTAAGCCAAGGGTTGGGCCTTGCCAGGGCCACGTGTGATAGGCCCCGGGCCGCGGGATGGCAGTGCTGAGTGTCGCCCACTCGCGAGCGTCGCGAGCTTTCTCCGGGTTCTTCGTTTTTTAAAGCACACACTCGTGGATGGCACCAGCCAACCATCTCAATGCAGGACTCCCTTACTAATAGAGATGTGAAACCGCAGTGAGGGGTTTCTTCATAATTAATTGACCACCCTTGATATACACCGGTGATCGTTATGACACGCCATCTCTCCCCTGTTGGATGAAGGTGGTCTCGGGGTGCCTCGACCCATCCTCCTCTTGCGCCTGAGCTGAAGTCATCAAATCCACAGAGGAGGTCCTCTCGGGCCCTCCTCCAGCTGCCCTCGTCCTTTCTGGAGATTTGTTTTCTCCGAGCTCATTTACTTTCCTTATCGGCCACTACGACGTATATGTGCTCGTTCCCATCTGCTCCTCTGTCTGTTTAAATGCCCTCGTTACGTTATTTAGGGTATTCATTGCAGCACAATACCATAATATAATATATAGTGTATGTTAAATACGATGGAATATCATAAGACAGCTCCTGATAACCTAATGATGCTGGATGCAACCTCCAGCGAAACGTCAGGACACATAAACATGTTATTCTCTTGATTCATGTGACACTGTTATGAATGGGCTGTGTCGGGTGGAGGAGAGTTTACCACACAATTTTTGACACGACCTCATAGACAAATAATTACAACCTCAAGTTTTTGAATCTGCTGCATACACAACATCCGAACTGATAATCACCGATTCTGTTGATGAAAACTTCCACATTGATTCAACACGCCCAATGATATATCGTGAGCTAGAATAATAAACATTAATTGATGATGAAAAATGAATATGCTTGACCCTTTCCGGAAATAATACAGGAAGTGTTAAGATGTTCAAACGACAAATAGACACATTGCAAGACATCAAGTCTGTTTTAACCACACATGCGTGTAGTAAAACACGCAAATAAAACATGCTTTGCTAACGTATGCATTGTCCTGGAAACGGATTGGCCTTCACCAGAGACACAGCCTCTTTGATGGCCTTGTCTCACCAGGGCTAGACCAGAGAACGCCAAAAGGCGAACAGCACAAAGGCAATGCCAATGTCAAAGTTGGGTTGAGCAGGTATCGTCTGTTTGGTGTTTGAACATCTTGCCTGTAAGAGTAAAGCCAATTTTTTTCATCATTTGATACCAAGGCTTCCCCATTCAATGTGTCCAGCTCCCAGTGAGTGGAGCCCGAGGCCGCTGTCGTTGGCTGGGAGAGATTTGAGTTGGTTCCCCTGCAGGTAGAGCTGCTTCAGCTCCGCCAGTTGGTCGAACAGCCCCGCGGGCAGCGACTCGATCTGGTTGTTGTCTAGCTCCAGCCTCTCCAACTTAGTCACTGTCGAGAAAAGTCTATCAGGGATTTCTTGCAGACGGTTGTACCGCAGGTTGTACAGGCCGCTGAGAGAGTTTGGACACTGTTCATTCGATGTATATCTACTGGATTTCAGAACATCGTATACAGAGTGCTTCAAAAAAATGTTAACAATGATATGGGACTATCGTTTTTAATGCAAAAAGAACGGATAATACATTGTAACATGCCAACAAATGTATGTTAATGGCTTCAACAAGTCAAATAGTCTCCAACTTGTTCGCCTCCATTGTCAACACATGCCTGGAATCTTCTCCAGGTGGTCTTTAGAGCCCGGAGGCACATTTCTTGTGGTATTGTTGCAAATTCTCGGAAGTGTTAAAAAAAATTTGAAGCACCCAGTATACATATAGTCCTTGACTTACGAACGGGGTACGTTCCTGAGACCCGTTTGTAAGTTGATTTGTTCATATCTCGGAACTCAATATTAATTTTGCATATGGTCAGACATGATGGGGGTCACAAAGATATCAAAAAGCATGCAATGATAGTGTAGTAATTTCTCAGGAGGCTTGACGACGGGATCGGAGGCACACTTATTTATTAACACAACTTGTATACAGTTAGCGAGTATACACAGGACCTAAGGGGTAACGTCCCCTTACTCGGCTAACAGGGAGACACAACATCTAAGCCCCGCTAACCTAAGCCCAAGTCCTCCACTAGGGAGCTAGGGGAGGCTACCTGTCCCAGCCCTGGTCAAGCTGGGATCCGACCCCCTGAGTTCCCAGACCTGCTCGTCAGTCTGGGCTCTCGGGGCCACGCCACCGGCTTGCCCTGGTCGGCCCTTATAAGGACAGCGAGCCAGGGGAGCTCCGGGGCCTATTCTAGCTGGTCTTCCGTCTTCGCTGGTTAAAGCTGATACCTCGACCTCGAGCCCTCCGGCTCACCCCCTCTTATAGTCCGCGGCCCCCCCGGGAGGGGCCCGTGGGGGATGCAGGTGCGGACGTCGGTGTGGCCACCTCCTATGTGTACGGCCCTAACCACGCCCCTTGTGTTTGTTTGCCATCCGCTCCCATACACAATTACACCTCTACATCACCCCCCCCTGTACAGCTCGCAGCCGTCCCCGGCTGCAAAAAAACCAGAATAAAGGTGCATGCCTCCCCAAAACCGTGTGTGCCTCGCGTAAATTTAACAAGAACAAGAACAGTCATAACAACAACAACAACAGGAAACAGGTAGAAGAAGAAAGAGAAAAAAAAATAACCCGGCGCACCCTCCCGAATAAATACCCCATTCCGCAAACCCAACATATATACACGCGCTCCGGATGCCCCTCCCCCACTGTCCGCAAGGGCCCCCCAACGGCCGACCTCACAATAGTCTGCGCGTTTTGGCGCGCGTTCTCGCGGCGGGCCCGTCACAAGGGCTCGACCCGGCACGCTCAGTGGTGGTTGGTGACGGTCCGGGTGCAAGAGAGTCTGGCGTCGCTGCCGAGTGACCCCCGACCCCTCCGGGAGGGGTTGGCGGGCGTGGACCCGTCACTCCTGTTGCACCTGGAGATGGAACAGTTGATGTCATGTCAGGCGAGAGCAGCGACGTCGGGGAGTCGGCGGACCCCTCACACGTTTGGCCATGCGTGTGTGTGTGTGAACCACGGGCCGGCGCAATGAACGGTTTCAACCTTGAGGGGTGCACGTACCACCGACGCCTCCCCCATTTGACGCGAACACATTGCGGCCGTAAGACCTGTACGACCTCCACTGGCCCCCGCCACGGCCGTACCAACTTTGACGAGGTTGCCAGTGGCACCTGGGGACAGTGCAACCATGCCCTGTCCCCTGGTTTCCATTTGAACACATGTACCCGCCCCAGCCGAAGCCTCTCGTTCGCCTTCTGGCGGAGTTCAGAATTTTGCACGGCCGCTTCCCGCGCCTCAGACAATTTGCTGATGTTAAATTTAACGTGTTCGGACAAGGTAGACTTCGCTTGAGGCGCCGAGAGCTTCAGCTGGGTCGTCACAGGGGGGTTAGCCTCGCGGCCATACATTAAAAAGAAAGGGGAAAATCCGGTGGCCGCATGGGGAGCCATCCTGTAGGCCTGCAACACACCGGCTATGCGAAGGTCCCAATCTGTCTGGGATTCGGACACCTGTTGGGACAGCATAGACGTGATGGTCCGATGTAGCCGTTCCACCATCCCGTCAGTTTGAGGGTGATACGGGGAGGTCCGAATTTTCTCCGTACCCAAGAGGTCGCACACCTCGCGGAGGAGTTTTCCCGAAAAATTCTTACCCTGGTCAGTAAGCAGCCGTTCCGGAGCACCTTTGTCGAGGACATAGCCCTGGACAAAGGCCTCCGCGATGGCTGCTGCCGACTGGTTGGCCAGGGGCCAGGCCATAGGCCATCTCGTGAAGTATTCGACCCCTGTCAATAAATACCTATTCCCCCTGGGTGTAGCGGGAAATGGCCCGAGTATGTCTAGCGCAACGAGCTCGTTAACCCGGGAAACCTTTATGGACTGCAGCGGAGGGTTGGACCCCCTAGCTGGTGGCTTTCGCTGCGCGCATTGCGTGCACGACCCCAGGAGATCCCCCACGTCCTTTGCCATGCCCGGCCAGAAGAAATCGAGCTGGAGCGTGGCAAAGGTCTTGTGAACCCCCAAGTGCAGAAGCCGCTCATGAACAGCCCATACCACCTTACCCCTCAATGCTGCAGGCACCACGAGCTGCTGGCGGCGGGTTTTTCCGTCCCAGTGCATTAAAAGACCCTGGAACAACCCCCACGAGTCAATGTTCGCCACCCCCTGCCCAACCCCCCCTGCGCGACGGCGCAGAGCGAGGAGGGAGGTGTCCTCCATTTGGAGGCGTCCCCATTCCGCGACCGACAACCCCAGCAACGAATCCCTCCCTTCTTGCTCGATAGGACCCGAAGCCAAAGGCGCATCGGCGGCGGCCACGAGGACCGAATCGGTGGTGACGTTCGGGGGCCTACAACGCCCCGAACCCAGGAGGCAAGCGCACTCCGAAGTGGGTGGCAACCGTGACAGGGCGTCAGCGTTCGTGTGGCGGACGCCCTTACGATATGTGGTGACAAAGTCGTAGTCCTGGAGAATCTCCAACCATCGAGACAACTGGCCCGATGGTTGTTGAACCCGCAGAGCGTACTGTAGGGCCGCATGATCTGTACGGACGGTGAAACGCCGACCGTACAGATATGGGCGGTACTGCTGAATGAAATAAACAATTGCCAATAATTCCCGACGGGTAACGCAGTACCGTTGTTCCGCTGGAGACAGTACCCGACTACCGTAAGCCACCACATGCTCTACGCCCCCAATGAGTTGGGACAGCACGCCCCCGATGCCCGTGTTACTTGCATCTGTATCGAGCAAGAAGGGTTGTGAGAAGTCGGGGTAATTCAACGGCGGAGCCCCCACCAGGGCATTCCGGAGGGCGTGAAAAGCAGCCTCCTCCTCCAGCCCCCAATGAAACCTGACTCCCTTGGACGTCAAGGCATGCAATGGTTTCGCGATCGTAGCGAAGTCAGCCACAAACCGTCGATAGTACGACGCGAACCCAATGAAACTCCTGACCTCTCCCACCGAGGTGGGAGTCGGCCAGGAGCTGACGCATTCCGTTTTGGCGGGATCAGTGGATATCCCCGAGCGCCCAACAATGTGACCCAAATACCGCACCAATTCGCGGAGCAAATGGCACTTCTGCGGTTTAAATTTTAAATTGGCAGCCCGCATTTTGAGAAAAACAGCACGCAGCCTCTGGAGGTGTTCCTCGAAGGATTTGCTAAAGACGATGACATCGTCCAAGTAAATTAAACACGAATCCCATTGTAAGCCTGCCAAGACCAGTTCCATTAACCGCTGAAAAGTTGCCGGCGCAGAATGTAAGCCCATCGGCAAGCGGTTAAATTGGAAGAGACCTTGCGGTGTCCGAAAAGCAGTTTTAGGTTTTGATTCGTCATCCAGAGGAAGCTGCCAGAATCCAGATAGTAAATCGAGGGTGGAAAAGAATCGCGCCCCCGCCAAGGCATCGAGCGACTCATCCATTCGAGGAAGCGGGTACGCATCTGCCACAGAAATTTTGTTCAATCGCCGAAAGTCGACACAAAACCGCAGTGAGCCGTCGTGTTTTTTCACCAAAACGATCGGTGCGCCCCACGGGCTGTTGGAAGGGGAAATGATATCGGCGGCAAGCATGTCATCAACAGCCGATTTGACATGATCCTTTTCGGCGGGACTGAGCCGAAAGGGATTTTGGCGGATTGGCGCGCTGTCACCCGTGTCAATATGGTGTCGCAGCAATTTAGTACAACCAATATCAAATTTGTGTTTACTAAAAACGTCGGCAAATTCTTTCAGGAGAACTCGCAGCTGCGCACGCTGCGTGTCGGACAGATCCACAGATCCCGCGCAAAGTGCATCCAGCCATCCGTCATCACAGTCCGAATGCGGTCGCGACGGAGGATCGGTGGTTACCTGACCCACGAGTGGTTCCTCATAGGGCGCCGGCGTTGCGTGTGCAAGCACGGTCCCTTGAGGAACCACGGCCGTTCGCGATCCTACATTAAGGACTGCAATGAAGGGGTCCCCATCCCCTTTCACCATGGTCTGAGCCGCTAGCAAATCGGGTCCATTGACCCCGGCCCGAGATGGTCCCAACAAGACCCCCCGATCCGCAACCCCTTTAGCAAACGGCCGACGCAACCTAAGAGGGACGAGCATCTGAGCCCCCGGGGGTACGCGCACAGTTTTTGTCACGAGCGCCTGCACGGTGGCAAACGCCCGACGCTCCGTGGTGGGGGAAGACAAAAATGTAACACGTCGGCCCGATGGGAGCTCGATGCACCCCTGGTCAATCAAGATACGGATGGGCATTTTGGCCAAGAAATCCGTCCCCAACAGGCACGGAACCGCGAGTGAGGAGGAAACCAAAACAGGCCCGGATAATTTAATGTCTCCAATGCAAACTTTGGCGCGGATTTGCCCAATAATGCCCAGCGAGCCCCCGTTAGCAGCATAGCATGGCACGTCAACAGGGAGCAAGGGACGACTTTGAACGGGAAGGATGTTATAAATCAAATCAGATATAATGGTCGCCGATGCCCGTGTCAATTAAAATCCGCACCTCTACCCCATCAATATGACCGACCACAACCGATGATCCCGCCGACGCAGCAACGACACGATGGGCGAGCTCCGACCACTGACCCGGTTGGAGCGCTCGCCGCATTTCAGAACAATCGCGCGCGATGGGCGGCGATTTTCGAACCCTGTTCAGTTGAGCGCGTGAGTGTGTGTCGGATGTGTGCATGGGCCAAACGTGTGAGGTGCCACGACTCGCCGTATTTCTCTGCTGGAGCTTGGGTGGAGACGGCGTGGCGTCCTGACGAGGTGTCGCTCCGCGCTGACGGGGAGCCCGGCATCCTGACGCAACGTGGCCTTGCAGGCCACAGTTGTAGCAGCGTGTGAGCGCCCCAGATGGCCTGGGCTGCTCCTGGCGGCTCGGTCCATTCCGAGCCTGCGGTGCCGCCGATCTCCATTCCCCCCGCCGCTCCACCCCGCAGACCTCCTCTGATGGGAGGGCGGTGGCCGCCATGGCATGGCCGGCCACCCCCTTGGCAGCCTTGCGACGCAGGGACCGCAAGCCCCCGTGGATGTGGCGCGCGACCAGCAGGGACGACATCTCTCCGTCGTCTTGAGCCAAGACGGCGATGTCCAGCTCATCGGCGAGTAGCAGCAGCTTTTCAGCCACCATGGCGTCCACTCCCTCCTCGTCCATCCGCGGGAAAGCTGCCTTTGCCAGGGCCAGGAGAGCCGTTCGGAAGGCCAGGGGCGATTCGTTGGCGCCCCGATGCCGATCGTGGAACAGCTGCCTGCAGTCCGAAGGCGGCCCATAGACGGCTGACAGCAGCTGCAGCGCCAGGTGCAGCGTGGCGCGCTTCTCCTTAGGCGCCGAGGTGAGGGTAGCCAGGGCGTCGTCGTCCAGCATCGCCGGCAGCGCGCATAGTGCCTCGGCGTCCGTCCAGTTCGCCATCTCTTGATGAGCGATGAACCGCCTTTTGAAGCCGCCCCAATCTCCAGCCGCTCCCACGAACTCCTTGAGAGGCGGCAGTCGCTGTTGTAAGGCGACGTCCGTGGCTGCGGATCTCGCTCCCTCGTTCCCAGCCGACGTTACAGTGTGGGCGGGCTGTGAGCATGGCATCGCCGGTCGCTCCGTTGTTGACGCGCTGGCCGGCGTTGATGATGTCACGGCTCGTGCTTGGCCCTCAGCAGTCACCTGACGCAGGCCGGCCCCGCCCTCTGCTCGCACTGTAGTGATGGCGGGAAATTTAACCGCGAGCCGCGTCGGGGTGGCGGGAAATGCCGGCGTGCGTCGGCTGCTGCCGTCTTCCCGCGCAGCCCCTCCAGCTCCCAGCCGCGTGATCTCCTCCAACACGGCGGCCGCGGCGTAGAGCAGCTCCGCCAGGTGGGAGTGAGCCAGCCGAAGTCCCTCGGCCGACGCATCCCCCCCCTCCTGTCGTAGCGGCGCGGGTGTACTCGGCCCCGGCTGCTCCGATCCGACCTCGGCCATCTCTGGTGGTGATTCGGCCGCGGTGTCCTCCCTCTCCGACTCCCTGGTACGTGTCGTCCCTCGTGTGTCCATCTTTGGACGTTTTACTTCTGACACCAGATGTAGTAATTTCTCAGGAGGCTTGACGACGGGATCGGAGGCACACTTATTTATTAACACAACTTGTATACAGTTAGCGAGTATACACAGGACCTAAGGGGTAACGTCCCCTTACTCGGCTAACAGGGAGACACAACATCTAAGCCCCGCTAACCTAAGCCCAAGTCCTCCACTAGGGAGCTAGGGGAGGCTACCTGTCCCAGCCCTGGTCAAGCTGGGATCCGACCCCCTGAGTTCCCAGACCTGCTCGTCAGTCTGGGCTCTCGGGGCCACGCCACCGGCTTGCCCTGGTCGGCCCTTATAAGGACAGCGAGCCAGGGGAGCTCCGGGGCCTATTCTAGCTGGTCTTCCGTCTTCGCTGGTTAAAGCTGATACCTCGACCTCGAGCCCTCCGGCTCACCCCCTCTTATAGTCCGCGGCCCCCCCGGGAGGGGCCCGTGGGGGATGCAGGTGCGGACGTCGGTGTGGCCACCTCCTATGTGTACGGCCCTAACCACGCCCCTTGTGTTTGTTTGCCATCCGCTCCCATACACAATTACACCTCTACAATAGCACAGACAGCACACAATGTTACGTACGCAAAATGGCGCCAAACGGTTCTCTATCATTGCGCATCATGCGTGATGCTGGGACCCATTACATCTCGTGGGGGATTGCTCTGCCGAACAGAATAGTTCCATGGCTCGGTTCATAACGTTCATATCTTGGGCATTCCCTCTCTACATATATATTCAAAAAATAAACACAAGCGATGAGATCACAAGGAAGGCATTGCTGTATAATGGGTGGATGGAATCGGCGACTAGTCTGGCGATTTAAATTCGAACAGGCTGACGACACTTTCTGACACGGCGTTCCACGGGCTCCGCGAGCTCACGTGGCTCAACCTGGAGCAGCAGAACCCGCGAGACAGACCCCCTCCACACTCCGCCCGCCTCGAGGGACGACGGCTACGCACACGTGGCCCGCGTACCCAGAGCGTGTCTCATGTACCCAGAGCGTGCCTCGTGTCCCCAGCGCGGTGATGCCAATCTGCACTCGTCATTTGGTGTATATGCACTGTTAACAAAAATACTTAACAATACTGCCTTAAATATGTATAATCAACGACGTTTCGGGCAATGGCCATTCGACGACGCTTTGGTCAATCGCCCTTCTTCATGGCACATACATAAGAGCCGTTGCCCGAAACGTTGCCGATCATATATACGTTTTTCTTTTACGGCAGTGTTGTTGACAAGTGCCTTTTTAAATAGTAAAGATTGCACATGCAAAAATTAGTCTTCATAAGAAAGTATGGACATGTGTTGTAAAATAAATATTTTTTTTGAGGTTTGCTGATATAAAACATTGTAAAATTACAATATAGAACTGGCTAATTCGTCATACTCATCGTATCAACTTAGTATAATAATTTATCCTATACCAATGGTATTTATGCAGAAAAATTGTATTAGCCCACGCAAAGAATAACAAGAGCAGCATTCTGATAGGGATACCCTGCACTAAGAGTATTCGCTCATCCTAATCGCATTTTCCTGATAATGTAAAATTATAGCAATAATAATTATTAGTCTATACTAAAATGTTATCCGACACTTATGGTAATAACCCACGCTTCTAATATGAGCCGTAAATAATAATGTTATCCAATTCGTCGAGTATAAGCATATGTTAATAGTGTTATCAAATACGCTAACATCATATAATATAATTCTAATAGTATCATTCTATAGTAATACATTTATCTCACACGAATATGTTTGTTCGCATTCAGTATTAGCCCACACGCATTATATCAATCCATGACGACAGCATTGACTTATACTCACATTGCTCTTAGTCCTAATCTCTACTCATGGTATCGACGTTATGAGTCCTAATCTCTACTCGTGATATTGATGTTATGAGTCCTAATCTCTACTCATGGTATCGACGTTATGAGTCCTAATCTCTACTCATGGTATCGACGTTATGAGTCCTAATCTCTACTCGTGATATTGATGTTATGAGTCCTAATCTCTGCTCGAGGATTTGATGTTATGAGTCCTAATCTCTGCTCGAGGATTTGATGTTATGAGTCCTAATCTCTGCTCGAGGATTTGATGTTATGAGTCCTAATCTCTGCTCGAGGATTTGATGTTATGAGTCCTAATCTCTGCTCCAGGATTTGATGTTATGAGTCCTAATCTCTACTCGAGGTATCGATGTTACCACGTGGGGAGCCGCACCCGCCAGAACACTCTGCAGCTGATTGGTGCTCAGACTCAGCGTGGTCAGTTTAGTCAGACTCACTCACGGTGACTGCGTGCAGCCAATCATCACTAATTGCTTTCGAGTTTTAATTTGTAACATATCACACATGGCTGTTGTCTCGTTTACTCAGGAAAGCTTCGCCTGAGTCTCAGGACTCAGTTACAGGAGGGTCCTGCCAAGTTTTCGCAGTAGCGGGGCAATTCTTGCTATGCGTGTACATCCCAGTTGAGTTATTTGCGGGTAATATTTCAAATTCAATGGCTCACTCTTGCCAATGATTGATTCACCGTTTTGTTTAACCTCTTTGTTGATTCATCGTTTTGCTTTAACCTCTCTCCGCCACCACAGCGCCTAGCCATGTAGCACGATGTTGCTTTACTGCACTGAACTCCTCCCAGAAAGCCACGCGGCTGATGGGATGTGTTAACATGTTTTAGAATTTACGTGGCAGGGAGGTAGATGCGTGCAGAGGGCGCATTATCTGCTAATTAATTTCCCCACGACAACGCTGCTCATGCTTATGTTGTGTTATGGGCAGTAACAGTGGGAGCAGTGGGCTCGCATTCGTAGTGGCAGCAGCAATAGCAGCTGCCTGGCAGTGACACAGAAGCAACAGCAGCGGCATGAACAGGAATAGTTTATAACTGTAAAGCAGCAGGAATGTCAGCACCAGCGAATAGTATCGGTGGTTTTCGCTCTAATGATAAGTTGCATTTAAAGCGGAACCAGCTAAAATCTCTCCCACCAAATGTGTTCGACCGCCTGACTAAACTCACGTTGCTTCAACTGAATGACAATCAGCTGTAGAAAGTGCCCAGCAGGAGCGCAGAGGGAGGGAAACCGACGTGGCTTCAGCAATCGGCTTTGTTGAGTGCTGAGTGCCAAATTCGGAAGGGATAAAGGCACGTGCCTGGCTTTATACATTTTCAGTAGGAGAATGTTTTTGGAAATCACCCTTATTCAAAACACTCACTATTGCGCACAGTGGTCGCATCATCTGCTGGATTGGGCAGTGTTGGTGGTGGCTACGCTGCTGCTGCACGTGGCTTCATATAATCCAGCGCTGTGGAGGCAGCAGCGAGGGTTGGTGGATCACACACATGTTATGAAACTCCCTTCCCGATGCCTGGATAGTACTTATTGTAGTATTGGGCCGAGTCAGGAGATGACAGGCATTGCAGCAATGGATTGTTGACTTTATATGTGTAGTGGCATAGCGCTGGCTGCTGGCGAAAAAGGGGATATGTGGTGTACGGAGGTTCTGACGTCAGCATCTAGGGAAAAGGTCACAGAAGGGGCCCATCGTGAAGCCTCATGAACCCGCTGGTAGGTTCCAGAAAGGGGGTGTGCCGGGGGCGGAGCGAGGCCACGCTGAGAGTATGAGGGGGGCCCCTGTGGGGGACCTCGTGGCTGTTGCTGGAAGTGGGATGATCCCCGTCGTGCTGCTCAAGTCCATCGCCACCGTTCTTCTCGTTGTCGTCTCCGTCTTCACCATCCCGGGGCGCCACTAGTCAGACAGCCTACTAACTGTTCTAACTAAGTAGTGCCGCAGACAATAGACGACCTTAATAATTAGTGTGTTATCCCGATGGTGCTTTTGTTAAATACAGTAGTGCCTGCAAGTCTTACTGTCTCCGAGTTAGTCACGACATATGTATGGAAATTTGTATGTTACCCCGCTTGTATGTCTGGGCTTTTTCCGGGCACTCAGGATTCCTTCCACACTCGTTTGTACAACGGTCAAACATCCCAACGTAGCAGGTTCTTCCTGCAAGTCAGGTTCCTCCTGCAAGTCAGGTTCCTCTAGTTAGTCAGGCTTCTCGGGGTAAATAAGATCCATTATAATTGAGTGGGAAAAATAGAATCACAAATAAAACTAGTAGGAATCATAAAATATATAATCATAGCACCATAAATCAATTAACTTCACATGACCTATATCTGAACAGTAACCAGCTAAAATCTCTCCCTTCTGGAGTTTTTGACAGTCTGACTAAACTCACGATTCTGCAACTGGATTACAATCAGCTGTAGATTGCTTTCACAGCTAACGGCTCCACCAGATGCGAGCAGCACATTCCCCAGAGGCTGGCACGATATTGAGTCTTAAATATCCATCCACTACGGCTCGATGCACGTTTACATTCATTGGCATCAGCCATGGTCACTCCCCGAAGCCACCGCCATCTCTCACCATCTTGTAGTGTCATGCTCCAGCTAGCATTATTCTTGACCGTCAGCTGTTCAACCGACGTGTCCTGCCCAAGCCTCCTCACTTTTCTGAGCAGCTTGAATGATGTCAGCAATGGGCAGATGTTCTCGACCCCAAATTGATGTTTGCAGGGCTTTCTGGTTGTACCGCACCTTGTTTGACATGTCCGACGTTTCATTCCACGTGCAGGGAGCGTCTTGATGACCTGAATTCTTCAGGAATATAATTCAGTTCTTAAAAACACACGAGAGTTGTGCAGCACAATCGCGACAACCGGCACAATCGTCGTATAGCTTTACATTATTTCCGTTTCGGTATTTCATTTGAAAAAGAATGAACACGTTTATCCAACATATAACATTAATTATGGTGGCGATGTCCAAAGTGGCCTCGAACTCGCTGGCGACACTCTCTGACACGGCGTTCCGTGGCCTCACGAAGCTCACGTGGCTCAACCTGCAGCTCAACGCGTTGCAGACTCTCCCCTCTGGCGAGACGCAGCTGCCTCCAGTTGCATGAGCTGGGCCAACCTCCCAATCAATGGAGCAGCACCCTCCTCGTCGTCGTCCGGATATTCAAATAGGGCCTCCTGGGTACAGCATTGTGATAAGTGGGCAATAATCGATAGTAGAGAATATTTAAAGTAATTAAATAATAGTAGGAATTATACATTTTTTTATTACTAGAAGTCTAGCTCCTGTGGAGGCCGTCTCGACGTCCCGCGTCTCGCCCGTCGCACCCACTGATGCCCTCTTCTTCATCCTGTGTGCAGATACTACTGACTATTGTATGTAGGGTGTGTAGGTATATGTGCCTACAACAGATTTGTTTTCTTTTTGGAGGGGGGGGGGGTCTTGTAACCATGTTGGATCAACTATAACTTTTTTATTCAGGCGTTCTGAAAGGCTCTTATTATTGAATTGACAGACACACAGACAAACGAACACATGGAACGCCGGGCTTTTATAATAGACTAGCGGGAAGTACCTGGCGTTGCCCGGGTCTTACAAATATTTCAAAACTACTCTTAAAAATCTAACAGCAGTGCGTACTGACTGTGGTGGTACCTGCTATGATTACATCAGTGCATACTGTGGTGATACCTGCTATGATTACAGAAGTGCATACTGTGGTGATACCTGCTATGATTACAGAAGTGCACCGACTGTGGTGGTACCTGCTACCACTACAGTAGTACATGCTGACTCTATAGCAGTATTTATCGACTGTATAGCACAAAGTACTCACCTGACAGAGTGGTGTGGTGAGGCCTAGTCCCGTGCAGAGCCTCCGGTCTCGCCTAGATTGTCCAGCCGGCCGAGGTGGCACCTTGGCAGGCTGGTCGTGCACGCGTCATAAATAAATAAAAGGGAAGCACACTAAAATCGCACTAAATCGCTAATTAAACTAATTTTAAGTTGTGAAAAAGGAATAGCGCTTGCTCACCACGGGGCTTACGGCGTGGTACCTGGCTAGTTTTTTACATTAACCCCACCGTTGGAGAGGCAAATCGTTAGCAAGCACGCGAACACACACAAACCCACAAACAAACCCACAAACAGACAATTTCTTACTTTCATATATATATAGATAGAAGATTGCATTAAGTCAATTTATCTAACATAAGTTTTACGTGCACAGTAACCAGCTAAAATCTCTCCCTTCTGGTGTGTTTGACAGTCTAACTAATCTCACGATTCTGCAGCTGCATTACAATCAGCTGTAGATTGTTTTCAGAACTAACGGCTCCTCCCGCAAAGAGCAACGCATTCTCCAAAGAGGCTGACGTGCCTACAACGCCTCCAATTACGATTATACACGTTTACATTCATCGTCGTCAGCCATGGTCACTCCACTGCTCGATGAAATCCCCACCAAGCCACCAGGACCCTGTGGTGTAGCGATCCACCGAGCATCTGCGTCTGCATCCGAGTTGATTTTATTGCTCCATCGGCTCTGGGAACGTCCTATCGGATGTGTTCCATTCCTTTCTTGTCAGTCCATCACTTGTCTTGACCATCAGCTGTCATCCCTTCTACAGACGCACCCTGCCCACTCACTTTTCTGAGCGGCTTGAGAGATGTCACTAATAGGCGTTTGTTCTCTACATGTTGTTCTCCACATGTTCCTCTTCCTGTCTCTCGTTGCAATGCCAAGCGTGCATCTCTCGCGTTCTTTAGCGTATTTTGCAGTTATCATCCCATTGTGTTTGTTAAATCCAAAATTAGTATGAAACGAGTGAATTATGAATAAGTTTCAGCACTTTGTCCATCAGCCTCTGAACGCCTCGCCACGCCACTTCGCCTGTGGAGTTGGACGACCGCAGCGGTGCGCGTGGGGGCGAAGGGGAGAGACCGAGACCCGGTTCAAATATCACTCGCCACTGATGTTAGCCATGGCCAGACATCGAAGTCAGGTCACCGGGTTCGTAGCGCAGTGCGCGAAACCACGTCACTACACCGCTCTCCCAAGAGCCAAGTTTGTGATCCCTAAATTATATATTGAACACCCAGGCAGGTGAGACAACTGACGTACCCTATACCAGCATTAGAGAATGGAATATTGAACATTTATACAAGTAATGCTTTATAGGTTTATTGATGATGGTGTGAATGTAAGATTTTTGCAAGAATAGCGTAATGCATTTCTATAGTTTGCATAACTTTAGTGTTTGATAAGCACACACGCATCAGATACTTTATATTGTTAACCATTGTTCTAAACTACTGCCTGGTGTGCTCTCTGGTTATACCGCGTGTTGTTTGGCATAATGTCCGACGTTTCATTCCACGTGCAGGGATCTTCTTGATGCACTTACAATTTCAGGCATTTAATTCAATTATTGAAAACACATGGGAAAGTTGTACAGCACAACCGTAAAACAATCTACGCAGTCTTAGCGTACCTACAAATTTATTTCCGTTTCAGTATTTCACAAGCGTATAATAACATGTTTATTCGATACAATATATTCGTATAAATGAATTCCAGTAGCGATATACAAACTCGATTTCAACTCGAACTCGCTGGCGAAACTCTCTGACACGGCGTTCCGTGGCCTAACGAAGCTCACGTGGCTCAACCTGCAGTACAACGCGTTGCAGACTCTCCCCTCTGGCGAGACGCTGCCTACCCGGGCGGCACTGCACAGTGCAGAGTCTTGAATACAATCCGTGCCAAATAACAATCATTGGCGCCGTTGTGGAAAATATCTCAGCATATTTTTTTTACATTTCACATCCTTCACATAATTGTCTCCACGTAAAATAAAACGTTTTTTTTTACACATTCTATTTACCACAGGCCGTTCTGGGAGGAGTATTTGTCCACAGTATTCGTTTAATACAAACTCGATTTCTACATTCAGTGTCTCTCATCAGCAGTCAGGCCCGCTGGAACCAATGCTTGTGAACTGCCAGATATCTGTAGACGGACGATGCTGAATATGGTCCTGGATCCTTCCTTCACCAACCCTCACTGGGCAACGTAGTGAAGTATGGCCAAACCGCCATGACAAACACGGCATGGGGAGGCTTTCGCCCAGGAGTGAATTGACAAAAAGGTCTGTAGCCAAGTGGTGAAACAAATATATTTGTCCTAAGAATTTTAAATAAAATTTCATGAGGGTCCTGCATTCGGATATTTGCCCACTTCCTGTGTCGAGTCGTGCGGTGCGAGTAGAAAAAACCTCACGCATCGCGGGGAGAGCACTTCGGGGATGGGTCCCAAACCCCCCAGGACGCAATGCACCAACCCCGCTTCCCATTGCATTGAAACATTTCACGCGTTATGATTTTTATACACTTGCAGTGAAACACCCAAAATAATCGTGAAAGTTGTAAATATGTTCTCAAAATATGAACGCAATCTGTTCCATATGGGCGGTTTATACCTGAACGATAACCAGCTAAAGTCTCTCCCACCCCGAGTGTTTGACAGTCTGACTAAACTCACGATTCTCTACCTGCACAACAATCAGCTGGAGAGTTTTTCTCGAGCTATAGATGCACATTGAGGGGCGTGATTTTCACGCATCTTAGAGGCTGAGAGGAGGAGAGGTAGCGCAGTGGTTAGCACTCTGCTCTGACCCGAGTTGGATTCCCGACCACGGCTAACATGAGTGGCGAATGATATCAGAATCGGCCGCGTCTTTCCACTAACCTGGGCTGACCAGGGTAGCAGATCCATTCGTTCGTCAGTTAAAAAGGAAAACACTTTTTAAAATTTCGCGAGACATTTCTATATATGCATCAAACTGGTTTAAACCGGTGATTGCATACGGTGACCAGTAATACAACAAAAAGTGGTTTTAACAACGCGAGTGTGTTTGCCAAGTTGACAGCTGTAGCAGTGCGGCTCTATAAGAGCCGCTCTTGGTGGCTGTTGCTTGAACGGTTCTCATCCCAGGGGCTGTTGACAAGGTGCAGAGTTTCAACCTTGGCGAGGCTGTCAAACGCACCGTCAGGAACGCTCTGCAAGTTATTGTCACTCAGTTGCAGCGCGACTGTGGTTACCACTGACCACGACCGTGATGACTATTCGCATTGTCAAAAAAATATGTAAGCAGACAAGACGGTTCTTTCACGAATATATCGCTCCATCTAGAAAAAAAACACGTTTTACACATCCCATCAGACACACGGCTTTCTTGGAGTGCACCATTTCAGCCGTGTTGGTTTAACACCACGCGTAGTGGAGTCCACACAAGGTGTCGCTTGCGCAAGGTCGTGCGCATTGGTGTGCGATTGTGCACGCGCACGTGTTTTAGTGTTGGGTATGTGGATGTGTGTTTATTTGTGATAGCGTGTCTTTGTGTGCGTCCGTGTTCATGAGAGTAGCCAGTGTGTGTGGTCATGAGTAATGGTGGTAGATGTAGGGTTGATCGCTACTGCCAGAAAGATTTAATGGAAATCTCCGGAATTCTTTTGCATTCGTAATCCCACGTGTAATCGGAACTGGGACAAATCTTGGCCGACGCATGTTATAGAATTGCCTGAAGCCGTTTGGTACTCGGGGCTCTGGTCCCTCCCTTCACCAATCCATGCTGGCCAGGCACCATGACACACAAGGCGTTGGGAGGTTTTCACGCAGCAGTGATTTGACGAAAACAACTACATTATTTTATAGGAATGGTGAGTATATGCGTGAAGGTCGTATAAAGGACACGTTGGGATAATGTAAGGGCAGGTAGGCACACTATAACTAAATATGACATTAAAGGCTGATGGAAGAAAGTCGAGAAAAATAAAGCAGGGAAATAGCTGAGGGCTGGGGGAGAGAGATTTGGCAGGAAAGAGGAGGGAGAAGGGAAAGCGAGAGACAGAAAGGCCGAGGGATGTGATTGGCGGAACAAAGACGGTCACCGCATCACGTGATGCTTTCAGATGCACTTCTACGGCCGTCTGGAACGCTCTTCCTTCCGATATTAGGAAGTCACCGGAGGTATGCACTTTTAAATATAGGTTGATGTCCTTCCTCCACACTTCCAATTTTCACGGTTGGCTACCTACGTTGCGAAACAAGCTCAAGATACGTACATACATAGGAATTTTGTACAAAGTGTCATTAATATTAGCATACACTCTTTAATTTGGTGGTTATACCTGGCCACTAACCAGCTCAAGTCTCTCCCGCCGGGAGTGTTTGACAGTCTGACTAAACTCACGAGTCTTGAGCTGCAACGCAATCGGCTGCAGGGTATTTCTCAGCCGTGGGTGCACATCGAGGGTACGTGTCTTCCAGACATCTTAGAGGCTGGGGGAAGAAGAGATGGCGCAGTGGTCAGCACACTGCTCCGTGAATCCTGGTGTGCCGAGTTGGATTCCCGGTCAGGGATAGCACCGGTGGTGAACAATATCATCATTGTTCGTGTCCCCCTGTCCACACTGACTATGAAGGCAGCTCCATTCGTTTTTCAGTTAAAAATAAATAAATACATTCTTTGCTTATTGGTCGACGCATTTCTGTACGTGCGGTAAATCGGTTACAACTTTCAGTTTTGACAACCCCAGTGTGATTGGCAAGTTGACAGCTGTAGCAGTGCGACCCTCGTGACAGTCAACCGTGGTGGCTGTTGCTTGGACGATTACAATCCCAGGGGTTGTTCTGAAGCTGCAGCATTTCCACCTTGGTGAGGCTGTCAAACGCACCGTCAGGAACGCTCTGCAACTTATTGTCATACAGATACAGCGCGATTGTGGTTATCACTACCCGCAATGTTAATCAGTGTTTTTAAAAATTTTGTGATAAAAAATATACAAACAAACAATACGCCTACTTCACACATCTGTTCCGCCATTTAGAAACAAACGCAAATCTGCCATCAAGCCACACGGCATTCTGGGAGTGCGTGTTTTCAGCAGTGCTAGTTTATAGCAAGCAAACTCTGGAGAAATTCTATGTCACTACACATGGATGGATGGATACATAACCGAATAGCTAAACGAGTAACTAAACATATGTCCTCGTTATGTAAAATACATTGGGATATCTGGCCATTTCCTTTGTATCCGGAGAAAACGCACACATCGTGGGGATAACACTTCATAAGAGTTGGGTCCTGAACCCACTTACTGTACTGCTATCTCCCAACCGAGTCGCAATTCACCAACCCTGGTCACACTATATATTCCCTCTCCGTGTAGCACATTTTTAAAGATGAAATAATTAATTACCGTGAAATCATAAACATCTTTTGACATTCACGCATTATTGCACATTTTTGATAGACGTTTGCAGTGAAAATAACAAAAACGTTATTAAAGTTGTAAACATCTTGTTTAATATGAACACACATTGTTCCACATGGCGGTTATACCTGACCGATAACCAGCTAGTCTGACTGAACTCACGATTCTCTTCCTGCACAGCAATCAGCTGGGGGTCTTTTTTATCGAGCTATTGATCCACATTGAGGGGCGTGTTTTGCACGCATCTTGGAGGCTGGTAGAAGGAGAGGTGGCGCAGTGGTTAGCACTCTGCTCTGTGATCCCGGTGACCCGAGTTGGATTCTGGGCTACGGCTAACATCAGTAGCGAACGATATCAGAAGTGGACAAGTCCCTTCACCCACCCGGACTGCCCAGATTAAAAGGTAAATTGTTTATTGCTCGAGACATTTCTATATGTGCATCAAGCTGGTTTAAACTGGTGTTTGCATACGGTGACCAGTAAATCTAACAAAACGTGGTTTTAACAACGCGAGTGTGTTTGCCCAGTTGACAGCTGTAGCAGTGCGACTCTGTAAGAGCCGCTCTTGGTGGCTGTTGCTTGAACGGTTCTCATCCCAGGGGCTGTTGACAAGGTGCAGAGTTTCAACCTTGGCGAGGCTGTCAAACGCACCGTCAGGAACGCTCTGCAACTTATTGTTATTCAGTTGCAGCGCGATTGTGGTTACCACTGACCACGACCGTGATGACTATTCGCATTGTCAAAAAAATATGTAAGCAGACAAGACGGTTCTTTCACGAATGTATCGCTCCATCTAGAAACAAAATAATGTTTTACACATCCCATCAGACACACGGCTTTCTTGGAGTGCACCATTTCAGCCGTGTTGGTTTAACACCACGCGAAGGGGAGTCCACACAAGGCGTCGCTTGTGTAAGGTCGTGCGTATTGGTGTGCGATTGTGCACGCGCATGTGTTTTAGTGTTGGGTATGTGGATGTGTGTTTATTTGTGATAGCGTGTCTTTGTGTGTGTCCGTGTTCATGAGAGTAGCCAGTGTGCGTGGTCATGAGTAATGGTGGTGGATGTAGGGTTGATCGCTACTGCCCGAAAGATTTAATGGACATGTCCGGAATTCCCTTGCATTCATAATCACGCGTGAAATCGGAACTGGGACAAATCTCGGCCAACGCATGTTATAGAATTGAGGGGAAAGCTGTTTGGTACTCGGGGCTCGGGGGCCTCCCTTCACCAATCCATGCTGGCCAGCGTGGTGAAGTATGGTCAAATAACCACCATGACAAACAAGGCGTTGGGAGGTTTTCACGCAGCAGTGATTTGACGAAAACAACTACATTATTTTATAGGAATGGTGAGTATATGCGTAAAGGTCGTATAAAGGACACGTTGGGATAATGTAAGGGCAGGTAGGCACACCATAACTAAATATGACATTAAAGGTGGATGGAAGGCAGCCGAGAAGAATAAAGCAGGGAAATGGCTGAGGGCTGGGGGAGAGAGATTTGGCAGGAAAGAGGGGGGAGGGGGGAAAGCAAGAGACAGAAAGGGCGAGAGATGCGTTTGGCGGAACAAAGACGGTCACCGCATCACGTGATGCTTTCAGATGCACTTCTACGGCCGTCTGGAATGCTCTTCCTTCCGATATTAGGAAGTCACCGGAGCTATGCACTTTTAAATCTAGGTTGATGTCCTTCCTCCGCACTTCTAATTTTCACGGTTGGCTACCTACGTTGCGAAACAAGCTCAAGATACGTACATACAGAGGCACTTTCTGAAAGGATCCAGGGAGAGAGGGAGAGAGGGTATATAAGGGGGTGCGTCGTGTGATCAGGGTTCCTGGGGAGATGGAGTGTGCATGTGGTGTCATGTGAGGGATTATCATTAATGATGCCTTACCCCAGCATCGCCTCGTGTGGACTTCTCTTCGCATGGGTGGACACAACTGAACTATATTCTCCAATTATATTTTGTCCGTTTACATTTTAAATGCCAAATAATGATAATTTAACACTGTATCGATCTATTGGATTATTTCACAGGTTACATGTTTAATAGACACTTGCAGTGAAACAACAACACATGTTTCCTGAGTTGTACAAAGTGTCATTAATATTAGCATACACTCTTTAATTTGGTATTTATACCTGACCACTAACCAGCTCAAGTCTCTCCCGCCGGGAGTGTTTGACAGTCTGACTAAACTCACGAGTCTTGAGCTGCAACGCAATCGGCTGGAGGATATTTCTCAGCCGTGGGTGCACATCGAGGGGCGTGTCTTCCAGACATCTTAGAGGCTGGGGGAAGAAGAGATGGCGCAGTGGTCAGCACACTGCTCCGTGAATCCTGGTGATCCGAGTTGGATTCCCGGTCAGGGATAGCACCGGTGGTGAACAATATCATCATTGTTCGTGTCCCGCTGTCCACACTGACTATGAAGGCAGCTCCATTCGTTTTTCAGTTAAAAATAAATAAATACATTCTTTGCTTATTGGTCGACGCATTTCTGTACGTGTGTAATAAACCCACTCCGGACGATATCGTATTCTCGTTTCTTGTCTTTATTCGTTCTTCGTTACACAGCTCTCTCACATCGCTGGGTTCCTTTTTCCCGTTACTCCCAATACTCGAGCGTGGCGTTCGCTCGCTTTCCTCGCTCCCTCACACTGCTGGCTAACGGCGTTCGGGAGACAGACTCCGGCCTGTCACGTGGTGTCTCCTCAAACCTCTCCACACTGACTACGAGCAGTCTCTCTCCTCCCCTTATAACAGCTGGCTCACGTGATGCCCCGCAGCCAATGATCAGCCTCACCCCTGCAACCTTCTAGATGTTGCTATACAGCCACAGGGCTACGCCCCTGGCTCGACGTCCCATTGGCTGCGGGCTGAGGCCGGCAGAGCCTATCACCATCGCCCATATTACACGTGCGGTAAATCGGTTACAACTTTCGTTTTTAACAACCCCAGTGTGTTTAGCAAGTTGACAGCTGTAGCAGTGCGACCCTCGTGACAGTCAACCGTGGTGGCTGTTGCTTGAACGATTACAATCCCAGGGGTTGTTGTGAAGCTGCAGCATTTCCACCTTGGTGAGGCTGTCAAACGCACCGTCAGGAACGCTCTGCAACTTATTGTCATACAGATAGAGCGCGATTGTGGTTATCACTACCCGCAATGTTAATAATCATTGTTTGTATTTTGTGACGAAACATAGACAAACAAAAATACGCCTACTTCACACATCTGTTACGCCATATAGAAACAAACACAAACTCTACACCTGCCATCAAGCCACACGGCATTCTGGGAGTGCATGTTTTCAGCAGTGCTAGTTCATAGCAAGAAAACTCTGAAGTAATTCTATGTCACTACACATGGATGGATACACAACTGCATAGCTAAACGAGTAACTAAACATATGTCTTCGTTATGTAAAATACATTGGGATATCTGGCCATTTCCTTTGTATCCAGAGAAAACGCACACATCGTGGGGATAACACTTCATAAGAGTTGGGTTCTGAACCCACTTACTGTACTGCTATCTCCCAACCAAGTGGCAATTCACCAACCCTGGTCACACTATATATTCCCTCTTTGTGTAGCACATTTTTAAAGGTGAAATAATTAATTGTCGTGAAATCATAAACATATTTTGGCATATTTCACGCATTATTGTACATTTTTGATAGACATTTGCAGTGAAAATAAAAACGTTATTAAAGTTGTAAACATCTTATTTAATATGAACACACTGTTCCACATGGCGGTTATACCTGACCTATAACCAGCTAAAGTCTCTCCCACCCCGAGTGTTTGATAGTCTGACTGAACTCACGATTCTCTCCCTGCACAGCAATCAGCTGGAGGATTTTTTCTCTCGAGCTATTGATGCACTTTGAGGGGCGTGTTTTGCACGCATCTTGGAGACTGGTAGGAGGAGAGGTGGCGCAGTGGTTAGCACTCTGCTCTGTGATCCCGGTGACCCGAGTTGGATTCTGGGCTGCGGCTAACATCAGTAGCGAACGATATCAGAAGTGGGCAAGTCCCTTCACCCACCCGGACTGCCCAGATTAAAAGAAAAAAATGTTTATTGCTTGAGACATTTCTATATGTGCATCAAACTGGTTTAAGCTGGTGTTTGCATACGGTGACCAGTAAATCTAACAAAACTTGGTTTTAGCAACGCGAGTGTGTTTGCCCAGTTGACAGCTGTAGCAGTGCGACTCTGTAAGAGCCGCTCTTGGTGGCTGTTGCTTGAACGGTTCTCATCCCAGGGGCTGTTGTGAAGCTGCAGCGTTTCAACCTTGGCGAGGCTGTCAAACGCACCGTCAGGAACGCTCTGCAACTTATTGTTATTCAGGTCCAGAGTTAATGTTGATGATTATCAATATTGTGATAAAATATATAAGTAGACTATTACACTCTTTGAATACTAAACGTGTATTATTTAACCAGGTAAGGCCCACTGAGCCATATAACACTTCTTCAGAAGCCACAAATGATAGCTCAACTAAGTGGCTTAATCGTGTGGAAATTTACAGCAGCCAAAAAGTATATACGCATGTTTGTAAATGCGGAGGGAAAAACCGGAGGATCCGGAGAAACATCCACACGACCACGTGGAGAAATATATGCAAATATACAACAAGCGTTGGGGTCAGGATCGAGCCAAAGTCCTCCTGCATACCAGGCAAGGCAAGACAATACACCCCCTTCACACATCTGTCTTACCATATAGATGCAAAACTAAAGACGCGCGTTTTACACATCCTGTCAGCCACGCGGGAGCCCATAATTTGAGCCATTTTAATTCTACACAAGCAAATTCTGGATTGGTTTGGACATGCAGTGTCTTATCAGCAGGCAGTCTTGCTTGATGCTGGTGAATATGATGACATTTAAATTTTTACTTTGATTTAAGGGAGCAGTTGAGCAGTGTTCGGGCAACTTTCTCTGCTAAGTAGCAAAAGAGGCATGTCTCCTCGTGGGTCACCGTTCTCAGCACTTTGCATTGTCTGGATCAACAGTCTTGCCATCGAATGACTTCACTGTTTGAGAATGGACTCGGATCCACTGGCTGAGATAAAAAAAAAAAAGCTAAATTTGTATTAAATGTATCCATCTATCATTTTATATATCCAGAAAATCCTCTCCGAATTTCCAAACTGCTTTTGAGAAGGCTCCTGTATTTTAAAATTAGGAAAATGTACTTTAGAGGAGAGCATTCATGTGAGGGAAACCAAAATATGCCGACACAGAGAAATCTCACACAGGAGCAAATATGGGTTCGAAATTATGCTATTTACCCTGGCATGGTTTAACCAAACCTGAATATACCAACGTGCTAATGACTTTTTAATCATCATCACATTGATGTATTGAAATATGTTTCCCATAATGTACACATACAACTCTCGAACCTACTGCAGTTAAAGGATGAACAATACACCAACGAACACCATTTACTATTTGCACGTTTTAGGGATTGTAACCTAACTTGGAAAGCGGGTAAACCTCTTCATGCTGAAAACCAAAAGCTTCATCGCAGTATCTTTCCTGCGTTCATGGCGGCCTTATTTCTGTGTACAGGGCGGCCTTCTTCTTGTGTACATAGCAGCCTTCTTCCTGTGTACATAGCAGCCTTCTTCCTGTGTACATAGCGGCCTTCTTTCTGTGTACAGGGCGGCCTTCTTCCTGTGTACATAGCGGCCTTCTTCCTGTGTACATGGCGGCTTTCTTCCTGTGTACATAGCGGCCTTCTTCCTGTGTACATGGCGGCTTTCTTCCTGTGTACAGGGTGGCCTTCTTCCTGTGTACATAACGGCCTTCTTCCTGTGTACATAGCGGCCTTCTTCCTGTGTACATGGCGGCTTTCTTCCTGTGTACATGGCGGCCTTCTTCCTGTGTACATAGCGGCCTTCTTCTTGTGTACATGGCGGCCTTCTTCCTGTGTATATAGCGGCCTTCTTCCTGTGTACAGGGCGGCCTTCTTCCTGTGTACATAGCGGCCTTCTTCCTGTGTACATAGCGGCCTTCTTCCTGTGTAAATAGCGGCCTTCTTCCTGTGTACATAGCGGCCTTCTTCCTGTGTACATGGCGGCTTTCTTCCTGTGTACAGGGTGGCCTTCTTCCTGTGTACATAACGGCCTTCTTCCTGTGTACATAGCGGCCTTCTTCCTGTGTACATGGCGGTTTTTTTCATGTGTACATGGCGGCCTTCTTCCTGTGTACATAGCGGCCTTCTTCTTGTGTACATGGCGGCCTTCTTCCTGTGTAGATAGCGGCCTTCTTCCTGTGTACAGGGCGGCCTTCTTCCTGTGTACATAGCGGCCTTCTTCCTGTGTACATAGCGGCGTTCTTCCTGTGTAAATAGCGGCCTTCTTCCTGTGTACATAGCGGCCTTCTTCCTGTGTACATGGCGGCCTTCTTCCTGTGTACATAGCGGCCTTCTTCCGGTGTACATAGCGGCCTTCTTCCTGTATACATGGCGGCCTTCTTCCTGTGTACAGGGTGGCCTTCTTCCTGTGTACATAGCGGCCTTCTTCCTGTATACATGGCGGCCTTCTTCCTGTGGTCACAACAGCACTCTCTTCGACTATTGCTGCCAGCCTGCACACTAGATATGCAAACGCTCGCACGAGAAATGATGGTTGCTCTGACTGGATTCTGCTCAACAGCAGTTGGTAGTACTTGGCTCCATTGTGTGAATAAGCCCAGCCAATCATATGCAAGAAGACGTGACAACATCAGGACCAAACTCGTCAAATGTTGTTGCAGCCATCCATGTTTGCTGCCAAGCCATGCTCTTCATGATCAGTCTAACACGTAGTCGTAGTAGGCTTTCGCGAGCAATATTATCCATAACAGAGTTTTTATTTTATTAGATCGCATACATAGAAATATGTCGTTAAACCCACTACAACACGACACAGCCAATTAGTAATGTTTATTCTAGATTGTAAGGTTTGTCACGTAAAAAAAACATGCAAATTAATTACTAGTTCAGCACACCGGTGTGTTGGAGAGTAAACCCACAACATTTACAATTCGAGTCCGACTTTTCGTCGGTAATTACAACGAGCGTCATCAGGCAACAGCCAGAATTGTGTAGAAATCTTTCGGACTTAAATATGCTCCATTATTACAGAATCAATTTGCCGGTGGTGTTATTTACGATCAGGGATAGAATCATGGCCAGGACAACGCACGGACATTACGTTATTCCCTTCCACCACATACTGCCTTGCCCTTCTCTGCGTCCCACCTCCCATGAACAAATACACATACAGCACATCAACCACGATGGCCATTGGAGCACGAATGTAAACAAGGGCTGTGCACGTACATGGACCTTAACAAGACACGATCGAGTAACTGTGGGAACGCAATAAACATCATCAACAGTCCTCGCATTAATCTGCAGGAGAGAGATGAAGGCCATCGGACACTCTCTTAGAACATAACGCGAATGATTTGCCTCGGTAGGGATGTTGTCAATGCTGAGAGATGTTAAATTAAACAATTCACCGAGCCATCCTGTACCTCAGCGACTTCATAAAGAACAATGCAGAGAAAGTAAAGAGGCTCTTATCCGGCTCGGAGTATCAGTCTGAACCAGACGGGGTAACATGCGACACACAAACGATGTAATAAGTGTAATCAATTAAAAAAAAAATGAAAACAAATCATGAAAATCAATACGCTAATGTGCATAAACAAAGTGTTTAATCGCTATACTAATATTTGTTGGACATTCGCAAAAACATGGACATGAACAAAGACAATTAAACAGAAGCTGAACGCACAGCAGGTGCACGAGTGAAATTGCACTGACAGAGAATATGTATGAGAGAAGACCCACACACACGTTATGGACATCGTACGAACTTGTGAGTGGGCTTGGGCAATAAATGGGCGAGAGAAGGGATGGAAACTGGTGGCCGAGACTGCTGACAGAGTGGCAGACAAAGGAGCAGGCGACATGGAATTTGTTTTGCTTTCTGGACGTCCGAAAAATATACTGACGCTGGCTGAGTCGGCCAACTTTTCTGAAGAAGTCCACAGCATTCTTAGGATGCATCCGGAGCACCTCCAGTGAAGAAGCAATGTCTCCAAAGTGCCTTCGACGAAGACGCCTGTCTGTGGGGTACTCTAGCAAGCAATGTTGCAGAGGCCTTTAGTTTGCTGGCATCTCAAGCACGGCATGGAGGTTCTCGATGTTGCATCTCAAGATAGTGAGATCAGTGCCGGCCCGAGCCTCTTGGGGGCCCTAAGCAGAATTTGATTTGGGGGCCCCCCTCCCACCACGCAGACTCATCTGTGCTAGAAGATTATTGACACAAATGTCACACTATAATGTTATAGCGAATATTATAAACGAATACAGTGAGGTTATGTATTAATAAAAAATAAAAACAACACTTAAAATACTTCACTCTTTTATTAAAACTTCTGAATACAAACGGTCACAAAAAACATATTAAATAAATTATTTGCAAATGTGCATTAAATGTGCAATCTTTTAAATAAAACCAAAATAGACAAACATTAATCTAATCAAAAATAGAATGTTACAAAAAAAAAGATACTTAAATAATGAAAGCAAACATAAGAACAGCAAGGGTTCAACAATGTCAACTGTACAACAATGACCTCAAAATCGTTCCTTCCTAGCTTTTCTGGAGGCAAAGTCACTAATGACATCATTGTATGGTATTGCTTGGCCAACTTTGTTATTAATACTAATGACTGCAAGTCCACTTAGTCTTTCCTGGGCCATTGATGATCTCAAATATGTTTTTATCAATTTGAGCTTGGAAAAGCTCCTCTCTGCTGAGGCAACTGACACAGGCAGAGTGCAGGCTATCCTGAGAGCTACCCAAAGATTTGGGTAAAGCTCACACATCTCATTTTGTGAGAGGTATGTGAGAAGCTCAAAGGCAGTCATCATAGTTTGGGGAAGTTCAGGAAGACTCTCTATCTCTACTGCCAGTGCGCTACCATCAATATCAGCCTCCTCTCCACAAGAGAGTTTTTCCCCAAGAAGCTCACATTGTTCCCTCCGGACCTTTTGATCTAGCTCCCTAAAATTGAGCAGCACTCCAAAGTTCTCTTTAACCTCACTTAGAGACTTAAATCTATCCTCCAATGACAGAATACTACGGTCCACTACAGCATTAAAAAATGACACTTCCAGCCTCTTCATAGCGTCCACTATCGGCTCATCTGCAGCCTCATAGGCAAAGTGCCTTTTTGTAGAACGCAATCGCTTCTCTTTCAGCACTGCTTCTGTGTTCATCCGCTCACAAATTTCTTTAGCAGATGTCTGTGCATCACAGAAGCCTGTTTTTCGGTAACTGATAAGTTCGCCTTTGTTCTTTTTCACAAGGTTAACCGCTACATCAAGCTGCATGTTGGTTGACTGTAGAAGCTTGCTCGTGATGTTAATTTTAGACAAAATGTCACACCAGACAACACAACAAATCTGAAACCTAAATGAACCTATCTCTTCCGCAAGGGAGTTGGCTTCAACAGCCACTACAGGGTCAGTCGCTTTACTTCTCAGTTCTAGCAGGGCTTCCCTCACCTTCTCTGACTGGTAGCGCAAAGCTTCAATACTTTTTATCCGGCTTTCCCAGCGTGTCTCACTCCAGGACTTGAGGGTGATGTCAACAAACTTCCGTAAGATGGCCCACCTTTGAGTGGACCCAGCGAACAAATTGTACAGCTTCTCCACATTTCCAAAAAAACAAGAAGCATCCGTTGATGCTTTAGCCGCATCTGAAACGGTCAGATTTAGTGTATGAGAACTGCAAGGCACATAAAAAGCTCTTGGATTCTTAACTAATAGCCTAGCCTGCACACCTTTGTTTTTTCCCTTCATATTAGCCCCATTGTCATAGGACTGCCCCCGACAATCCTGAAAAGGGATGTTCAATTCCTCAAGCCTGTTAAGGATTAGATTGGACAATTATCGTGACGTACAATTGCGCGCACCTGCCCGCGCCCGCGCCCGCGCCCACGCGAATTGTCAATGAGCCGTGACATCCGTGAGCCGTGACAAAGCAGCAGTTGTCGACAGAATTTTCTTGTCTTGAATCATTTATTCATTCATTCATTAATTCATTTATATCACTTGTTTAAGTTATTTAATTGTAAAAAAAAACGATTCGGGGGCCCCCTGGTGGCCAGGGGGCCCCAAGCAGCCGCTTAGTTCGCTTATGCCTCGGGCCGGCCCTGAGTGAGATGGTGACAGCTTGGGAATGCCAGCATCCAGCAGTGGATTGATGATGGCTGATGGTTGACGATTGCCTACAAATGTGGAGAAGCCACTGCCTGTCTGTGAAGACGTGGAGGTGTATTTGACGAGGTGTGAACCCAAACACAAATTTCCCTTTCCATGTGCAACCTCCAAAGATGAAGGGTAACGCTCCCGTGAGGAGCACTCTGCAGCTGATTGTATTCCAGGTACAGCGCGGCCCTCCTGCACACAGCTCGTTGGTCTCTCCGAATGTAACATGAAATGTCTACATTGAATGTGAACATCATTGTTGTAAATCGGGGTGCCACTGCAAATATGCCATCACTCCGCCATGCTGAGTGTTGCCTTTGTTACTGTAAAGGAGAGCCGACACAAGGTTGCAGGGGTTCGTCCTTTATTCCTCTTCTCCCATCCACACCTGTCCCCAGCCGTCTCAATCTCGTTCCCGTCAAAGCTTCCCCTCTTCCCGCCCGTTCTCCCCTCATATCTCCTCGATTACCCCTCCCCCTTCTCCTGTCACCGTCCCACTAACCCTCCTATTGGTGGGAATCCTTCCCCTGACACCCCTACATTAGCATGCGAGCACGTGACTCATGCGGCCGTATCCAACCAATCACAGCGACGTGCAATGAGAAGACTTTGCAAGGACTATGACGTCGCTGCTGTGGGTTGCAGACGCCCCACGTGCGACTTTGGTTGCCCACTGATGAAGGCCTCGGTATGCCGATCAACACAGACAACAACATTTCTACAAAAGCATCACTGTTAAAAGGAGTGTTCACCTCATAACCTCACCTTTAAGCACAGCAGATACACAATACGAATAATGCTGATGATTGTTTTGCTATGCTAAAATCATTGCAGGCTGTCGTACTGCAGTACAGCAAGTATGCTGTTGGCACGTGCCTAGTTTCCATTGCTGTGCCCTATTATCAATGAGTACTGCATTTTTGCGCCGATTAACAAATTACCCAAAATGTATTCGATCTCGTCAGATCTCAGGAACTCATCACCGTTTCGGCTGAAAGTGCTTGGGTGGGTGACCACCATGCACAAACAGCAGGTGTTATAGGCTGCGGGGCCACGTGGTGGGCAGAAGAGAGCAGTGCAGCAAACACCATTGTTGTTCTGCACTTAGATGTTTCCTTGCCTATGACCCTCACCTTCAACAACTCACAATGTCCAAAGTGGTGAAGGATGACAAAATAACCCCCAGGAGCCATCCAGCAGTGAATTGACCAAGGGCTGTATACGTACCTTGAGCGTCATCACAACTGTTAAGCATATCCCCATTGTTGCATGGCTTGTCGTGATGCTGTTTCGCATTGCCATAATCAAGTGGCACGGTAATTGTGGTATGCTGTGTTAACATTAATAATTTTGTTACTTATCTTGTAATTAAATTCATTTTTTGTAATTGGACACTTTGCTCAGAAACAAACGGCTACTCTCGGTCGTTAGACCACCTGGATCGCAATCAGCTGCAGAGTGTCCCCGATGGGGTATTTGACAAACTCGGCAGCCTGGAACGGCTGGATCTGGAAAACAATAAGTTGCAGAGCGGTTTCTGGTGGGCGGCGAAGTGAGTCATTGGCTGCGTACGGTCTGTAGCCTCGTGCCATCGCTGTTTTGGCTCAATCGCTCATCGTGCTGCGCCACGTTTGACTGTGCGTGAATTATCGTGTCTCTTGGCACGAGCATATCCAATGACGCTGTCGTCCATGAGACCACGGCACTTGTTTTTGCTGCGACCGTGTTACATCGTCAGGATCAACCATCTTGCCATCCACTGACTTCACCGTTTGAGAATGGACTCGGATCCACTGGCTCAGGTACAGGATGTCACAGCTGCCGCAGTTCCACGAGTTGGAGGTGAGGACTATCGTCTGCAGGTTGGGAGTGACGCATACTTCTCATTTTATAACAACAAAATCTGCGCAAAACAACCACGTTACAGGGGAAATCGTAAATACTGCGAAGAACATATATTAATGTCCATGAAATACATTTCCTTTCACTAAATTTGGCATGGACAAATACATTTTTAAATGTGGTCAAACAATCCACACGTCTGATCCACAGGCATGCAGAGGCGTTCATCTAGCAATGTTTTTTACGATGGGGCTGTACATTATACACGCATGGTTTAGTCAACGTTATCGCAGCATGGGACATCATTGACTGCTATGCTCAGGCAGAACAAGGGGCACGTATGGAGAACCCAGTGCAGCTGATTGGAATTCAGCCACAGCTCCTTGAGATTAGTCAGTCTGTCAAACACCCCGGATGGGAGAGACTTCGCGGTGGTTGATTATCAGTATAGACGGAGCTGTCTACAGCAGATACGAGCCCATTCAATCAAGAACAACAGCAACAATAATAATGATATTTAAAGCGTTTAATAAGATGAATATAGAGGCTCAGTAGCCGAGTCAAGTGACTTTCGTCAGCAGTCGAAGGCATTCTTTCTGACACGGCCGATTTTGTGCCGCGTGCTGCATTTGTTCGTGGTTCGAGACCAACGGCCGCCCTGGTAAATACGATGGATCCATAAACCAATAAAACACGATGTACCGTCTGCTTCGCAGTGGACGCTAAAGAGCCCACAACCTTATATATGTATATATTCATGAAAAAAAATAGGTCCTTTGTGTCGGAGTCGTGGACCAAAGTTGAAAATGAAAATATTAAATTTGGCAAAAACCCCCCACATCGTAACATCGTCCTCTACTGGAAGACTAATGCCCTGGGGTCCTTTTGGCCACACTGCAGCAGCAGGGCATTGGACATTGGACGAGACGAGATGGGGCGTGATGTCAGGCTCGCCGTGTCGCTTGAGCATTGAAGCGCTCTATAAAGGCACATTATTAACCTTATATTCCACGTACGAATATAGCCTACATAGCCTACTACAGTGAGCATATTCATATCATTTAATTCATATTGCGTTGATGTATCTCATTGTTCTGGTTTTTTTGCTCTCCTTTTTATGACTCGGGTCTCCCCTGTGACAGATGTTGTGATTGTGAATAATGGTGCTGGTGGTAGATGTGGTGTAGTGATAGATGGTGGTGGTTGGTGGTAAATGTGGAGTGATTAATAGTGGTGCTGGTGGTAGATGTGGTGTAGTGATAGATGGTGGTGGTTGGTGGTAAATGTGGAGTGATTAATAGTGGTGCTGGTGGTAGATGTGGTGTAATGATAGATGGTGGTGGTGGTGGTAAATGTGGAGTGATTAATAGTGGTGTTGGTGGGTGTTGTGTTGTGGTTGTGTGGAGTTTCCGCTCATATCAGCGGCTGGCTTAGCTCGGGTTGCTCACTGAATTCTGCCTTTGACCATCCGCCCTCTTTTTATAATTTCTCTCACAGCACTCGAGTCGCGTGTGCACGTTACACCGTCTGGATCAACAGTCTGATGGTGCATCTATAAATATATAAATCATATATATGTACATACACAGATAACAGCATGCATTCACACATGATGATCATAATCATTTACATTTGTAAAGTGGCGCATTTAATCCGTAGATCCCAATGCGCCACGACCGTGTATGGAAAGCAGGAAACAGCCAGAGCATGCAGGGTACACGACCAGAACACGGGTCAATGGCGAGTTTAAAGCGGTGCGTTTTCAGGCAGGCTTAAATATCTCGAGCGACTATGATTGTCTTATGAGCAAAGGCAAAGCGCTCCAAAGATTGGCAGCTTCACTGACAAAAGGCCCGTGAGCTCCTAATCCCCACACTGGTCACGTGGGATCTTTGCAGAACATGTCACTCCTCGCCTCTCCCCATGCACCGTCGCCATTCCGCATGGACTCGTGTTGCAATGCGTACGGGTTGAACACTTCCACCTCCTCCTCGCGAGAGGCGAGTAATGTGTGTGTGGAGAACTTATTTCGCACCCTACGGAGCCAACTGTGCTAATCCGAGGTGCGGGGGAAGGCCACGTGCTACATGAACGCTGCGTTGGCAGTCTCGACAGACACTCCTACGGCTTGCTGTGAAACCTCCATGCACACTCGTTAGCTGTGCGAAGCTTTCAAAGGCACCGTCAGGAACGCTCTGCAACTTATTCATATTCAGTTGCAGGAGAACAATCATCATGCTAATGCGATTGCTAACATTGATCAATAATAGTGTCCATGATCTGTAATGATATTGGTCTCGACGAGGTCGCTATATATATACTAAATATTGCTTTATTGGAAACCACACATCGCTCATAATTAAATATTAATTGTTCTCGCCCTGTAACCAATTCTATCGCTGTTTGAGGAGCAATAATAGCATCATCCGAATCATCATAGTCATCATCATAACCATCATCATTATTATTGGCAGCAACAGTAGCAGCAAGAGCTGCGGTGGAGGTGGAGGGGCCGGCATGCACGGCAGCATCTCGCGTAATTCATACTCCAACCGTACACCGCGTGTCCATCTCCCCTGCCGCCTGTGATCATTTACATTCCATTAAGAGTTGTTTCGCTCCCAGATTCCCGCGTGATTCAAAGCAGACTCCACGTGCATTGGTCAGTTGCATAAAATGTTCTGAGTGGAAACTTCCACTTGGCAATGTAAGCACCCGGTCTCGTCAGATCTCGCAAGCTAAGCAGTCTGGAGCCTGGCTAGCGCTTGGCTGCGCGGCTGCGTGGCTACCATATAGCAGACGGCAGTGCAGCTAGACCCATCGTCGTACTGTACTCGTATGCTCCCACGCACTGGCACTCATGGGCTTAGTGAAATATGGTCAAATTAACTTTGCAACCCGCACGGCGTGGGGCGGGCTCCATCCAACAGTCGACTGACAATTTTGTTATTGAAAGCAGTCTAAACCAATCTTCATATCTTGTAGAAATTGAAGTCCCATGCACGAGTGTGCACATTATTTATAGCCATACCTCTTTACACGTTGTGTACAATGTAAAACAATGCCTTAAACATGAGCGTGCCCTAGATAAGCAATAGCTATAGCTGAACCTCCATGACCATAAAGTATGACAAGCAATATCTTTTCATGTAAACTCTGATGTTAGACTTGGCTGAGAATCGAACTCACGTCAGGTGCAAAGCGCAGCGCGCTCACCATTGCGCTACTGCTCCCCATGCAATGGCTGTTAACTCTGGTTTAAATCAGTAGTCTACGTAATATATATCTCTATGTGATGTTTCGCTTTGTGTTCATTAACAGATTTTAGTTTATTAATGTATTCTTTTATTATTCTTTGGTTCTTTCTATCACGATAACACACAAGAGGCCTCGTGTAACTTCACGAGATGGAGGTAGAAGATGGCTCACGAAGGCTATCATACCATTTGCGTCATGAGAAATACGTGACCATACTTCACCACACTGGTCTGTACGGGTTGGTGAAGGCAAGGAACACACAGTGCGGTAATGGACTGCTCTGTCCTCTGTTGCACACTGCGTGGCCTTGCAAACCCGACGACAAACCGGTCTGTCCATCGTGGCCACCCATCCCGGCACCATCTAGTCTCAACGCTGCTTCACTTTCGAGATCTGTCTAAACTTGGCATAAGCCGGAAGACTTGGTCACGGGCAATGGAGGCACGAGATGCGGGTACACAAGGGAGCGGTGGCTGCTGCAGTTCCAGTTGTTGCTGTCGAGTAGAATCGTCTGCAGGTTGGTGAGGCGGTCAAACGCTCCGTGCGGAATGCTCTGCAGCTGATTGTTATTCAGGTTCAGGCTACAGAGAAACGCATCGCTTCGCTCTCGGTGACACCGCGACCAACGCTGACAATCAGCAGTAACGCAGGGATATCGTCGTATTAGTTCTTACCATTGTCATGTAAGTTAAACATACGCGGTATAATTATGCTGAACGTCCCCGCTATCGCCGTGGGTGTGGAGGGTCGCAATCTCACGACCTGACATTTCACTGCTTCTATACGTGGTGCTTTAATTGGTCACGTGCAATTGGGCATATCAAATGCTCGTTTAAGTAGTACAATTAATCTCTAGTGTAATTACTCAAATGCATAGTTCGTGTAATTCGCCCCATTCAATGCTAGGGTAATGAATCGAATGCAATGACAGTGCAATTAGTCACATGCATTGCTAGCGTAAGTCGTTAAATGCATCGTAAGTGTAAGTAGTCAAATGCGTTGTATCATTCGTCAAATGCATCGCTAATGTAACGTGAATGGTCTTCATGCGTCGCGTTCACGAGCCGGCTGTACCTGAGTGAGAATAAGCTGCAGAGTGTTCCTGACGGGGTTTTCGACAGCCTCACCAATCTGCAGACCATGTTTATTGACAACAACCCCTGGGACTGGGGTTCGTCGCTTAACTTGAACGCCTCGTGTCGTGTAGACGACACACCTACTACCCCTCGTTAGTTCCACATCAGAAGAGATAGATTGATAATGATCTCAACTCTACGTGGTTTCCCAAATCGCATTGCTAAATACGCACCAAGATACACAGAACATCGTTCGTGTCTATATTTCTCATGATCCCTTCATGGGGTAACCTTGGCCATACTTCACCACGGAGGTCAGGGCGGGCTGCTGAGGCTCAGCCTCGGGACCAGTCCAGCTGCCACTCGCCATCGATGTTGGTCGTGGCCAGGAATCGACCTCATTGCTTCATACTGAAAATACATTCATCAGTAAACCAGTCTGAGATTGCGACAAAATGTCATCACAATCAGAATGAAGCACCCAGACGTGCATTCAACTGGGTTGAGAAACTTATACAATCGGTAACCCTGTTCCCAATGGGCTAGAACCACTACAGCTTATACTATGGGGTTAGTTAGGTTGATATATAAGACATATAGGACATTTTATATTTAATTCCATATCTCCAATCAAATCGAATTTGATGCAACAGGTCACATCTAAACGTTTTTAATTTCAGCAAACGATACCAACGTTATGGCTGGTCTCCGAATTAGTCACTTTCAACCAATATAACCTACGTCTAATCTGCATATACCTAACATCATACACAACCATATACACCCCTCTTAGCTACACATGCCAACCAACATACCTCTCACCTACACTACACCAATCTACACGTTGTTTTAGCCACGTTGCGTATTCGTGGTACAGACGGACTGTGAGAAACCAGATTGCTGTACCTTTCGCATTGTTATTGGACAGTGCTAAGGGCTGTGTTGACGTGTGGGCCGCTAAATGTTTACTGAAGCTGGATTGCCACCCTAGTAAGTAGATTTGTTCTCAGCGTTGCTTGAAGTCTATCGTCTCCTCAGTGTACAATCCCAGGGGTTATCAAGCAGATTCATGGTCTCCAGGTTGGTGAGGCTGTCAAACGCCCCATTAGGAACACTCTGCAGTTGATTCGTGTCCAGGTCGAGCCTGTTCCTGTGCCACATCGTGTTTATGCAATCCATTGTAGCATATGTGAAACTCATAGTGATACAATACAATTCTCATGTATATTTAAAACTGCTTATTATAATGGATATTTAAATCAAATCATCTTCATGTCTTCCTAAACACATTAATTATCATCCTTATAATGCACATTTAATCGGTCTAATTCCTGTCTCATGCGCTGCAGAGAAGGACCATTGCCCGAAGCGTCGAATATTATACATTCGTTGCAATTTCAGGCAGTGTTATTGCCGGATGTGTTTGTTGTGTTGCATGTTACATCGTCTGGAGCGGAGTGCTTGCCGTCTGCAGACTTCACTGTTGGACCGTAATCTCTGATCCACTATCATTCGACTTAAATCAGCTCATTGATTCCCCCGCACACACGATTTACGATTGAATATACGTGTCGCGAGCACGGGATTCTATTTATTATTCATCGCTGATTAATCGAATGAGTGGTCATCGCAAGCCTCAGCTGGAGACGATAACTCTGACGTCCAATGCGTGGAACTGCAGCAGCTGCGGCATCCTCTACCTGAGCGAGTGGATCGGAGCTCACGGTCCAACAGTGAAGTCTACAGACGGCAAGCTCACTGCTCCAGACGATGTAACGCAAACTCAACACATATTGGCAATACGACTGCCTTCAAAGTATAGGCGAGCATGCGTCATGGGCGACGATTCCACGCGGACAACACGCCGATAGCACGTCCACAGCGGAGATGGAGCCTGCAGCAGCAGCAGCAGCTGTAGTCTCGGCAGAGGAGGCGGCGAGAGGCAACGCAGCATCCCCAATAATTAAGACTCAACCCACACGCCGCGTGTCCATCTCTGCAGCCGCCTGTGACCGTTTCAATTCCGTTGCGAGTCGTTTCGCTCCGAGATTGCCGCGTGTATCACAGCAGATTCCACGTTCGTTGGACAGTTGCCTAACAACTCTGAGTGGAGACTTCCACTTGGGCACTCCACTTTGACACTGGAGCCCGCTGGCAAATCACCCAGTCGCGTCTCATCGCTACAGACAGAGTGGCCCACAAGCCGGGGCACAGGGTTTCATATTTACTTTGACAAATCACATAGGATCATTAGAATTACGTACTTTAACAAATCACATAGGATCATTCGAATTACGTACTTTAACAAATTACGTAGGGTTATTTCATTTATTTTAACAAATGTTCAAGCTAACTAACATTCACACGAATACATATATGAATTATTTAAGATTAATTTTGAGATTAAAGGTGCCTTCTTTATAATACGTGAAAACTAATTGAACTCGTTTGTCTTGAGTACATATTCTTTCAATTTGTAAATAAAATCTCAAAATAAGAAGAAAAATATGAATTTACAATGATAACATATTAAATATTAACTTAAATACACATTTAAAATATGTTAATGACAGCGTTAAAATAAATTAAATCATCCTCCGTGTCCTGACTTTTGAGCCACCCTGTATGCCACCAACCATCACACACCACACACACCTACCTCTGGGCTACACACCGTACAACACACCTCTCACCCACACCACACACACCTACCACTGAGCTACACACCATACCGTACAACACACCTCTCACCCACACTACACATACCTACCACTGAGCTACACACCATACCGTACAACACACCTCTCACCCACACCACACACACCTACCACTGAGCTACACACCATACCGTACAACACACCTCTCACCCACACTACACATACCTACCTCTGGGCTACACACGTACCGTACAACACACCTCTCACCCACACTACACATACCTACCTCTGGGCTACACACCATACCGTACAACACACCTCTCACCCACACCACACACACCTACCACTGAGCTACACACGTACCGTACAACACACCTCTCACCCACACTACACATACCTACCTCTGGGCTACACACCGTACAACACACCTCTCACCCTCACCACACATACCTACCAAGTGCCTAGCTACGCGTTCGTTTGATCATGTTGCGTATTCGTGAATAAAGTCCAATCACGCTCTAGCATTCTATACACACGTGTGTGTATATATGTACACTATGTTGAATTTCTTTCGCACCGTACATAGCCAACCGTGCTGATCGGAGGTGTATCGACTTACTGTGAGAAACCAGCTTTCTCTACCTTTCTCATTGTTATTGGATAGTGCTAAGGGCTTGTTGTTTACATGTGGGCCGCTAAAGGGTTTAGGAAGTTGGATTCACGCCTCAGTAAGAAATATTTTCAGCCTTGCTTCAAGCCTACAGCCGTCTCAGTGTACAATCCCAGGGGTTGTCAAACAGATTCATGGTCTCCAGGTTGGCGAGGCTGTCAAACGCCCCATCAGGAACACTCTGCAGTTGATTCCTATCCAGGTCGAGCCTGTTACTAATATGTGAAACGAATAATAATACATCATTATAATGTGGATGTTAAACATTGTTATATATTCACTTTTTTATTTAATTGTTATATGTTTTTCTATCTACGTGACTTTACCGAATGAACCATAGAATATGATACATTATTATATATTTAAACCAAATAATCTTCACACCTACCACAACACAATCATTATCATCCTTATAATTTGGCGCATGCCGGAAGACTTGATCACGGGCAATGAAGGCACGAGATGCGGGTACAGAAGGGAGCGGTGGCTGCTGCAGTTCCAGTTGTTGCTGTTGAGTCGAATCGTCTGCAGGTTGGTGAGGCGGTCAAACGCTCCGTGCGGAACGCTCTGCAGCTGATTGTTATACAGGTTCAGATGAGAGACGAACGCGCCGATTCATCTTCACTCTCGGCGATGCCACGACTCGCACTGACAATCCTCGACGCTGCAGTGATGTCGTTTCAGTCACTTCCATTGTAATTCTTCGTGTAAAATTTGTGGAGTTAAACATATCAAGCGCAACGTCTCTTGCTGCGGAATGCAAACACCGCAATCAAACGGTATGACATTTTATAGCTTGTATACGCGTTTTGTATAATGTATCAATGCATTGTTCGTATAATTAGTGAAATTTCATGTCTGTGTAATTTGCATTAATTTAAGCATATAATTATTCGCACATTCATTAGCTATTGACATCCACATGTAATCTATTGTGCCGTATGCCAGTGCTCAGGCTGAATGACAATAAACTACAGAGCGTTCCTGACGGGGTTTTCGATAGCCTCAAAGCCATGGACAGAATCACACTCGAGAGCAACCCCTGGGATTGTGACTGCGTACAGCAACCACAGGTTCACGGGACCGCAGGCCTCACAACTTAAATCCCCACCCCACCTTGATCACATCTCAACGAATATCAAATGAAAATAGGGTTTTTATACAAAAACAAACATTGTATTCCCATTATATTTTTGTTTCAATTGTTGAAGCAATCATTCTACCACTTTTTAGTCTATTGTAACGTTGCTTACATATCAGCTATTGATTAATCACTAAACAGACTAAACCCACTTTATGATTCCGAATTTCGATTTGGACTGGATGTACCATACAGGACCCACCATAGTGACATCTACTTAAATTCCAATATCACTTCACTTGATGCAAGAGGAAATCGACATTGGGCCCTGTTCATCCATAACATCCTTCTTGGCAAATCTGTGCTATACTTAGCTAACTCGTTAACCCCATTATGAAATTCAAGAAACCTAAGGCGCCCATAGAATTGCCTTTTAAATATCCCTAGAACAAGAATCGGAAAAGGTGACAAAGCCTTTGCCGTTGCAGCACCAACGTTTTAGAAGAACCTTGTTTCCTCCCTTAACATTATACATCTTCGTTCAAAAGATATCCTGAAGCAGAAGATTCGTGCTGGATTAAGTCACATTTGCCAATGTGATTTGTAACTTTGATCGGGTAGAGAATCGAACACATTATTATTCACTGCACGCAGCGAGCCCCGCCTGGGGTTGGGGAAGTTGGCACGGACCACGCTCAGGGCGCGCTACGAGGCGCGTTCAGCAGCACAGTCACAATACCCAGGGGTTGTTGTTGAGGGTCATGTAGTCTAATTTTCCCAGGCTGTCAAAAGCCCCATCGGGAATGCTGATGGGGCTTCTGTGCGATCGCAGTCATGTCCATTCTGAACTGTGAAAGCGCAGCGCATCACACCGTGCTAGAGAATGGCCCACGGAAGAGGATATCAAAGCGCTACCTCTGAGATCCATTTTAAGTGAGCTTTGATCTACCACACACAATGAAGGAAATTTCTTTCCACGCGCACTGTCACTCAAAGTAATGTTCACTATCAAACCGATCTGTTTAATCATCGGAGCTGGAATGTTAACCAAATTAAGTGGGGAACTAAATTTAACGAGATATTTCTTTGTGTGTGTGGACATTGGTGACCCGGATTAGACTATCAGCTTTCACTCCACTCGCATCGCCCGAGTTAATGAATGTTTCCCTCTTGTGTACACGTGCAACATTGGCCAACTATAACAATGTGTACATTTGCATTAGAGTTGCCATGCTATGACTATACTAAGATATATCGTACAATGTGAGATCTGCAATAATTGTATCGTCCGTTTAGTCAAATACCGATATATCGTGATTATCGTTGCTCCTATTAACTATAATTTTTTAACAAAGTAAAAGTGCAATACAATAACAAACACAATTATGAAAGTGCAACTTAAGTATTACGCCTTATATCATGAGTATAGTTCCTGATGGCTAACATCCACTGTGAGTGACATCAGAACCAGTCCTGGACCTCCACTAGATTAACTCAGCCTTAAATGAGTACTTGGTGCGATGTGTAAACATCAGCGCCGGAGACACAAAGGCGGCCGGCCGGACGTCGTGCTGGTCACACCGCTCCATCACGCACCGTAGCGGCCTTAATGTGTGTTGATCTTCTTTCGCACCGTAAGTAGCCAATCGTGCTAATTGGAGGTGCTCGCAATAACAAAGCTGTACGGTTGATATTTTATTCATAATGAGTTTATTTTATCGTCTTTGTATAATGTTACGTCTTAACGGTAGCCCTCCAGCACTCGACACAGGCTATCATATTAAGTTGTCACGTGGACAAATATGCTCATTTATTTGTTTTTCAGCAAACTGAAGAATGTTTTTTTTTAAGACAAGCAACATTGACATTTTTTTATCCGATGTATCACTGGAGATTACACCCATAATCATCCGGCGTTAACAACAAATCTCAGCTCCCTCGCGATTCTAACCCAAAATAAACTATAATTATGAATCGTGATATCGCATACGTAGAAAAATCAGTTTATCTCTGCACCCGTACGTGCACGTGTATGGCAAGCAGCAGGCACACCCCAGGGGTTGTTGCTGAGCGTCGTCGTCTCCAGCTTGGTGAGGTTGTCAAATGCGCCGTGAGGAACGCTCTGCAGTTGATTGGTAGACAGCTCCAGGGGCTACTGTGACGTCAAGTCTCGCTCTTCTCATCGTCATAGCGACACCATGTATCACAGGCGCACGTGATTTCACGTAACTATTTGACTAATTGTCATTTCGTTGCTGTAAAAGAATATGGGTTTGTATATACTGAACGCTGCAATGCTGGCCTGCATATATACTGTGAAGGGCAACACGTTTTATGAACGTAGTGCTTTATACACAACATATACATATTATCATCACCAAAATGACCATTATCAGTGTGAAAAATTACTAAATGCCATATACAGTAATCGTAATTCCTCTTTGGTTCTTTCGGTAAAGTAACGTAGAAAATAGAATATAATAATAATAGAATACGACATTTCTGTTGCAACACTAGCAGCCATCATCAGGTAAGAAGGAATGATAAAACACAGACACGGAAACAACATGTGTGTTTCGCTCGATGTGTCTCTGCATGTGTGTCTGCCTATGTTGTTTCCGTTTCCGTGTTTTATCACCACCCCTATCACCACCCATTTCACTACCCCTATCACTACCCCTATCACTACACCTATCGCTACCCCTATCGCTACCCCTATCACTACCCCTATCACTACCCCTATCACTATCATTATTTTGCTATAGTCTCTGCAAGCACTGAATTATCCTGCCCAAGCCTATCAACTGCCGCCCTGAACTATCCGTATCATTTAACGATTGTGTCTCCAGGCATGAATCTCTTTCTGCAAGGGGGCCGCTCACACAGGCCATTGCATGTTCACGGTGTCGCAGGAGATGCAATGCACGTTGCCTCTGAAACATGGTTGGAGGGGAGTTGTGTGAACGAGTTGAACCTGAAATCCAGAGACGTGGTGTCCGGAGGAATCCCAGGTGTGCTGAAATCGACACCCCTATTCTAATCAAACAGCTGCTACTACTCTTTCACAAACTTAAAATGAATGCGTGCAATGTTGCAGTGTGGCCAAATCACCCGAACTGCGTCCCGTCTCGCCAGATCTCAGGAGCTAAGCTGGTCATAGCCTGGCAAGTGGTTTGATGCGTGATCGCTATATATGACAGCTGTTATAGGCTGCTGTGGGGCTATCGTTGTGGGCATCAGAGGGAAGTGCAGTATAATCCATTGTTGTACTGGACTTCTATGCGCCCACGTTTACGTTTCACTGCACCAACTCACACTCACCAACATGGTGAAGTATGTTTAACATGTAGGCTTTGGCGACCAATATTATTCATAATAATTACAATACCCCCCCCCCTCCTCCGCCTCTGATCTCAGCGCCTGATGGGTTCAGTGATGACGTCATCTTGCTCTATTTAAGACCGGAAGCAGGTGGATTGTTTCACTGTACTGGCAAATCGCCCGATGGTGCTGGATGATGAAATTAGCAGAGAAAAGTCACGGCACTCAAATTGCCAATGTTGTAAATTTACTCTCCAACACACCGGTGGGCTGAAGTAGTAAACTAATTGGTGCGTTGTTTATGTGACAAACCTCACTGGCCGTGTCGGGTGGTGGAGGGTTACGACACATTTACACTCACGCGGTCTAACCCCACAACCTGTATTATGGTAAAGTGTGATCAGACCAGCTCCCAGGACCCGCCCTGCTCGGGGAATCCCTGCTGTAGAAATGGACCCACAAAAAGAGTTGTACGTGTAACACCATATAAAGCATCCAGTACATACAACCATCTGTTATACACGCAGGCTGTGGTGCAATGGTGCCCGTGTTAACCCACGCTCTTGCTTGCGGCGAAACCCCGTCTAGACAGAGCCCCTGCAACGTATTGGTGCTCAGGTCCAGCAGAGTGAGTTTAGTCAGTCTGTCAAACACCCCAGGCGGGAGAGACTTTAGCTGGTTATTGAGCAGGTAGAGCTCTTCCAGGTGACAAACGTTCGCTACCGCCGTATATGACGGTATACACGCACTCTTCCTACAGTCAAATCTATACAAACGCTGTTGTCTACATAGTTTTATCCACAAAAATCCAAATGAACGGTTACATTTAATTGCCATGACACCACCACAGTATGCTCTTGAAATATACAAGTTTGACTCATCAAAACAATGTTGTATTGACGAATACGTATAAAGTAGACGTTTACTTGGCGAGCGCATTGCAACATGAGCATCGCTCCTTTGTGTGCCACACTGATCCCAGGCTAGAGACGATTAGACAAGGCCGGGCATTGGTGACTGCACGCTGCCAGCACTGTGGCGACAAGGGTTGGGTGGATCGCACAAATGCTGTGGAAACGTTCTCCCCGTGGGTGTTGAGGTGCCATCACTCGGTTCGCCAGGAGTCAGATTCATCTCTCGATCTGTCCCTTCTGAATGGGATAGAGTGTTTCCCCCTCGCCCAAGTGGGTTTTTTCTGGGTACTCCGGTTTCTTCCCACATGCATGAACGCTCATTATTTGAATGAAAACATCTTCAAATGTGCGTCCCTATGTCTGTGGATTGTGCAGCGCTGCGTGATGCATTTGCATCCATTACGCTGCTGTATTGAAACTAATAATTATTAAGGTCAATGTGATCGGCTATACTGACTCCTCCATCGGCAGTGCACGAACCCACGACTCGTGCCCTGACGAAGGCTGCGCTGCTGCTGTGTGTGGAACATCCACAGCTGAATCTCGTTGGGCTGAGACAACCAAACTCCCGCTTCTCGATCTAAACTTGAACAATGTGCACTCCGTTTAAAGTGCATATCTACAAAACGTGTTTTGTGTACTCATGTAGGTTAATTGTAACCTTTAGACGTAATTCCATTATTAGCTTAGCTTCTAAATAAGTACTGTACCTGAATAACAATCAGCTGCCAAGTATTCCAGCAGGAGTCTTTGATAAGCTCACCAACCTCGACAGGCTGGACCTGTTTGCGAATCAACTGCAGATCGCTTCTGTGAGAGACCCAGGCGGCAGGCGAGCGTGTACAGCGATGTCATTTACAACTCATAGTACACGTGTTTATGCTATCAAAGTGACAATGACTGCGTGTGAACTTTAGCTGAGCGTAATGCTGAATTACATTGGCAGTTTCAGGCTACATTCTGGTATTTAAAAACTCCACATTATTAAGACGGTGTATGAACAATACATAGCAGCAAGATACAATATGTATCATACGTCGGCTTTCGCGACCAATGTTGTCTATAATAAAATTATTTTGAGCTAGATCGCGTAAATATAGCGACACATTGATACTTGCGAGATCTAATTAAAATTACACATTTCTATGGATGCGATCTAACACAAAAATTAATTCGGCTTATTTCAGCTCTGAGATTAAAAAAATGTGTTTAGATTGCCATGTTCCTCGTGCGAAGTGAGAAACATTTGACATCACTGCACATATAATCACGTAGCGCGATCTTCTGAGGTTCTTCTCTGACACGAGAACGCTGCTCGCTGTGAGAGGCGAGGATCATATTTTATACCGCCGAGTCTTGAGTATATAAACTTTCACTTGCCACATTTAGCGTGCAGCATTTATATTGTGTCAACACTCTTCGGCGTGTGTCAAATTATAATGACAATCAGCTGCAGAGTATTCCCGAAGGAGCGTTTGATAAGCTCACCAGCCTGCAAGAGCTGTACCTGCGTGACAATAAACTGCAGAGCGTTCCTTGACGGGCACAAGGAACACGTGAATGTGACTCTGGCTCCACACTCGTTGCATGGCGACTTGCAACGCTCAGTTAACGTGGACTCCCACGCTATAACATCAATATCGCTGTCGGCTCGTGGTGATAGTGATGCGACATCTTAAGGAAATGTTGCGACTCGTTACACAGGCCGTATTATGCAGTGGTTAAGTAAAAGCCAGTGTCGAGTGTAAATGTAATATCGTCCGATACTAAACATATTTAAGGAATCGTCCATAAAACATAATTCTAATGAACATCGCTATCATATGTATTATAATCTTATTTATCCCCAAAAATATATTATATGTGAGATGTTAATATACGTAACATAAATACATAGAGAGAGGGGGAATTCCCGCACAGATGGAGCGTGCCGGGCTGAGACAATGCGAGTCAGAGGCTGGCGATTTACATTTTCTCTGCAACTATGAGCTCGTTTAACACTTGCAAACGACACACTGCTTTAAATATATATGACGAATGTGTAGATTAACTGTGGCAAAGAACATACATTCGTGTTATCCTGCTATCTTCCCCAATCTAGGTACCAATCAGCTGCAGAGTATTCCAGCAGGAGTCTTTGATAAGCTCACAAACCTCAACAGGCTGGAACTGGTTACGAATCAACTGCAGGTCGTTTCTGCGAGAGACTCAGCTGCCCAGCGAAGTGTCGATAGCGATGTCATTCATAACGGATAATCGAAACATGTATGCGATTGAAGTGAAAATGTCTGCATTTGAAAAATGAACTTAGTGTATAGTGCTGAAATACAATTACATTTTAAGGCCACATTTTGGTGGAAAGTCAACATTATTAAGAGAGTTACCCAGATTCATATACGATTGCATATGTCATCCAATTCGGCTTTTTCCAGCTCTGATATGTAAAACACTCCGTTTAACACGTAGGCTTTATGAATGTGTAATGCGTGTCTGACGAGGCACACACTGGGATAGGAGGCACCACACTTTATTCACCTTACCAGTAACGGCTACAACAAGGCTACTCTAGACCCCAACGAGAGGGAGGGAGGATTCTTCATACCCGGAGCCCTAACACCATCGGCTCCCGCTTCCCCCATCAGTTCCCCACACTGACTGTCCGACACTGTCCGAAGGCCGCGCCTCTTCCCTTCCCCGAGCGTGGCCCCACCTCGCCTCTTGCCACGTCAATTCCCCTGACTCTCCCGATGGCACCCGAGCCAGCTGTGACAGGCCCCTCGAGTCCCCATCGGCAGGTAAGTGCAGGTAAGGGAGCGCGTCTACTGACAACAGTCACGCCCCAGGGCCGCCATTTACATCCCTAAAAATGTAAAACACTATTTTTATGGCGTATGGAATGCTCTTTGTTGTTGGTGGTGCTAGTTCCTGGTTATTTTATCCTAGCTGTTCTGCAATTACTAAAGTCGTAGTTCTGTGGCCGCTCTCTGACATAAGGTGGTGCACTGCTGGCTGCAAACATTCTGGATCATGTATTTTATGTTTGTTCACCGCATGACATGACGATGTTGACACGGCTGTCATATAATTTGGAGAAAGAGGCGACATTTTTAGGTACATTTTTAACCCTTTTTCATATTAAGTAGTGTTTAAGTAATAATTGCTCACTTTGGCATAGTATTGAGTGCTCAATTTTTAGATTAACTTACCTATTTAACGTACATGGATATTGTTTTAAAATATGTTAATTGCTTGTAGTGGAATGCCAATCAGCTGCAGAGTATTCCTAAAGGAGCGTTTGATAAGCTCATCCACCTGCAAACGCTGGACCTGCGTACCAATGAGTTGCAGAGTGATGCTGACGTTCAGATGGGCAAATGAATGGCACTGGCGATTTACACTCTGGCTTCACACCCATTGCATTGCGACTTACAGTGCTCAGCCAACGTGAATTCCCATTGTGGTAGGCACGTAATAGGCTACGTTAATGATTGGCCAAGACATGATGCTGAGATTGACTTAGATTTAAAGATCCTGCGACGTCATTCGCAAAAGTAGACTGCTGTAGGGCTGCGTCGTCATGGTCCAAATTTGCTAATTAAAAAAATACCGAAAATTACTCATGGAATACACACATTAAGTTGGCACGACCCTCCTGAGAACGAGACTTGAGCCTCAGTGAGGTTTCTCGGGCATTCTGATGAGTGGCATTGGCCTCCGTTGCCTTCATAGAAAGTGCCCGGGTAGGGAGGAGGAATAACAACCACGAATCCGTGCCCTGATGAAGGCTGCGCAATTGCTGCTCCTGCTGTGCGGCTAAAGCAGCCAAAAGCTGAATGCACGTCGGGCACAGGTCTCGTTATTCCAGATTCTGTTGCGTTTCGAGGCCTCTGAAACATATTTCAAGAATGATTATCATTACTGATTTAAAAAATGATAGGTTCAAACACCAAATAGACACCTATTGCCAGGCGTCAAGTCTGCATTAAGCACGCATGCTTGTAGTAAAACATGCAAACACAATGCTTTGCATTACATTTCCAAATTGTACTAAGTTTGTTTGATTAAGTGTGTTTTCTCTCTCTCTCTGTGTCCTCGTGTTGTCGCTATAGTATTTCCTGCAGTCACAAAAGCTCAAAATCTCTCATTGACATGTTAATTTCTCTCCCCACTCTCTCTCTCTGCCCCCTCTCTCTCTCTGCCCCCTCTCTCTCTCTGCCCCCTCTCTCTCTCTATTTAAGGCCTCGACACAGAGGCGTTGTTTCTCTGTGTGCCTATGTGTGTGTCTCTCTCTGTGTGCCTATGTGTGTGTCTCTCTCTGTGTGTCTCTGTGTTATCTCTCTCTCAAATTTAGCAATCTTTGGAATAACGTAATCAACCAGGTAAGGGTGTTGACTGTTATGTTAGCCGACTCTCTGTGTTTTATTGCATTATATTTCTAAATTTACTAGGTTTGTTTTCTCTTTCATTTGTACCTGATGATGATTGTAACCCCTCGATTACGCCTTGATTGATTACCCAAACTTAGTACAGTACTGGACAGTATGGGACACACAGCCTAAACACATATAGACAGAATAGCAGCTGTATGTCGTTGAGTTGCAGTTTTCTTGACACCAAACTGTTTCATCCGCCTGTTACGAAATCTTACTCGATATGATAACCACCAATGACGGCGTAGAGGAACGATAATGTTACACTGGATGTGTCACAATTCGGCTGAATATAACACTCGTGTCTAACATGTCCACAACGGACATTATTCGTTCACACATTAAGCAAACCTGATTAATTTGAATTCAGATTGTAATTTTCTTACTTTGATACCATTCCGTTTCCAAAGATAAGAATATATACGTGCACTTCACACCTTCAGCGAGCAGACATTTTAGTGGAATCGTCACGTTTTTCGGGTTGTAATATCAATCAGCTGCAGAGTATTCCCAAAGGAGCGTTTGATAAGCTCACCAAACTGGAAACGCTGCACCTGCAAACCAATGAGCTGCAGAGCGTTCCTGACGGGGAAGGGACGCACGAACGAGGCCTCTGGCAATGTGGAGACGCCTTTAGTCGTGACGTCACAATAGTGATATCATGAACGCGTCTTTGAATTATTCATTATGTAACAAAGCGTAGAACTAGTATCGGGCAGCAGGGGACACAGCCTAGATGTACATCTACAAGATAAGATATATCATTTTTATAATAGTATATTTCTTAGTTAACTTCATATTACCTTTGAAATTGTTTTATTTCTGGGTACAATACGTTGTTCTTATAAGAATTCCATTTAATTAGACCGCTAAAACTGTATTGTACTATGCATAACAAATCTGATGGAGTTACACCTGCAGTTTAACCAGCTAAAGTCTCTCCCACCTCCTTGCGTGTTCGACTGCCTGACGGAACTAAACTGGTTACCAATGACTACTCACGCGGGAGAAAAACACAGCCACGAATAATGTAATTATGTATTCATTTTAATAAAGTCCACTTCTTGAGAATAATGTCAGAGCATGTTCTGTGCTATCTGCGTCCATGCATCATTGGCCAAGACGCTGCGATGTGCTTTACTATTCACGAGTTCCAAATTAATTCTTGATCTCGTGACTTTAATAACACAATCGGGTTTAAAACAAAGCAAATAAAATTAACGAGCAATTACAGAGTGTTCCTGACGGGGCCTTTGACAGCCTGGGCAAGTTGGAGGTTCTGAATATCAACAACAACCCCTGGGTATTGTGACTGTGCTGCTGGACGCGCCCTGGGCACGGTGCGTGCCAACTTCCCCATCTCCAGGCGGGGCTCGCTGCGTGCGCTGTGAATGTCGCCGTCACTCCACTCTCGTCTTCCCACCATGATGCGATGAATTGTCGATTATTTTATTGTCTCGTGTTACCTACTTGTTTTTGTTAATTAATATAATTTTGATGGATGTGTTTGATTCGTTACCCGACTTGTCCAATGTGCCTGAATCTCAAAAGACATTCTCACAAACGCGATTGGAGACTCAATAACAATGATTAATTGGAAAACTGTCTGTTTATTACTCATAATGACATGTATACAGAATGTGTATGTGTAGGCCGGCGCAAATGTACGTGAGTACATGCGAGGGCAAATTATGTGTTCTTGTCCGTGTGTGTGTGTGCATTAGTGGTGAGGAGTGGTGGCGCAGTGGTTAGCACACTGCGTTACAAACCTGTATACCCGAGTTCGATTCCCACTCATGACCGATATCAGTGACAATTATTTGAACCGGTCCTCGGCCTCCCCTTCGTCGATTCAGCCTCATATGAGTATCTTATGTGGTGCCCACCCCTCGTGTCCAGTGCCGGCCTTCATAGGTGCTCGCAAACAGCACTTGCCCCAAAGTCTGATAAAGCTATATGGGGGATCTTTGTCTTGTCTTTTAGTGCTACACTGCGTCTCGAACCCAACCCTCCGAGTTAATTTCCTGGCTGCTCCCCACACCACTGAAATGGGGCATCTGCACTGACCCTGCGTCACCGCTAACTCGGCACTGCTTGCGCTGACATCTCTGCTTCTGGATCACGTCACTCTGTCTCGTGACATGACGCTGATATCGCATTGGGAACATGCTGGGGAGTAAGAGACACCGATATTTTTAATCATTGATCAATCTAAACGAAGATTGTCATTGCTCACTTTAGTACCATTGAGCATTCAATATTATAATATAAAATGCCATTTACAGCTTCAGCGTGCATTGATATTGTTTGCAACGTTGTCATCGTGCAGTGGTGTAATATCAATCAGCTGCAGAGTATTCCCAAAGGAGCGTTTGATAAGCTCACCAAGCTGGAAAGGCTGCAGCTGCATAACAATAAGCTACAGAGCGTTCCTGACGGGCAGGCGAACGCACGAACGAGGCCTCCAGTCAACCAACCCGCGTGAGCCACGCGGTGTGGAGATGCCTTAAGTCGTGACGTCACAACAGTGCTGTCATGGCGCACCTGAAGTGTCTGATTTGTTCATAATGTAACAAAGCTTCGAACTCGTGTCGGGCAGCGAGGGACACACAGCCTAGATGTACATCTACAAGATAAGAGATATCTCTTTAGGCTAGTATATTTCTTAGTTAACTTTATATTAGCTTTGATATTGTTTTATTTCTGGTTTATCATAGTTACAATACGTCGTTCTTATAAGGATGCCATTTCATTAGAATTATAAACTGTACTATACTATACATAACAAACCTGATGGAGTTACACCTGCAGACTAACCAGCTCAAGTCTCTCCCACCTCGCATGTTCGACTGCCTCACGCAACTAAACCGGTTACCAATGACTACTCCTACTCACACGGGAGAAATACACAGCCACGTTAAATGTGATTATGCATTCATTTTTTATAAAGTCTACTTCTTTAGAATACAAATAATGTCAGAGGTAGTTCTGTGCTATTTTCTGCCCATGAGTAATTTGCCAAGACGCTGTGATGCGATTTACTATTCACGAGTTCCGAATGAATGCTTCATCTCGTGACTTCAATAACACAATCGGGTTTAAAACAATAAAGCGAATAAAACAAACGAGCAGTTACAGAGTGTTCCTGACGGGGCCTTTGACAGCCTGGGCAAGTTGGAGGTTCTGTCCATCAACGACAACCCCTGGGTATTGTGACTGTGCTGCTGGACGCGCCCTGGGCACGGTGCGTGCCAACTTCCCCATCTCCAGGCGGGGCTCGCTGCGTGCGCTGTGAATGTCGCCGTCACTCCACTCTCGTCTTCCCACCATGATGCGATGAATTGTCGATTATTTTATTACCTCGTGTTACCTACGTATTTTTGTTCATTTTCGTTTTTTTAATATAATTTTGATGGATGTGTTTGATTCGTTACCCGTCGTGTCCTATGTGCCTGCATCTAAAACATAAGTTCTCACAAATGCGATTGAAGACTTCATAACAATTATTAATTTGGAGAAATGTCTGTATATTACTCATAATGACATGTATACAGAATGTGTATGTGTAGGCCGGCGCACATGTACGTGTGTACATTCGAATGCACATGTAGTGTCCTTGTCCGTGTGTGTGTGTGCTTTAGTGGTGAGGAGCGGTGGCGCGGTGGTTAGCGCACTCTGCTACAAACCTGTAGACCCGAGTTCGATTCCTGCTCATGACCAACACCAGTGGCAATTATTTGAACCGGTCCTCGGCCTCCCCTAGGTCGACTCAGCCTCAAATGAGTACCTTGTGTGGTGTAAAATCATCGCCACTAGGGAGATAAAGGCGGCCAGGCGTGGTGCTGGCCGCCCACCCCCTTGTGTCCAGTGCCCGCCTTCACAGGTGCTCTCTAGCAGCACTTGCCCCAACAGTCTGAGAAAGCTATATGGGACATCTTTGTCTTGCCTTTTAGTGCTACACTGCGTCTCGCACCCAACCCTCCGAGTTAATTTCCTGGCTGCTCCCCACACCACTGAAATGGGGCATCTGCACTGACCCTGGGTCACCGCTAACTCGGCACTGCTTGCGCTGACATCTCTGCTTCTGGATCACGTCACTGTCTCGTGACATGACGCTGATATCACATTGGGAACATGCTGGGGAGTAAGAGACACCGATATTTTTAAACTCTGATCAATTTAACGAAGATTTCATTGCTCACTTTAGTACCATTGAGCATTCAATATTATAATATAAAATGCAATTTACATCTTCAGCGCGCATTGATATTGTTTTAAACGTTGTCATCGTGTAGTGGTGTAATATCAGTCAGCTGCAGAGTATTCCCAAAGGAGCGTTTGATAAGCTCACCAAGCTGGAAACGCTGCAGCTGCTAAACAATAAGCTACAGAGCGTTCCTGACGGGCAGGCGGACGCACGAACGAGGCCTCTGGTCAACCAACCCGCGTGAGCCACACGACGTGGAGACTCCTGTAGTCGTGACATTACAATAGTGCTGTAATGGCGAGCCTGAACGTGTCTTTTAAAGTGTTCATTATGTAACAAAGCTTCGAACTCGTGTCGGGCAGCAGGGGACACAGCCTAGATCTCCATCTACAAGATAAGAGCTGTCTTTGTATCATCAGCTTTGTCATGGCTTTATTACTGGCTTATCGCATCCACAAAAATTAAGTCTTTCTTGCAGAAATGTAATTAATGCAGTTACTTAATTTAATGAAACTATACTATATGTGACAGACCTGATTGAGTTAACTCTGCAGCTTAAGTTTCTCCCACCTCGCTTGTGTGACCACCTGAACACACAAAAAATCACCACATTAAATTTGACTCGTTGGCCCGTGGCCACATATACAACACTAAAGCTATGCTGCCTGCTGCACGCATTTCATTATATGCTTTTACTATCTTAACTCAAGAGGGAAGGCCAACCGCTGTAGGCCCCGCACCTTCCTCTTTAGGCCCAGCCCCTTCCTCTTTAGGCCCCGGTCTTTCCGGTCTTTCCTTATAATGACCAACCCTCTTGCTCGTTCCTCTGTCTCTGCCCCTTTCGGCTCCCGACTTTCCTGTTTAATAACCCGCCCCTTCATGTTGAGACCCGGCCCTCCCTCAGCACACAGAGGTGGAGTCCGTGGGCCGTTTTCTAAGACTCTATGATGCGCTATACTATTGTAAGGACAGTAAGGGGCCTAGTGGCCACAAATAAAGATTGCTGCGATGAGGACAGGCAGGGTCAAGTGAGGTAACTGGGTGAGGAGTCATGGCGGGGGTAGAGATGGAACCCACGAGGTGTTAGTGAAGCTAAGGAAATCTCCGACAGGAGAGCGTTCGGGACAAGGGGCGTGGCGGAGCAGAGGGGAGATAAAAGGCAGCGCGGAGAGAGGCTCAGGGCTGCTGTGGGGATTCGGGGTCCGGACCGTCGTCGCTGTCATCATGGTGGATCGCCCTCATCGTCTTGGAAGGCTGGGAAGGAAGTTATATATCTTCGCCGTGGCCACTTCATCGACGGCTCCTATATAGTCAGTCAGCTATATAGTGAACGTCGTGTGGCAGCTCCATAGAGTCACCCAGTTGTATATCATCAACCTGCGTCCACCTGATGACATGTCATCGAGTCGGGTGGCCTGTAATGTATAAAACATATATATATAACTTAAGCAAGACAGCGTCTCTGAGTGCTACATTAGACTATTAAAGAGTTCATATTCTTTGGGTCTTTCGGTAAAGCCACGTAGACAGAAAAAATAACAAAAATATCGACGTTCCGCAACACAAGCGGTCGTCTTCAGGAAAAGGGGTTATTAAAGAGTTCTGAATATATTCTTCATCTCATGACATGACAATTGGGTAAAAATAAAACAAACAAATTAAACACGAGAGGTTACAGGGTGTTCCTGACGGGGCTTTTGACAGCCTAGGTAAGTTGGAGCTCCTAGATCTCCAGAACAACCCCTGGCATTGTGACTGTGCTGCTGAACGTGCCCCGCGACATGGTCCGCGTCAACTTCCTAATACCCAGACGGGGCCGGTGATTGATCTGGTTGCGTGTACTCTGGACTTGTGCTGCGAATGACACCATCACTCCTCCGTCAAATTTCGATGGTGGTTCGATGAATTGTCCATTCTTCAATTACCTCGTGTGTACTTGCTCGTTTTATTTGTTATTTTTTGTTTATTTCATTTGCATGGATGTGTTCGATTCGTTAACCGACATTTAACACAAGAGCAATATTTGCATATCATTTGCCTAAATCTAAAAACACAATCTCACACACGCGATTAAATGCATGTACCACAATCCTTAGTAATCAATATTAATTGATGATTTCATTGGACATTACTCATAATGACATGTATACGGGATGTGTATACGTGTTGAGACCCTGATTAATTGTAACTAACGTTGGTACCATTTAAGTATTCAATCTAACAATATAAAACATATTCAGCATGCAATTAATATTGTGCTAAACGTTGTTGATTATTGTGTAGGATTGTAATGTCAATCAGCTGCAGAGTATTCCAAAAGGAGCGTTTGATAAGCTCACCAACCTGCAAACGCTGGACCTGCGAAACAATGAGTTGCAGAGCGTTCCTCTCGGAAGCAAGAATGAGGCCTGGGGCACGAGTGCTGAACGGATTCATCACCATCACAACCCGTGGGCAGATAGCCCGCAGTCGGTGTCCGCTGCACATGTATTCATTTTTTTCCCACTTTCCTCTCTCGTGTGCCAATATGTTCAAGTAGTGCCACATCTTTATGGCACCAATCTCTTATGTCGTCGTCAAGACATTCTCTGTTAGGTCTTCCACTCTTTCCGCTTCCTCACATTTTTCCGAACAACAATTTATTTGTGTTCCTGTTCTTGTGCATCCTACATACGGGTCCAAAAAGTTCCAGCTGAACGCATTACACAATTTTATAAATCACGTAGGCCAGCATTTCTCCCACCTGATGACGGAGACTTGTGTTGCCTCCGAAACGTCGTGATTTTTGATTTTATTTTATTTTATTTACATTCATTTTGATGTTTTACCTACGTGACTTTACCGAAAAAAAAACCTAAGAAGATGATTCCTTGCAGTCACGAAAGCTTCAAATCTAGAATTTCTCCCATTTCCAATTCCCTAGGGGATTTACTCAAGGGAATTTTCCGCCATTACTCTTTGATACGACTGCGTGTAAGGAGGATAGGCCCTGTTTGTCGTTGTGTTTGAGCAGTTGTGTGTTTGTGTCTTCTTTGTGGTTGGGTTTTTGTAGTTGTTTATGAGCGTTTGTACTTTCCGTGTGCATCTGTGTTGGCGTACTTTGTGCTCTATTGCTTTTTATGTTTAGTTTGTTGTCCTTGCCTTGCACCTCCGGTTGGCTACGTACGCTGCGAAAGACGTTCAACATACATGTATGATAGTGGTTCTTTGAATGATTTTTTTTGCGTTTGTTATGATTTAGTGTTGTGGATGAGCGGTTGTCGTTAATATTGTAGTTATTCCTAAAGATATAATAAACTATTGTAACATTAACAACTTTACATTCCCATATATTATCAACGTTTTATAACCTTTCTAACATGGTTAACGTTATCTACGCCTATACCATAAACTATTATAACGTCAACAACATTATGTTGTGCTTACCTCTGCAACGTGCACTCCTGTCTTGCGTGCTGCTGCTAAATGCCGAGTTAAGTTGACGGAGGTGGAGACCGATATAACGAACGAAGGTGTCCACCTCATCAGATGCGACGTTCGCCCTTCTCGATAGAGAGGCGCTGTTGCGGCAGATGGAGCATCCTTGGAATTTGGCGCCAAAATACCCGTTGCCACTGATTGGTTGGCGTGGTCGTGGCACTGATTACGTAATCTACAGCAACCTGTGACATGCCCGTCCACGTTCGTAAGGAGGTTGGGATGCACCCAGGATCTCGCCATGTCGTAACTCCGCATATTTGGTGCATTTGCATCTCGCTTGCCCGGTTAGATTTGAGCAACAACGATGTCTCACGCGATGTAAAGACGACTGTTGTAGGATAGTCACGAGAAGGGTATCTCATGCATGGCGTTCCTGAACGCGTCTTTGAAGTGTTAATTATTGGACAAAGCTTCGAACGCGTGTCAACAGCAGTGAACACACAGCCTAGATGTACAGCTACATGATTAGAGCTGTATTTTCATAATGGTATATTTCTTAATTAACTTTATATTCTCTTTGGCATTGTTTTACGACTGGTTTATCATAGTTACAATACGTCCTTCCGATAAGAATGCTTTTCATATTAAGCCAATAAACTGTACTATAAATGGCAATCTTGATTGAGTTACGCCTGCAGATTAACCAGCTCAAATCTCTCCCTCCTCGCGTGTTCGACTGCCTGACGGAACTAAACCCGTTGCCAATGACTACATGCACAGGAGATGCGATTATGTATTTATTTTTAGCAAATGACAGCTGCGAAAATTAGTTTAACATACATAAGTTGTAAAATGTCTTAAAAATGGGGTTTATTACTGGTGTATTACATTGACGATATGCCGAACATATAACACGAACATTCAATTCATGCCATAAACTCGTGAATGAGTTCCGCCTGCAGTATAACAGCTCGAGTGGTGTCCAGCGTCACGTGCTCCGCCACCTGACTGACCTCGCCCGTCCTGCATGAGTGGTAAATCGGGCGCACTTCAGAATGAGCGTCTTTATTTAGACTGCAGGAGGAATGCTATGAGATATGAAGCTCCTTTTCATAGATGTCCGGTTGGGGCAGGTCAGTAATTTACAATAGCGAACAATACAACAAACACAACTAATACTAAAAATGCAACAAACATTACAACACACACAACAAATACTAAAGACACAAACAATACAACACACACAACTAATACTAAACACACAGCAAACAATACTTTATTTGTTGCGTGTGTTGATGGTCTCAGCCCGGTCACTTGCTAGAACTGCTCAAGACTGCCATCACATTAAGTTTGATTCTAGATTGAATTCTACATAACGCCACCACTGAAAGTGCACGTACATTGTGTGTGTGTGTGTATATAGATAGGTTTAGCCATAATTCAACGAGCGGAGGTAGGTCTGTGATATCTGCATCCGTGGGTCATATTCTAAAGACGAAGATATCTGAACGGATCCTTCATCTCACGGCACGACTGATGACACATTCGGGATGAACTAGAGATACATTTATATATATATTGTTTGAAGACGTTGCTTTATTCCAACACATTTTTTTACAAGACCAAACTTCATGTAAGCCTGTAGAGTAGAGATGACAAACCTGAACGAGCTATATCTGCAGTATAACCAGCTCAAGTCTCTCCCATCTGGCGTGTTCGACCGTCTGACTAAACTCACCCGCCTGGAAATGAACGGCAATCAGCTGCGCGTTACTCCGCAGCGCGCCACGAGCACTGCGATCGGCCTCCCAATGTCTCGTGGCCGCTGCTGCGTTGCTCAGTGGTTTGTGGCTGCAGCAGCGGCGGATTGTACCTCAATGTTCCATCCTTCAGTGATTGATTCAGGTTTGAAATAACAGCAAGTTTTTATATCTCGTGATCCAGGAAAGCCCGATACTGCGTTTCACGACTGTTTGTCGGCTGTGTCCTGCGTTAGGATTGCTGTCGGGATGTTGTGATGGTTAGTCCACTGGACTTGTCACTTCAGTTTAAACAATGAGGACGTTTCTTCAACAAACTAGACTCGGAGAACCGTGACTTTGTTTGAGATAATTTTTCCGGCCTGCACGATGTTATGATGGATGGGGCTTTCTCGTCAACAGATTTGTGAAGACCGCATAGCCACGTGGTGGGTTCACCGATATTGGGGCCACCTCTCATCAAACGCACTCCAGCGGCAGGGCCCTCCACCTGGTTATTGTCCAATGCCAGTGTTGTAAGCTCGGTAAGGAGATAAAATACATCATTCGGGAGACTCTGTAATTGGTTGGCGTAGAGGCTCAGTTGGCTAATTAGTGATTCTCAAATTAAGCTAACGCACGGATAGACCCCCCTTCTAAATATCCACAATATATACTGATTTCGAGATACAGAACGGATGTTTACTTATTTATTTTCGTATTACTTAAAGTCCTGGACTACTCCGGATCAACGCATACACAAGTGTTATAATGATTAGTATTTTGCTTATCGACGCAGCCTACTGATTAAGATGAATGTGCTGAACACATCCCTAGTATTTATACACCAACTTACGTCATGTTTGTCGATAGGCCCTATCGTGTTCATATTGGGTCTTACATTTTACATTTCCATTACAGACACCGGCTTGTGCTCAAATCACGAATACAGCCTGCGTAATGAGCCACACAATGTACAGAATATATAATTATCATTATTGTACTGCAGTCCTATCGACTTCTTGGAATGTGGTTAGCAGTGCCTCTGGTATAGGACAATCAGCTTCAAGGATAACGCTTCCATTATTATCTAAACATATTTGCTTTCATGTTTTACCAGAAGTACGTGTGGTTAATGCACACTTGATGACTTGCAATGGCTCTTGTCTATTTGGTGTCTGAACATATTAACACCTCCTCTGTTATTGCCAGAAAGGGTAAAGCCGAATCATTTTTCATCATTCACAATATGCATCGTGAGTGGACACGGGACGGTGGCGGGGAGCCTCACTCTCGTGAGACATCGGGGTGCAGTCCGGTCAACCCACCCTCACAACCAACACGGCGTGGGGAGTACACACAGATGTTAGGAATCAAAACTTTTATATTTTATTTCGATCATCACTCTTGGAAAATCAAAAACAAGCGTTATTAGTTAGGCTCTCATTCAAAACAATGAAGTTCAAATTCGTTTTGTGCTCATTTGTTATCCCCATAACGAGTAGGAAGATCACAAGAGATGCGCAGCATTTGCATGCCGCACCTGGACAAGTTATACCTGGGCCAGAATCAACTAAAGTCTCTCCCGGAGCGTGTGTTTGACAGGCTCACTAAACTCACACTGCTGGACCTGCAGCAGAATCAGCTGCAGAGAACGCTGCTGCCAGGACTCGAGGGGATCACAGAGGCCCGTCAGTTTTTCTCCCTGCATCATGAGCTGAGAAAAACTCAAAGTATCTATGTATGTTGGACTTCTTTCCCACCGTACGTAGCCAAGGCTTTATAAGGGAAAGGCTCGTGTTGCAGGCACCTCTAAAAATGGACCATGACTCGAAATGGTTAACCTACCTAACATGCTATGCATGTGTTTTGATGTTGTTGAAGACCGTGTTGGTGGGTGAGGTGGCACGATGCACGGTGGACCAGGAAACCAGAATATAACTTCCGGCTCGAGCTAACAATCTCCCTTCACCAAACCGCATTGACCAGGGTGGTGAAGTATGGCCAAACAAGCCCTGCCAACATGGTTTGTGGTGGCCTTATTAATTCCGCAGTCAATTGACAAAGCCCAGTAAAAATACCATTAATGTATTACGTATCAAAAGAAACCCCTATATATAGCCATAAAAATAACCGATGTGTGATTTTAGCGCTTGCATCGGCAGTGCCTGGATGATGGCAGCTGTTCTACACTGCAGCTGTCTCGAGTTGGCCATACGAGCACGGCTCGTCACGAGGCACGGCTGCTGCCCACAGTAACATGACAAGTCAGATCAACTAACACGAGCTTGAAAAAAAAGTTAAGTGAAAACCATAGTTTATCTTGCTGATGGAAGCTACAGAATCATCATAAGAATCTCCATTTATACTAGAGGAATCAGATAAGCTATGAGGCTCTTTTTCGCAGATGTCTAGTAGGAGCATGGGGTAAAAAAAGTTACAACAACAAATGATCCAAAAAGACGATAGGAGTGCGAAATATTTGAAGGTGAACAAACCACTAATAAATGACCATGCCGTATTTTGACCAAATTTTACTTCAAAATTAGACAAAACCAAGGCCAATTTAGTCCGTACCGTTGATTGTCACTACGTTTGGGTTAGAAGCAAGGAGACCAGATCTGGATTGTGGGGTCCATACTCGTCGCAGCAGAGCAACATTCGGAACTCAACGACACCGACTCTGATACAGCAGCAGCAGCAAGGATTCATGCTGAATCGTCATTAACGTAATCGCACAGTGCATCGTGTTAATCGCATTAGATAGTAAAACACGTTGCTGTCTCTTGCGCCGTACAGCTATACCTGTACCAGAACCAGCTAAAGTCTCTCCCGCCAGCGGTGTTTGACAGTCTGACTCAACTCACCTGGCTCGACCTGCGTGAAAATCAGCTGCAGAGAAAGCTCCCAGTGGCTAAAACGACGTTTTACCAAAAACCTGTTCTAATTATGATTAACTTATTTATCCATGAGAGCTAAACTCAATCGTTGGATGATTTTCAGGGTGATCCAGCATTTTGTTTTTATGTTAAGATGTGCTCAGCTCATTTATAATGAGTGTTTATGCGATGATGTTGAGCAGATTGGAGTGCGATTGGGAAAAGCATCTTGGTAGTGAAACGCAACGTCCCGCGTTCGCCAACGTGATGCACAGAAGCAAAAAGAGTAGGTCCCTGCTTGGAATGAAACTGAGAGACAGAAAGATGAGCACGTGGATTAAATAACAAATGCAAGGGAAAGTCATCGTATTTACAGTTCAGTGCATTAAGCGGGCTTGGACAGGACACGTCGCGAACAGAGATGATGACTGATGGTCAGTAATTGAGTTTACGTTCATTTTGATTTGCCCCACGGACGACGATCTCGTTTAGCCAGCACGGGAGATCCGCAGTGCCGCCGCGTCAGCACAGCAGCAGCAGCAGCACCAACAACAACGACGACGACGACAACAACGTCGGCATTGCAGAGACGGAGGAGAGAGGGTCCTTCAATAATATCGCACAACTCTCACACGAGGTAGCATCGCGAGCCAGTCCGTGTGGAGGTGGCAACGGCTCGGAGACTTTCATCCAGCAGTGGAATCACCATAGCTGATGATCATGGTGATGATTCTGTCGCCTCTGTCACTCGAGTTACGCGAATTAATTTATTGTTTCCTGTTCCAAATTGCTGCTCGTTCATTGTTGATGACTTTTCTTATCTTTCTATTTTTGTCTTCTCTCTAGTGAGGCAGACATGGGTAAAACACACAGTGTAGTGGATCTGGATAAGGCGGCCATCCTCTATGACAGCTCGCGGACAGATGGTCAGGGAAATCGTAAAGGGCGATGGGAATCTGCTGCTACCCGGAGTTCTGCATGTAACCTCTGAAACATATCTGCCAGCTGATCCCAGCTGATTCCAGCCTATTGAGAGTTCAGACAATTTTGTTCAGTTGTAGAGGACGCTCGAGAACGCCCCCCGCATGCTGTGCACTCTACAATGTTTGTGCGTCGTGGTACTGAGCGAAGCTTCCAAGACTGCGTATTTGTAGATATTGCAAATACATTACCCAATGTTGCGCAACTCGAAACGAGTCTGAGAGAGTGATTGTAATTGTAACAGAAAACGAGGTTTTCGTGCAACAAATTAAAACCCACATTTACATGTAAATAGCAACGTCAAAAAGGGTGGATTGTAACTCGTTAACTAAGAAGTATGGGATTTTATTTAAAGAGCAAATCCTGGAAGGCAACCAGCTTCAAACTCTCCCCGCTGGAGTGTTCAACTCTCTAGCAGAGCTCAAAACACTTGGGCTGGAGAAAAACCAGCTATGGGTTCTACCAACCGGAGCGGTCTGACGGCTGAGCACAATGACGCTTTGGGGAGCGCTGTGATGGTTAACAAATGGGGAGATCATTGACTTGGGCAAGAATATGTTCCACAGGCGGTCAACAGAGCGCCACAATAGTGCAAAGATAGCAAACTACTTCATGAGTGATTATTATCTGTCCTGTTACATTTGGATCAGGAAACGTGGACATTGAGAAATGCTGGAACAAAAGCTGATCGATGCATAAACAAAGCATCTAAGGGCGCGTGCTTAGAATTTTAATGAGAGACAATGAGAGGAGCACGTGATTTAGAGAACATAGCCACATTAAAGACATCACGCTCGCTGCTAATAAAATGTATTTGGAAATCGAGAAGCAATTATCGAATCGAATAATGGTGAGAGATGGTCGCTGCTTGGGGAGGTCTTCATCCAGCAGTGGAGCAGCTATGGCTGAAGATGATGATGATTATGAGAATGATATGGGTACAATAAATACACTGTGACAGAATAGGCCATACTGAACATATGTAAATGCATAATTAATCAATGTACTCATCAACGACAAACAGGTTCCTGTACAACACGTTCCATTAACTAAGGAGCAGGATATCAGCTAATCAGCGAATCCTGGAAGGCAACCGGATTGAAACTATCCTTGCTGGAGTATTCGATCCTCTCACTGAGCTCAAAACACTTGGGTTGCAGAACAACCAAATCGGGGCTCTACCACGTGGAGTTGTTTGATCGCTGGTCTCACTCGTGCACGAGGGCTGAGGGCTTCAGTTGTGAACACTGCTTTGGACGAGGTCGGCAATATTGCATGGGCAGCCGGCACATGCGATTTGTTGGACAATGTTCTATTTTGTATCATCACCACTATCATCATCATCAGTGGAAGATGGCAGCCTTCACGCGGCCCACTCTATTAAGTGAGAAATCATCGATACCCCCGTCTCCAAAGGAACAGCATAAGCCACGCGGTTGTCCGGGCTTGATCACCTGAACGTGACATTGTTGAATGTAGTGTGAAACTGTAAGTTGTTCCTCTGCATCTGAAGAATAAGATCACCAGCATCATCAGCCATGGTATATCCACTGCTGGATAACGGCGTCTCCAAGATGTCGCCGTCTTTATCAGTCCCACAGTGGCCGAGCTGGGCCCTGCACACGATCTGAATCCATCGCTCCGTCTCCTTGACCGCCGTCTTCTCGGGCGCATCCCCTCAGTGTGGACTACGGGGACAGCGCTCCCCATAGCGTCCAGCTGCCCCGCCCAAGCCCATTCACTTGTATCAAGCGTCGATCATGAGGATTAAGTATTTCACCTGCGAATGTTCTTCATCCCATGTGTTCCTCTTCCTGCCGCTCAGTCAAACACGCACTTCTCGCTGCTTCGTTCCCCTCTCGAACATGTGGCGGATGTCTTCATCACCATTGGTGGTGCACATCTCGAAGGCGATGTGGGTAATGCGCTCAGTCTGCCGCGTGGAGAGGACACGTGCGGCCCGTAGCGTGAAACTGCCGTGCGCAATGAAAATCCCGCGGCGAGTAGCAACGCCCGGGGCCCTGCACGGAACGGGAATTCACAACTGCTGCAGTCCCACTGGTTTGCGTAGAGAAGGATCGTCTGCAGGTTAGTAGAGCTCTTCATTATTCATCATAAGTCATTGCCCGTCGTCTACATAGATCGTTATCATAACTCATGATCACGGGTGTTATTGTACGCATTCATTCGCTTTTATTCCAGGAGGTTACATGACCATCAGATGATTTTGCTCTTGCATCACTCTATGTTCACACTATTTGCCTTCGACAATTTCACCAGGAATGTACCTGACATCTCAATAACTAAGCAGAGTTGAGCCTGGATAGTGCTTACACCAGACGACCATCATGCACAACAGTCGTTTGTCGGCTTCTGCTGGGCTGCGTAGTGGGCAGTAGAGAGCGGTGACATCTTATATTTATAGAGCGACTTATCCAGCAGTGCATTGACGATGGCCTAAGATGAAAATGATAGTCAACTCTCGATTATCCAGGAGTGGATTGATCCACTCTAGTCACTGTATAAACATTAATGCGCAAACAATACACGTCACTGCGACAACCTCATTATCATCACAATGTTTGTTAAGTGAATCACCCCCCACGACCCGCGTGACGTGGGGAGGCCTTCGTCCAGCAGTGGATAGATCGTGGCTGATGATGATGACGACTTAATGGGAACCCAGTGATTCCTTCACGCGTGACGCAGATTCCCCGAGGCTCTGTGCAAGAAGAGACGCTGCCGTGGGGTGATGGACAATGACGCTCAACTTGGAGCCTCATAGATCCTCGCTTCGATCTCTAGATGAAATGTTTATGGTGCAATGCATAAATGAATGATTGTTATTTTTTTATTATTCACATTTCTATTTTTGTACGAATCCATTATATGAATGTAAGCGCATTTATGAAGCAATGTTATTCTCGTGTAATGAGGAACATTTGCTCAACCTGGACTACAACCAGCTGCAGACTCTTCCCGTGGGAGTGTTCAGTCAACTCAGGGAGCTGGGAACCTGGTCCCCGTTAGGGAGCAGCTGAAGTCATTGCTGCGGCACGGCCTGACGGGTACTTTGCGTTGTATCCTGGTCCAAGTCTCTAGCTTGAAGGTACACGGATATGAATATGTATCTTATATTATTTTATATTTATAGAGTCCCTTAGCGCAAGGCGCTTTGCATAGTTTAAAGTCGGTAACAGATCGAGTGACTTAAAAAGGGTGGTCACGGGTCGAAAAATGAGTGACCGTGGCAGGGGACACGTGGGGGTCACGGAAGGCTACCAGGGGAGGGACGGGACTTGCTGGAGGGGCGAGGGGGAGGAAGAGCAAGGGAATGGGCAACGGGGAAGAGGCGAAGGTTGAAGAGAGGAACGAACGGAGGTTAAGGAGGGGGACTGCTTAGAGTCTATGGACAGTGCTGAGTTGATGGGCAGTGCTGAGTCTATGGGCAGTGTTGAGTTGATGGGCAGTTGAGTTGATGGGCAGTTGAGTTGATGGGCAGTGCTGAGTCTATGGGCAGTGCTGAGTTGATGGGCAGTTGAGTTGATGGGCAGTGCTGAGTCTATGGACAGTGCTGAGTCTATGGGCAGTGCTGAGTTGATGGGCAGTGCTGAGTTGATGGGCAGTGCTGAGTCTATGGGTAGTGCTGAGTTGATGGGCAGTGCTGAGTCTTTGGGCAGTCCTGAGTCTATGGGCAGTGCTGAGTCTATGGGCAGTGCTGCTCAATGTAGAGGGGGAAATGATTCAGTTGAGTGATGCAAGAGGGGGAAAGATGAGAAAGATAGAACACTACTGGAACACGACTATTTACCCAAGAATGTCAGTGTGTAACGCGCGTGACGTCACTCCACGTCGAACAGCCCCCCTCATTAATAATCATGAGTGGGTGATGTCACTCCGCATGGAGAACCCCCCTCAATAATCATGAACAGGTGACGTCACTCCACATCGAACAGCTCCCCTCATTAATAATCATGAACAGGTGACGTACTCCAAGTGGACACCCTTCCGCCATTAATAATAATTAGCGGATGACGTCACTCCACATGCGGGGGCGAGTCGCCTCCTCCCCCCGTCCTCGGCGTCAACTGACAACCCTCACCACAAAGGCAGAACCCTCACGTCACGCGATCTCCGTCACGCTGTTGACACATCGAAGTAAAAATGACGTCATGATAAGCAAGGGATTATAACCTTTAAATGAAATAAGTCCGTGTCACCGCGGCCTTACAAATTGCACACAAAAGGATGCAATGAATATCACGTCGCGGTCCGTCTTATCGCTTGAATGTTTCAGATTTACTGCAATGCACCCGTCCTCGGACGGGCTATAGGCTCGTCATCACAATGTTTGTTTAGTGAATCACCCCCCACGAGCCGCGTGGCGTGGGGAGGCCTTCGTCCAGCAGTGGATAAATCGTGGCTGATGATGATGATGATGACTTAATGGGAACCCAGTGATTCCTTCACGTGTGACGCAGATTCTACCGAGGCTCTATGCAAGAAGGGACGCTGCCGTGGGGTGATGGACAATGACGCTCAACTTGGAACTTCATAGATCCTCGCTTCGACCTCTTGATTAAATGTTTATGGTGCAATGCATAAATGCATTATCATTATTATTATTTTACTCGAATTTATATTTTTGTACAAATCCATTATGTGAATGTGAGCGCATTTATGAAGCAATGTTATTCTCGTGTAATGAGGAACATTTGCTCAACCTGGACTCCAACCAGCTGCAGACTCTTCCCGTGGGAGTGTTCAGTCAACTCAGGGAGCTGGGAACCTGGTCCCCGTTAGGGAGCAGCTGAAGTCATTGCTGCGGCACGGCCTGACGGGTACTTTGCGTTGTATCCTGGTCCAAGTCTCTCGCTTGAAGGTACACGGATATTAATATGTATCTTATATTATTTTATATTTATAGAGTCCCTTAGCGCAAGGCGCTTTGCATAGTTTAAAGTCGGTAACAGATCGAGTGACTTATAAAGGGTGGACACGGGTCGAGAAATGAGTGACCGTGACAGGGGACACGTGCGGGTCACGGAAGGCTACCAGGGGAGGGACAGGACGTGGTGGAGGGGCGAGGGGGAGGAAGAGCAAGGGAATGGCCAAAGGGGAAGAGGGGAGGATTGAAGAGAGGAACGAACGGAGGTTAAGGAGGGAGACTGCTTAATGTACAGGGGCAAGCGTTGAGTTGATGGGCGGTGCTGAGTCTATGGGCAGTGCTGCTCAATGTAGAGGGGGACATTATTCAATGGAGTGATGCAAGGAGGGAGAAAGATGGAACACGGGATTGGGCACAAGCAGGAGGAGGAGCACGCCGATAACGAGGTTGGTTTGCCCATACTTCACCGCGGTGTGTCGATTAAGCATGGTGGCGTATTCACCTGTGCCATGAATGCATCTCCAGCTTGGCCAAACAAAATTAAAAGTGCGAGCGGCAAGTTTTATGCACTTTTTGGTGACCGGGTTAAGATCGCCAAACTCTCTCCTTGTCAGAACCAAACTTAGTGGCTGGACCCAGGTGAACCCAGGTGAACCCGGGTGAACCTAGGTGAACTCAGGTGAACCCAGGTGAACCCGGGTGAGTGTTCTGTCTCGTTCGGGCCTTGAGCGTCAATGTAGCACTTCCACATAATCCGCACACAGCAAGTTGTAAACAATAACAACAACAATACTACTACGTTCTTAAACCTACCGTGGCCTCCGATTAGCACAGTCGGCTACGTACGATGCGAAAGAAGGTCAGCATACATTCGATGATTGTTGCATCATGAACAAAGACATTTTATATCGATACATCCTTTACATATTTTGTCACGTGGCCCACATGTCGAAGGAGTTTCGTGATGAATTAGTAATGTGATATTTTGCAACGTGAAATGTTTTGTTTATATATACATTAAATTGCATGTGCAGGAGACGCGTGCATGCACAAAGCGGCGGCTCTCCTTGTTAACGGTACCTCATGAAACGACCACCAGCTGACAAGGGTCGTCTCCGGGCGTTCGCACGCGTCGCTCAGCTCGTGTTCCCTGTCCGTGAGCGAGGCGACAGTCGGGCGGCCACTGCACCACTTGGGCGCTCTTGAGACTCGTCGGTAGAGAGTTGCGTCCCCTGCGATGTTGAGTGCGTTGGGCCGGCACGGACCCATCCTAAGCAGGCACAGCAGGGACAGGCGTCACCCTGCCCCCAGTGCGCAGCGAATGGACCCTCGCCCCCTGCTGATGAAAATCGCGCTCCTCTTATCGTCGTCAATCTACTGCCCGGTCGAGGTTTTCCAGGGCGGGCTTGGCAATCAAAAGTGGTTTCCAGGACCCGTTTAGATATCGCAGTGGCTATCTTTAAATCCAGGCTTAAGACCTGTTATATAGATATATATAATTTAGCCTTCTGATTTTACTCTGGAATCGTATGATTGTTTTAATATTGTATTCACTTGTTTCTTTGTTCTAGATTAGAAGTTTTCATGACTACAATGATTCATACTCTTTGTTTTTTTCGGTACGTGACTTTACCGAAAAAAACAAAGCATTTGTTTATTTGTGTTGTTATTTTTTAAGCATCTTTACATTTGTCTTCGTACATATTCTATTTTATTTTAACCTGCGTGAAGTGGCCTTGAACTCTGTGGTATAAAAGGCACTCTATAAATTAATGTTACTAATAATTAAATTAGTATCACTCGGCACTGATGTTAGCCGCGACTGGGAATCGAACTCGGGTTTCCATGAGCAGTGTTTTAAACCGCGTGCCACTGAAATTGACTTTCAAGCGCACTCCCGTGACGTCACACTTGACGGCACTCTCGCACAGTACGTCACTGCAGCGAATGCAACAAAACGTCCGCGATGAAAGCCATTTAGAGGACTAGAAGAGCCGAATGGCGATGTTAAGTCATGATGCTTAATCTAATCGCTGAAGGGGATGAAACATCGGACACACACACATACGCATGTGGTATTATATTCGGCAAGTTAACCCCTTAATCAGCTGCAGAGCATTCCTAAAGGGGTCTTCGATCGGCTCACCAACCTTCAAGAGCTGAGGCTGTATAACAATCAACTGCAGAGCGTTCCTGAACGCAGCCGCGTGGAGCCCCTGAAGGTGACCTCCGCTCTCAGTCAATGAACTCGAACCGCTGGAACTCGGTTATTTGATCCACGTCATCGCTTCCTTCCTGTTGTTGTATCGCTGAGATGACACCTCCATAATCCACAAAGTCCCCTCTTACAGGGCCACCCCGACCCCTCGGATTGAGGTCCTCCGCTTTGCCACGCGGTCGAAACGATCTTCAAGAGCAGCAGCTCTCAGAGTCTCACCATCACCGCCGTCTGTCTGGCTGACGAACAAATGGTGACCTGGCCGAGGGAATCCGAGCATCCCTTTTGTTGTCAAACCACTGCTGGATGAGTGCCCGTCCCAAGCAACGCCGATCGCGAGGGTTATTTAACCATTCTTAACCACGTGGGTCAGTGCGGGTTGGTGAAGATGAGGGCATACACGTGGAAACATACAATGCACAGAGCAACAATGGGGGTTTTCTGCTGCCTAGCCACGGAGCTCAACTGCAGACTTCAGACTGACGAGCATTGTTAAGCGAATTATCAGCTGCTGCTGCGTTGGCAGTGGTGCAAAATCAAACACAGCAATGGCACTCGACATATTCGTCACAGTGACCTTAAAGGGTTCGATGTATAATTCTCGATGTTTTGAGCAGTAACCCTTCTTCATATGACAAATAGAGAGGCAAGTGGATACGACTTGGAGACTGCACTTTACACCGTGATATAAATATACAATCGGCGACGTTTCGGGCAATGACCCTCTGCTATGAAGACCGCTGGGATGCGAAACGTTACCAATTCCACATCTGTGTTTAAATTATATATCTAAAACCAGCGTTGTCGAGTCTGAGTTCTTTGTCGACGTGCACGGTGGTCGCCCATCCAAGCGCTAGCCAGGCTAAACTCAGCTTAGCTTCCGAGATCGCACGAGATGAGGCGCATGGACAGACGGAGAGCGTCAACACCGCGACTCGCGGAAGCTCAGAATCCCAGGTTGGCGTTCCCCACTGAGATCAGCAGCTCGTTTCAAGGTCTGCTCAGACCGGCAGACGGCGTCAACGCCCTCCGCTGCCCAGGCGTGACCCCCCCCCCTCGCATCTCACGGCTCCAGGTCCGATTGGACTGTGCCGGGGCGGGCTGCCTCAGTGAGGAACACTCTGCAGTCGATTGTCGTTCAGGTACAGCTTGTCCAGGTTGGGGGCTCTATTCAACACGCTTGAATGCGTTGTTCTTCAGGCTTCGTGTTGTCTCCACCCACCATTATGATTATAAGCTCATATATTCTCACACATATTCATGTCACTATTGTCACACGATATAAAATGTTATGTTCTATAGCTACTTGACTTTACACACTCTGTAGTGCCGTTTTGAGTCAAGTGTCCTACTGCACACGTGGGTGACATTTGTTTCGATGTTTAACTTTTTCTAACCACGAAATAATGGTCAACAACAACAACACGGTACCCACGTACAAACCTTATTGTCATTCCACTGCTAGATGAAAAACTAATCACGCCTCGTGGGTTGTGGGGGATATTTGAGCATACTTCACCACTCTGGACCATGCGGGTTGGGAAAGGCAGGGAGCATAGACATGGGAGCATCGAAGCACAGTACAACAATGAATGTTGCTGCACACTTCTCTCCCGCAATGTGAGTGTTTAGCAGAGGTGTGGACTCGAGTCATGTGACTTGGACTCGAGTCAGACTCGAGTCATGAATTTGATGACTTGCGACTCGACTTGGACTTGCATAACAATGACTTTGTCCCACCTATGAGATGTGGACTCGAGTCATGTGACTTGGACTCGAGTCAGACTCGAGTCATGAATTTGATGACTTGCGACTCGACTTGGACTTGCATAACAATGACTTTGTCCCACCTCTGGTGTTTAGTGACCGAGCTGAGACATCAGTTCACTACAGCTGATAAACCGGCTTCATCACGAACCTGGGATCGATCTGTGATCTATCAGGTCTATTCTAAATTCCACATTCTAAAGCCAGGGACCCGACTGTCAAGAACCCGCTGATCATTGAATGTAAAGGGAACTTATTTAATCGACCCCACAGAGATGACGTCGGCCTCGTATAGAGATTGTCGTCTGTCGCCCGACAATGACCCACCTAGCCGGGACGTCACATTTACAACCCTCGATACATCAAACGAAAACGGGGGTCAACATTTCAACACGTGACAGAAAACGGACATTGTGGGAGCAAAGAAACATCAACTAGACTGCAGCAAGCAGAGCATCCCCAAAGGGGCGTTTGACAAGCTGACTCACCTGGGAAGGCTGCGGCTGGACAGGAACGCCCTGCGGAGTGTCCCTGGCGGCGTCTCGAGACGGCCCCCCGCGGCCTCCCAGGGGACGCGAGGGCGCCCGCTCCATGTCGCCGCTGTTGTGGGCAGACTTCAGGACCCCGACTCGCCGCCACTGACGTTAGCCGTGACCAGGAAGCGCCGGGTGCTTGCCGCGTGCCGCTTGCCGCTCGAATTGACTTTAGAGTGCACTCCGGTGACGTCATGCCGGCGTACCTGGCGGACGTTCACGCAGCGCGTCGCTGCGGTGAATGGGACGCAACGTTCGCGATTGAAGCTTTTTACTCGTGGGAACATCGATTCGTGTTTGAGATCGTGATCTTTAGTCGTGACAATCGTCGAAGGGGGTGAATCATCGCACGCCTATGTGTAGCTGTGGACGCACATTTGGCATTACCTTATGTAAGTTAAACTCTTAATCAGCTGCAGAGTATTCCTAAAGGGGTCTTCGATCGGCTCACCAACCTTCAAGATCTGAGGCTGCATACCAATCAACTGCAGAGCGTTCCTGAAGGCAGCCGCGTGGAGCCCCTGAAGGCGACCGCCCTCAGTGAGAGAGCTCCAAGTGCTGCGGTTCGGAGCTTTGATCCGGGATGACCTCTGCGTCTCACCTCATCCCAATTCTCATTTCACGGCGGGGAGGCACAGTGGCGACACTTGCTCCTCAGCAAGAAGCCCTGGGTTCGATTTCCGACTCGGGCGCCTGTCTTTGAGGAATGTGTATGTTCTCACCCTGTTCTGTAGAATGTGGGAGTTGAGTGACGGTGAGTGGAGTTTGTGTGTTCTCCCCCTGTCCTACAGAGTGTGTGAGTTGAGTGACGGTGAGTGGAGTTTGTGTGTTCTCCCCCTGTCCTACAGAGTGTGTGAGTTGAGTGACGGTGAGTGGAGTTTGTGTGTTCTCCCCCTGTCCTACAGAGTGTGTGAGTTGAGTGACGGTGAGTGGAGTTTGTGTGTTCTCCCCCTGTCCTACAGAGTGTGTGAGTTGAGTGACGGTGAGTGGAGTTTGTGTGTTCTCCCCCTGTCCTACAGAGTGTGTGAGTTGAGTGACGGTGAGTGGAGTTTGTGTGTTCTCCCCCTGTCCTACAGAGTGTGTGAGTTGAGTGACGGTGAGTGGCGTTTGTGTGTTCTCCCCCTGTTCTCCCCCTGTTCTGCATGGATTTTATCCGTGTTATCCCGATTTCACCGCATAACTAAAATAAAACGCACATCGTCAGCAGTGAAAACCTGCAACTACAAACAAAACTCCCACAAGTGACTTGCACAGCGGTCGTCATCCCCTGCTGGGAGGCGGATGCCCATCGCCCATCGAGGGCGTTGGGTCGCCCTGGTGCCGCACAGGGACAGCTGCCAATGCGGGGGGCTCTGCGCTGCGAGACGTCTCGCTACGTGATGGAGAGAGTGCGACGTCATGTGGTGATCTCGTCAAGGAGCATAACCCACCGGCTTTTGAGTGGCCATCGGACGAAGACGGTGGTCACCGCATCACGCACTTTCAGATGCGCTTCTGGGGCCGTCCCTTCCGATATTAGGAAGCCATTGGAGCTGTAAATCTCGGATGAAAACTAATTTCTGTAGAACTGATTTTTGCGTTTAGTTTATTGTCCTTCCTCAACATACACACATATCAAACCAAATAATTATAAAATCCACATTTTCACGAAGAGCAAAGATGACAATTGTTCTATCGGCGTCATGGCCTCAGACACACAAAGCATCAATCTTAGTTATCAGTGCACCACCCCGTGGCTCTAGAGCGGCATTGTAATTGTCCCGAACTGCTCCTGAACCTCTTCGCCTTCACAGGACCAAGTGAGGAACACTCTGCAGCTCATTCCTATCCAGGGTTAGCGTTCCCAATTTGGTGAGTTTGTCAAACACTCCTTTAGGAATACTCTGAGGTCTGGCCCATATACATTATTTGTGTATCTCACATTTTAGTTTTCTCGGACACAGCAATCCCATACACATACATGCTAGCATGAATGTACGCTCTTTTGTTAATATCATAAAGTGTGTACTGCAATCAGGTTAGAGACGTGAAATAGCTTTTGGATGCGTACTATGTTTTTAAGAGAACTCGTCAGCTGTTTGCATAAAACACCCCTCCCCAGTCGCGCCCCGCCAGCCATTCTCCCCTCTCGTTCGGCGAAGTCGCTGTGTGTGGCTCTTCTTCTTTTTGTTGTGCTCCTCGTCATTATCTTTAGCACCACTTTGCAGAGTTCTGGTCTCCGTATCAGCTTCAGCGTGCGGCACTGAGGTCAGCAATTATTCTTACAATTTTTATTTTATTTTACCAGGTAAGGCCGAATCAGCTTTTTCAGAAGCGACCTGGCCACAAATGATAGCTCAACGAAGTGGACTTACCATCGCGTGGAAATGTATAGCAGCCAAATACTCTAAACGCATGATGTTGATTCTAAATGTGGAGGGGAAACCGGAAGGATTTGGAGAAAAATTCACGCGACCACGGGGAGGGAGAGACGCGCAGACTCCAAATAAACAGGCGTCAGGGTCAGGATCGAACCCACGACTACCAGGCGAGGTAGTTAACACGTCGCCACCGTGGTGTCCCTGAAGAAGGGTCGTAGCCCGGAACGTCGCCTGTGTGTGGTGGGGAGCGGTGGCAAAGCGGTTCTCACAAACCCAGTGTGGGGGGACATTGTCGAGAGGTTGCCGCATAGCGGGGATCCACCCTCCCGCCAGAGCACCCCTCGTGTGTGTGCTGCGTTCCGCCGTCAAAAGTGCTCACTAACAGTGCTTATGACTCCACCAGGATGTAAGGGTACGGTTCCACAAGAGTGGAATCGTTCTTTATAAGCGCGTCTCTGTAAATGTGAATACAGAGATAACATGATTGTATTTGGTCACAGCATGGGGCGACTTTCATCCAACATTTGATGGAAAATTAACGGCAATCCCTGCATTGTGTTGAACAGCACTTACAACTGTAATGTGCATAGCATCCACGTCCATAGATCTGTGTTTTATACAAGCACGTGAATCACCTGCAAAAGCTAAACTTGTTTAAAAAAACAGATAAAGTCGTTCCCACCCGACGTGTTTGACCGACTGACGAAACTCGCTATCCTGGACCTGAGCAACCAATCAGTAGCCGGGGCTCTGTCTTGTCGCAAGCAAGAGCGTGGGTTAACACGGGGACCAGGGCCCCCACAACACGCCCTGCATGTATCACAGTTTTCAGTTTCAGTTTTCATTCAATTGGTATAGCCCTGTGAGCCATTCGGGTCATGAATCGGGTGCAACCGCAACAAACACAAACATGAACAAGAAACATCTTAAAGTGACTACGCGCAAACAGAAATTTTCAGGAAAAACAGCAAAGTCTTCCAGAAGAAGCACCGTATATCAATGCCGTGTGCAAAAATCCCAGTGGGATGCAAGTCAAACAATAACAACCACAAGACAATTTAGATTAAAGTTATCAGTCTAACTCTGTACTACAACAAGACAAATATGTCGAAATCAAAACGTTTTCGAAATCACCCAAATACAGCTATAAAAGCAATGTAACAGTGATCATAGGAACTGTGATTGAAATTTTACAATAAACGATATACATAACATGTACTACCAAACTTTGCAGCCATAGCTGGCTGCATGAGTCACTCCATAACAGCAGGAGTATCAGTAGGAGTATCAACGTTTTTCAATGCACCTTTAAGATCAGTTCACTATAATCAAAATACAAGATCACACTTTGCAGCGGTCATCCGGAGCGAAACATTTGATTTCAGGCCACTAAATATCACAGATTATTGAATGTATTCAATGCTTATGGTGGTACACGTATACAACTCTTATTTTGATCCACGAGGAATTCCCCCAAGACGTTGGGATTGTTTGGCCACACGTCACCACGCTGGCCATGTGTGGGTTAGGGCAAGGAGCATCACACTATTTGTTTTTTTAGTTTGGCTGTCTGGCTGTTTGGCTGTCTGGCTGTTTGGCTGTCTGGCTGGCTGTCTGGCTGGAGAGAGAGGCGGACGCACGGTCACGTCCGTTTTGGCGTGCGGGCTGCTGGTAATATTAAAATAGAATATAGTTTTATCCATATCGACATGATGGACCAACGTTTTCCAACATTATTTGGTTAAGCCGGCAAACGATTGTCCAGTTATATTATATAGGTACGGGGAGTGCTCGATGATTAATAATTAAAATGCGCCTTGTTATATTTAACAACACACAGAGATGTGCACTGTTTTTAGAAAATCGCTGAACCTCATACATCCCGACAGGCAGCAGTGAAACAGATCCAACTGTCGGCCGCTTTGACCCTGCCCAGGACTCACAAGTGTAGTCGAGTCATCAATGTTCACTGCTGGCATCGGCTTCTGGGAGCTTCATACACAAAGAGGGCTTCCCTTGACTCTCTCTATGCGGACTGATTTGCATTCACCTGAAGGCAAGACTCATTCAATCTGTCGTGACGAGGAATCCCGTTACAGCAGAAACATTCTTGCAGGCTGGAAAAGAAATACATTTAACTACCACGATTTGTTAACTACCACGATTTGTTAACTACCACGCGTGTTTCTGTTGTGATGGCTTCTCTGGTCATTACGGACTCTGATTGTTCTTGGATTGTTCTTCCTGCTGCACAACTTGGAACCGATCTCGAGCCAGGCCTCTGCAGCTGATTACCCTCCAGAGTCAGAAGCGTGAGTTGAGTCAGACTGTCAAACACGCGCGGCGGGAGAGACTTTAGCTGGTTCCTGCTCAGGTATAACGTGCCCATTTGCAGAGGGTTCTTAGATAAATACATAATCAATACATAATCAATAGATGACGTATCATTGAAAGAGTTCATTAGTCAGTATGAATTTAGTTAGGCGATAAATTAGCACTACGGGGGTTATTACAACAGTATTTAATCATAAATGTTGACTGAATTGGTTTACCGAGTCAAGGATTGAATTAAGTATATTTAATATAGTTTATTTAAAATAATCACCAACATGTTTTCACTGTATTCCATTATGTATTAATTATTAGGTCATAGCTATCTGCTCGGTTGGCGTGAGCTGAGATTGCCTGCGTCACAAAGGGTGCCACGTGATGCTTGTGACGCGTGGCACCCTGCGCGTGGCGCAGATCCTCGGCGTTGTGCCGCCGGCGTGGGGACGTCTCCAGACGTTCGCTTGAGGTGCCGGGCCGATGTTTTTGGCCTTCTGTTGGGCCTTGAAGAAACGTGTTTGGCTTCTGCTTTGGTTTATGTTCTGAACAAGATGAACTTCTGGGTGGTCGTGGGGCTTGTGGGTTGTGCAAAACAAACTGACACAAAGAGACGGATCTGTGAAGGAGACATGCATTGTCTGTCTGCCTATTTATTTTTGTTATTTATATTCTCCACATCGACGCTCAATGCTTATTTCGTGATTATTTTTAAATAATTTTGCATATAACTAGGGCCCATAACTGATGCAAGCAAAAGTGACTTTGCTGATGAGACACTGAATGTTTAAACCGAGCCACAGGTTGCTTGTGTTTGAATCAATGCAGCTGAAATGGCGCAATTCCAGAAGGCCATGGGGCCGTCGGGGGTTGCGTTCCAGAAACTTGTATTTTTGTGTTTAATGTTTACGTGGAGAGACATGTGTATGTGAAGGTGGCATTGTCTGCTTAGCAACATAGGAATATTAGATTGTAGAGTAGAACAAAACGATGATGGCGGATTGGAGTACCTGGCTCGCCGTGGGAGTGTCTCACGCAGACGAATTCCTCCTCCTCCTGCACACGGACCGAGTTGGCAGCGTTCCGGAAAACATCGAGCGAGAAATTAAGCCCAGCCCACTCGCAACCAGCCGACTTTTTAAACACTCGCGTTGTAGTGTTTATCGTTATCCTGTTTATCCCCGTGTGTGTTTGTCCCAGCGGAGCCGTGCGATCGCCGAGATTGGTTTCAACCGAGATGTGGTGGCCGATCGTGACCCAGCCACCACGTCCCTGCCCTGCGGTAATCGGCGCGCACCACTCGCGATGCCCTCCCGATAGCAGCGGCGGCGGCGGTGGCGGCTCCCTCATCACGAGCCATCGATCCCTGCACGGCCGCTCTCCGTTATCGACAACGAACTCCACGACGCATCCGTGAATTCGCGAAGCTGTCCGCTGGACGTCAGCACTCTCACGCGGAGCGGACATCGCCATTCCCAGCCACCCCGATGCAGGAGGCGTCTCGCGAGAAGTGTCGAGGGCTGAACGTGCACGGGGTGTGCAGGCTTGCCGCGTGGTGCTCATCTCTCTCACGCGGTAGCAGTAGTCACGATGATGATGATGACAATGTCAACGTTTAGATATTTTCTTTCAACCTAGGAGATGATTCAAACCCTCGTAATGAAACAAACGATGATAGGATAGCGCAATACAAAGAACAAACTCCATAATAGAGGTTTTCTATATTTACGCGATCCAACCCAAAAAAAACATCTACTATGGATGATATTGGTCGCGAAAGCCTGCGTGTTAAACAAAGAACAAACATTGCACATTCCATTATGATTAAATCATTCAGATATTGCTGCTGCTAGCAAGCGCCTGTTAAACAGGACAGCGAAGTGGCCATTACAACTCATGTCCCTCCGTCTTTAGTTCCCTCGTGTTAATGTTGATGCCGCATCAAGGACTCACTTTATATCCGAGTCAACCTACAAGTGGCCCAGTCCACGTGCAATTCCGAGTTATCACAACACTGCGGCCATGTACCCGCATTGGGGGTCACGACGTTTATATGACCATACTTCACCAGCCTGGTCAGTGCGGGTTTGGTGACGGCGTTCGAGCATAAACGCGGGTGTCCACAAGTGCAGTACAACAATTGGTTTTGCTGCACCGCAATAAAGTTCCATTTAAATGTCTGGAGCGTTTGGGCGCTACCGCATCCCACAACTGATGTCCCAGATTAGCGACCTGTTTACGTCCCTGTTGAGGGCAGCCTGTGAACAATGATAGCCCTGGTATATCAGCCCCGTGGTTTACTGCGGCTTATCGATGGCGCGCAACGTCCAGCCCTCGATCCAATATCTTGCGTGTGGCAAATGTTGTTTTCGACTGCGGGCTCTCTCCGTGTGTGATCGCGTGGCGGTATCTCGCGATCACGCGGCGCTGTTGTGTCGAGTCCAGCCTGAAGGTGGAGGTCGTCGTCTGGCTCAGGGTGCCGCTGCCTGTGATCAAACTGGCTTCTCAAGTGTCGTGAGTGGTTGGTCTCAGCCCGGTCATTAATAAATGCACACACACACACACACACGCGAAAAATCGCCAAATTAAAATGTATCCAAATTTTATTTGGTTAAATCGCAGCTCTGGAATGTGATCTAAATATCTGTGCAACTGTCAAGCAATTACTGTTACAGTCACCGGCGGGGCGAGTGACAGAGCAGTCCCCTGCTGTGCGGATGACTTAAAGGGACCTCAGATGTAGCTCTGTGGTATCCACTTCCGCGGGCCATTCTCTAAGGTAACAGTTTGCACTGCTCTTCAAGAGTTCCATTCTTCGCCCATGTGCCATGATGCCAATATGAAAAATCGGTATTCAATTGGGGGGGAAAGACATGTGAAAAAGAGCTTCCTAGCTCCTTAGATTCATCGAGTATGAATAAAGATTCGTAATATGATTATCTATAGAATGTGTTAACCTGAGCATCGCCCTTCGCACAATCGCAATTTTCCTGAGTCTGGCTCTTTAATTGAAGCACGAATCAATATCTTAAACAATGTGGTTAATTACGTGGCATCTAGTGGTTGGAACGCTTACAATAACCTATCTTTATGATATATGTTAATTTTCAAGAAAAAAACTATTATACACGTGATTAGATGCATTATCCTGAGCCAAAATCAATGGATCGATCAATTGTTACACCACTGTCAAACACGTAACATTGTAATACTTTTATCCGGTCCTTTGCATTGTTAAGATTCACAATCATTATGCATTAGATTATCAATTCGTGTTTTTCCCGCTGTGATCATCACTGCATCTCTCACTCGATATTTTTTCGGAACACTGCGAGGCCGCCTTTGAGTAGGGGTCATAGGTGTAAGGCACTACCACTAGATTACAAGTTACGCGTAATTCATAATAATCTGGCAGCCGTCAACTACTATTCATACACTTTGCTTCAGCACACCGGTTTTCTGAAGATAAGAGTAACAATTATATATAGTTAACATTGATAATAAATAATAATGTCAATGTTAGATGTGTGTGGACTCTTCAAGACACCGGCATGCTGAAGCAATAACAACAATAGCGCGTCTCTTCAGGTGACAACTCTATTCGGCTGTTGTGGGTGGAGGAGGGAGTACGACACACATGGGGATTGAACTCATATGATATGACCCCCAAAAAGAGAATCGACTATTAAATCATACATTACCCACTAACAGATATGAATATGAAAGACAAAAATATAAACGTTATCTAACACCGTGAGCTTGGTGTTGCCTTGGGCATATATCACAATTCGTTTTTAACTTTGAGTGTGTAAAGTTATTGGCCCACGATCCTATGTATTGACTATTACTAATATATGTATACATAAGTACAGTTCGTCATTTAGGGTTGTAACTTTGCCCAGGTAACACAATTTACTTTTTCCAAAAGTTGTTTTAATATAAATTACACATTTTTTAAAACATTATTACAAACATGATCACATAGAGGTTTTAATTTATACAATATAATTACGTACATTTATATATTTATATGTTATACAATGTCATTGTATTTGTGTATAATTTATATGATGTTACATTTGCAAGTCCAATCCAAACGCTGGGTCTGGAACAGAATCAGCTGCAGAGTGTTCCTAAAGGAGCATTTGAGTGGCGTCAACAGCCCTGTGGCCCTTTGGGCTGAGAGGCAGCGATGTTGATACGAATAACAACAGCAGAGGACGAATATAAACGTGCACCTGTATTAGATCCACAACTTAACAAAATGTCTCAAACGTGGTTTTGTTTTTGCCTCGGGGACCCACTAATGGCAGTTTTTGTGAAGGCACACGAAGCTGAAATGTATCTACAATGTTTATATTGTATGTAATTAGGAAGCCACTGGAGCTATGCACTTTTCAATCTAAATTGAAAACTAATTTCTTCAGAACTACGGTACTTGTTGTGGTTAGTTTGTTGTCCTTTCCCCGCACATCCGATTAGCACGGTTGGCTATAAACTGTACCAAAAAATGTTTCATACACTACACTATACACTACACATACACTACACTACACATACACTACACTATGCACTACACATACACTACACTACACATACACTACACTATACACTACACATACACTACACTACACATACACTACACTATACACTACACTACACATACACTACACTATACACTACACATACACTACACTATACACTACACATACACTACACTATACACTACACATACACTACACTACACATACACTACACTATACACTACACATACACTACACTATACACTACACATACACTACACATACACTACACTATACATACACTACACTATATACTACACATACACTACACTACACATACACTACACTATACACTACACTATACACTACACATACACTACACTACACATACACTACACTATACACTACACATACACTACACATACACTACACTATACACTACACATACACTACACTACACATACACTACACTATACACTACACATACACTACACATACACTACACTATACACAACACTACACATACACTACACATACACTATACACAACACTACACATACACTACACATACACTACACTATACACAACACTACACATACACTACACATACACTACACTATACACTACACATACACTACACATACACTACACTATACACAACACTACACATACACTACACATACACTACACTATACACTACACTACACATACACTACACATACACTACACTATACACTACACATACACTACACATACACTCACAATATACCGGTTAGTAAGATTACTTACAACGCACATTTTATAAGTGCACCGGCCAAACTTTCTAATTTAAATGCCATCTTGATGATAAAAAACGCATCTTGATCAATTGTAATGTTGGTCGGGAACACCGTCACGTGTTACATTTAATGTATATGACGTTGTTAAGAATCACTTTTAATCGACGGATCATTGCATACCTATTAATGCATTGCCTTGGAAAAGCGTCCATCGCAGTGCGATGCATGGTGCTCGGGCGGGCTGCGTGTGAGTGTGGGGCTCTTCATGGAGCAGACTTCAGCTGGTTACTCTGCAGAACCAGAGTCCCGAGCTCCGTGAGTTGGTCGAACACTCCCACGGGGAGAGTCTGCAGCTGGTTGTTGTTGAGGGAGGACGCACAACAGCGATTGTCTTTCCTTCTCACTACAAACCAAACTGACAATCAATAAAACTTGTACTCTTGGGTCTCACGGTAAAGTCACGTAGATAGGTTCACAAAAATTACCAAAAAAAGGTTAAAATAATTAACCTATCAACGTGACTTTACCGAAAGACCCAAGAATTTGAATTCCTGCAGCCACGAAAGCTTTAAGTCAAAATAAAACATGTGTTCAGTTGATATGAATATTAATAGAAAACTTTAAATATTTTTTGTGATCCATAATCATTTTAGTGATATCACTCAAGTGGCAGGGAACCTGTTTCTCACGTTGAAGTCGTATCGCTGTTCCTGAGAGCGTCACTATTTCACGCCTCCTAATTGTATTTTTACTGTCAAACCGAAGCCGCTGTGAGTTTAAAGACACTCACTGAGTGTCTTATTGGTTGCTCAACAGAGGTCAGCATGCGTCACGGTCAATGCCCAGAGTCATTGTCGTGGCATAGAGAAGAGGAGGAGGGGTTCCTGAGCAACCCCGCAAGCGACAAGAGATGGCCTTGTTCACCAAATGTAACACATCCAAAGGAAGGTGTAAACTTGCATTTAATCAAAATTCATCCTGGGTGGTACCCTGATGCACATACTCAGCTCTTTTGTCAACGCACTGCTGAACTCGTGTCCCTCTACGCCATTGTCAATTGAAAAGAAACCTCTTTAGAACTACACTACAATATACACTACACTATACACTACACTATACCACTATACTCTAGACTACAATACATTAGTATACACCACACTACACACTACACCACGATACTATAGTAAAAACTAATTTCTTTCGAACTGATTTTTGTGTTTAGTTTGGTGTCCTTCCCCCACACCTATTAGCAAGGTTGGCTACGTGCGGTGCAAACAAAAAAAAGTAGGAGTTGTGAGAGTTATTTGACCATACTTCCCCATGCTGGTCGGTGCAGGTTCGTGAATGTAGAGGTCGACAATAGGATCCGATGCACCGATCAATGCTGCCCGGCCACATAGAGACCCAACCACGCGGTGACACAGAATGTGCCGTGTCTCGTCAGGTCTCGGAAGTCAGGCACGGTTGGGCCTAAACAGTGCTGGGATATGTAACTGCAATGCACAACCAGGTGGTAGAGGCTGCGGACAATGCTTCAATAGACTCATCCACAGCTCCTAGCGGCAAACTCGACGATGTTATGAATCATTAGTAGAGCCATCCATGCTGCTGACTTTCTGTTCATGTTCAAGTTCAGATTCAAGATTGTTCCCGATTCCTCTGCCTGCCTATAAAAATCTTTAACCACTGTGTCTGTACAGCGTGTTGAAGATGTGGTCCAATTTAGATGGGGTATGAATCAAACTTTGTATTGGCTCACGCGAGACCCAGTGACTCAAACAGAGACACTTACCTCGGGACATCCGTAGACTCAAATAGGCACCAACAAATACTTTTTCAAATAAAATCAATATTTCAACTCTTTATGTTCAGAGTTTTCACACACAATCTGATTTAGACGCTGTACACACATTCAAATCGCATTGTCATGAATATGCCAGCCTGTGTGGTTACCTCGGTTGCAACGTTAGCCGGTCACTCGCAGCGTCCTTGGTAATCGTCATTGAGCCCTCCGTGTGTGGCTTGGGAGAGATTTGAGTTGGTTACTCTGCAGGAAGAGCTGCTTCAGCTCCGCCAGTTGGTCGAACAGCCCAGCGGGCAGCGACTCGATCTGGTTACTGCTCAGCTTGTGACGGAATGTGGTTAAGCGTATCGCGCCGTATATTCAGGTTTTGAGTAGAGTGTATGCTAATGTATACAGTCATAACAGCTCATTATTCACTGTCGTGCTGTATTTTGGTTACCATAAGATCAAGCAGATGTTAAAAACTATTTTTTATTTCATCAGGTAAGGCCATTGAGCTATATAGCTATTTTTAAGAAGCTATCTGGCCATAAATGATAGCCAATAAAGTGGCTTATCACGTGAAAATGTATAGCAGCCAAATACTCCAAACGCATGTTGATTCTAAATGTGGAGGGGAAAACCAGAGGGCTCGGAGAAAGATCCACACGACCACGGTGAGAAAGACATGCAAACTCCAGGGTCGAGATCGCACCCACGACCTCCTGTATCCCAGGCGAGGTAGTTAACATTAAGCCACTACGGTGCTGCCCATTACACCACGGCAACAGTATATATGCATATATATGAATATGTGTATATATATGTAGGTTCCGGCGAGATACTTGGAGCCGGATACCATACAAAGCACACGCCAGACCGGGCCACGCTAAAGACTTTAGCTGGTTACTTAACAGGGACAAGGTTCCTAGCTCTGTGAGTTGATCGAACACTCCCGAGGGGAGAGTCTGCAACTGGTTGTACTCCAGGTTGAGCAAATGCGTATTATGTCGCAAGAACAACATTGCATCACAAACGCGTTGGCATATTTATGCCAGTAACAAGTATAACAACGCAATTGCACCTTTTAAAATACCATTTTCACATTTGGAGTTTTTTTTTTCCGATTGTGACCCCATCTCGTAAAGTTGCCGTGCAAATTAAAACGTTTTCTGTGGCAGGTGGTGTTGAGGTCAGCTTTACGGTACTTTGACAGCGTTAGGTGACGAGTTTATATTTGTAGAGTTTGTTCCTGACGGGACGTTTGATTCCCTCGCCAGTCTGCAGACGCTCAACCTCCACGCCAACCCCTGGGATTGAGCCCGTCGCGAGATGTCGTTCCCTTAGCCTTTCATAAAAGTTGCGTTGCCATTCGGAAGTCACCTGATTGGATAAAATTGTCCAATCTGGTCAAAATCGTTGTCCAAATGTAATACATCTTAATATATAAATAATAGACACACTTTTCAAACCGATCGTTGTACAGTATAGATGTGCAATGGGTTACTGAACACCCTCCGTTTAAGCTCTGTACCACATTAGATCCCCCATCCCATCTCTAGTAGTAGTACCTACTACTAGTAATATGACCTGCTACTACTCGTGGTAGGTTCTGTATCACGTAACGATCTTCCATCTCATCGCTTGGCTTACATTCAAGTACTTTCGATTTACGTTCTGGCTTTCAGGAACGCATCCTGGGCTTAAACCGGGTATGCCTGTACTATGGATAAACCAATTAAACAAATGAAGATGAAAGTATATGATTGATCCCAGTTGAGACCGATATAGAGTTGGCGGCTACTTGACAACATTGCACCAAAATGTGCAGTGGCTGGTGAAACTAAATCATGTAATGTGTACTTATAAGAGTTGAGACGACTCTTTCTGTATAGTTTCATTTATTTATTTACTCGTGTAATGCCATGAGTCGTTATCGACCACAAGACCACAATGGCCGTTGTGATTGCTCGAGGGCGCAATGCGGCTTTTTATCAGGCTGTCTCTGACCACAAGTGGCACAATCAGGTCACGATTAAAATCAGTTATATGCCTGAAGTGGCTCTCGTTACAAACCCGCACGGACCTGCGTGGTGAAGTATGGTTTTATATATATCTCCCATTGGAGTGCACCTGAAACGCAGGTTTCTCATTCGCCTGCAATCTCTGATTTCATCACTTACGATGGTAACAAGGTATCAAGGTAGGAGAAAGAATTGTCAGGAATGTCTGGATGAGACAGAATGCCTTCCTGATTGACCATTGCTATACCCAACCCTATCATATGAATTGAGCATGCTCATACTTTTTCTACCTAGAGACATATATGAAGTGAAGATACTGAGGAATAGCTTTGCATCAGTGAGGATCACGAGATGTAATGGGGAGAATTCAATACTTCTGAAAAGCGGCAACCATTTCTACTACAGTTGGATAGTCGATAGTAATAATGGAGAAGTGGAATTCTTACCTTCTGCAAAAATCAGACGTAGAGGATTTGGGTCTAAGAGGTCATCATATCGAGTTGCACAGCCTACACGAAGGTTCTCAAAACACGACCAGTTACGGAGTATTCTAGTTTGTACTCCAACACCGAAATACGATGGTGAAGACGTGTCTAGTCATTCCCCAACTGCGAAATGAAGGTAAAATACAGTGCTAAACCACAATTGTTGACTCTGGCAACATTAAATATAAAGAATAAGGAATAAGAGAGGTGAACGTGTTTGAGAGAGTTTCCAGCCAGCAGGGAAATGAACATCTCCTGTTCTTAAAGAAACAATCTGACACATGGACTTGGAGAAGCCCAAATGATGAACTCGGGAATTATATTGAGTTTATTCCGGAGGACAATGCCCAGTTTGTCAGAGACATCGCTCTTCTCAACACATCCAGCACAAAGCAATCACAGAAGACTGGTGTGATACAGATCATACTACTTCGACAGCCAAAGAGAGGACAAAGCTAGTTGCAGCGAACATTAACATGGTGTATATATTAACAAGCTCACATTGAATAAATCGACGTCACCATTTTAAGTAATGCACGAGCTCGAATGGTAATAGATAGCGCGTTGAAGCTGTGGGGAAGGACTTAACGCAATACTACCTACCCCTCAAGCTCACCATCTGTTATTCCGGGTCTTAGTGATTGGTCTCTCTCTCTCTAGCCAATGCTGGTTCTGGGAACACGGTCTCTTGTTTAATCCATAAAAGTCTGAGGCCATGATCACAGGCAGTCGCCACACATAGCCGGATGCTACATCACTCCGACCACCAATGTCAAGTTATTTGGTGTCCTATTCGATCAGAACCCGAGTTTCCACGTTCACATTTCATCCATTGTCCCCAATACTGAGTTGTCAAACACCTCGCATTGCCTGCTCTATCGTCGCATCTAGACTCGACGACTGCAGTGAGGCTTCTCCAGCGCATTCAAAGCTGCATCAGCCATGCAGTGCTCGGCATTCCTCAGAGCTTCTAAATCACTTCGACAATGCATGCTGTAATGAGATGCCGAGTAATGGCGGATCAGCCGCCATTACTCGGCGGATCAGCCGCCATTACTCGGCGTCTCATCGTCCGTTTCATCTAACAACCTCGCCTCGACCTCCAGCGGCCTCACCCTCCTCGTCAAGCCCTCGTCTCGAGCCAGACGATGTCGACCGTCGCTTGGCTGCTGTCACAGCTCCCGTCTCTCGCTGCCGCACATCGGCATCAGTGGCGTCTACTTCTGCCCGCGTCTGGAGACTTATCTGTCTCTCATGCGTTCTCCCGCGCGTCTGGGTTTCCTTTGTACGTTCAAATTGTAAGCGTGTATGAACGGTGACCTTCTGTCGCACCTTACGCAGCCAGTCGTGCTAATCGCAGGTGCGGGGAAGGACAACAAAGTAAGGACAACAACAACAACAAGCAGTTCTCAAGAAAACAAAAAGCAGGTTTCAGGGAAAAAGTGTGCGCGTTACAAAAGTAGTAATATATGAATAAAAACAGAACACGTTGATTGTGACCACAGCAAATCCGTCGAAGAAGAGGAGGAGAAATATAGAGAGCCCCAGATTACCAACAACATATGCAATGCATAGAACTCTGTAAAACAAATATTGGGAAGCCATGGAGCGATGAAATGAGTTTGCGTGCCGATAGGAGGATTGTTACTTCACAGGGTCGTGAGAGATGTTGGCGGCTTGGGAGAGGCCTTCATCGAGCAGTGGATTGATCATTGCTGAAGCCGCTGATGGTATAATACAGCCTAACTCCTAGTGAGGCAGGACGTGTAAACACCCATGTCGCGAGTAATCGCATTGCAGACAATAAGAATCGATTTAATATCACCTCAAACACACGGACAAAAGCAGACAAAGACCCCCGGTATAGCCTTCAACAGACTGGTGAGGAAAGTGCTGTTAGCGAGCACCTATCCCATCAGAGCGAAGGCTGCAGAAGGGTCGCAGTCGGCACGAGGAATACTCTCCAGCTGATTGCCCTGCAGGTCCAGCCGCGTGAGATTCGTCAGACTGTCAAACACTCGCGGTGGGAGAGACTTCAACTTGTTTCCGTCCAGGCGTCCTCAGACTTCGGATCAATCTAAGGAGCATATATTCAATTATGTTAAAATAAAGAATGTGTTCTATACTTTGTTTACAATGTCAATTCACTTTTGTAAGTGCCATGCTCCCCAGCTTCACCAAGCCACACTGACCATGACACCGGTCAGTGCACCGGTCAGTGCCGTCCATTCGGACCACACCTGTAGCTCATCTCAGCTGTGTGGCGGCAGGGATGTCTTCAGCACTTGATGTTGACCCTGGCGTAGGTTTACAACGAGAGCGTCGCCCGCCCCGCGACAGATTGCGTGGGAGAGACGTGAGCTCGTTCCTGAGCAGGTATAACTCTTTCAGGTTCACCAGCTGATCGAACACACCCGCGGGCAGCAGGGCCCGCATACAATTCTCATCCATCTGTGTACAGTTTCACGCATAAAATTGCTGCCGATTCAATCACACAGAGGCTCCCAAGCATACATATCAGAGACAAAGATCCCCCGTATCGCTTTCACAGACTTTTGAGCCAAGTGTTGTTAGCGAGCAGCACCTATGAAGGCATGAATAGCACACGAGGGGTTGGGTGGCCAGTACCACGCCCGGTCGCCTTTGTCTCCCGAGTGATGATGTTTACACATCACACCAGGTAGTCATTTGAGGCTGAGTCGATCTATGAGATGCCCAGGGCCAGTTCAGATTAGACTAACTGGTGTTGGTCGTGAGCGGGAATCGAACTCTGGTCTGCCGGTTGATTATTCATGTGCAGGCTCATTGGTCCGATTCGATTACACGTAAAACTTCCCTCTTTATTTCAAATGTCACCATGTAGGTTTCAAAGTCCTCGCTACTCCACCGCTGATTGAGCGCCTTCCCGTGCCGTGTGGGTCGTGGTAGTTGTTTCACCAAATGTCAACAAGCAAGACAGCGCGAGTTGGTGAAGATGGGTAGCAGAGCAGCAATATCATAGCAGTACAGTACAACAATGGATTTTGTTGCACTACCCCCTGCTGATCACCACAAGGCCCCGCGCCTCCGAATAGCACGGTTGGTTACGTATGGTGTGAAAGAAGTGCAACATACATAGTGTTCAAATATCCAGGGGCTATCCAGGATCACACCGGCTTAGCTTGTGAAATCTGAAATCTCGCGCATTCCACGTGATTTGGTCATCGATACCACTTGCAGTTATTGTTGTCTCACGTAATAACTTTTATCGAATTATACACCTTTGACGAGGACACTTCTACTAAAACTAGGAATGTGTGGTACAACGAGTTGAAACGCGTTCCTTCAAATGTCTCTTTGAAACTGAAACCTTTTTTTACAAGGAACCACGTGTGCATTAACCACACTTGGTTAATGCACACATGGTTCCTTGGAAAAAGGTTTCAGTTTTGTTGCCAGAAAAAAGGGGAAAACCCCTATTATTATATTTTGGTACTGGCAAAGGAGGTCTAATGATATCTCTTTGAAGTTAATGAAGTGAATGAGACTAGAGCTAGACTACAACCAGATCGAGTCCCTGCCCGCTGGGCTGTTCGACCAACTGGTGGAGCTGAAACAGCTATACCTGCAGGGGAACCGGCTGAAATCTCTCCCAGGCACACACGGGGCTCACTGAGAATTACCAACGATGGCGTTTTCATGCCAAACTAAGCTCGGCGGCAGGCAGATGGGTCACCGAGAGGAGTCTCTCCCACTCAATGTCAGCATCGTTTCTTCAGAGCTGTAGTCTGACCTCATGAGTTTGGTACTATTACAGTGAATTATACATATTAATTAATGTTTCCATTAGGATTCTAATAAATTAATTGCAGGTTTTTCATAGAATACTTTACACAACATAACACCCGACGCGCATGTATTCCACCTAACCAGCCGCCTATTTATTGACGTATCAGGATGAGGTCGGCCGTGTCTGGCAGGTGATGTACAACCCAGAAAGAAAAGACAAATGCGAAATGTTCGTGCCGACTTCATAGCCCTGTGTCCACATCCACTTGTGGACACGTCCATGACTGGTATTGTTAAACCATTATGGACATGCCGTGATATACAAGATTGGTGTGATGCAGAAACAGAAGACTTCCAGAAGTATGAATTACATTTTTAATTTTATTTTACTTTCTACGTGACTTTACCGAAAAAACCTAAGAAGATGATTCCTTGCAGTCACGAAAGTTTCAAATCTAGAATGAATTACATTTCCTGCTTGAGTAACTATGATTGGAAAATGAATAGCATGGGTTGATATAGATATGCAGTATACACTTACATTAACTTCACACTTTATGGCTAAACGTAAACCCGTTAACACGTGGGTATTTTGTCAGAAACTTTTTTTTTAATAATCTGAAGTAAATAAATAAAAACCGACCAACAGATCAAGTACATTGCCATTAAACATGATTATAAAAAGTCCATCTCAGGTTTGCGTCAGTGCACATTTATTGTGCAAAACGTGCGCGGCCTACTGCTCAATGAGCATTCAGGAAGCACTCTGCAGTTGATTGTCCCACAGGCTCAGATATGTGAGTTTAGTCATTCTGATAACTGGATTTCATAGGCAATATACGTAACTACATGCCCAGCATATGCATTATATATTAGATACATACTTCTATAATACAATGTACATATTGTGTATATATCTAATGTATATATGGGTTACATTGCATATATATTTCACATAAACAAGAGAAACCCCCAATGTATTGCCTCCTATAGGTTACCAATGAACGTTCTTTATTTTTGCAAATAAACTACTAATGCTCTCCATCTGGACAAATATCAGAAGCTGAGCAGTTCACATTTTGTGGGTTCTATAGGGAGCATCCAGTGCAAAGTGAAGCGCCGAACGGCAGAGGGAGTTCAGATGATTTAACGCCACCTCAGAAGCGAATTGAAATAAAGGGGCGGACAAGCAACATATATTTGATTTGGAGCTTTCGTGACTGCAGGAATTACTTTTTGGTTTTTTCGATAAAGTAACGTAGAAATAAAATAAATAAAATAATAGAATACGACGTTTCGATTGCAACACAAGCAATCATCATCAGGTACGAATGAATGAAAAAACCTAGTAAACTTAGAAATATAATGCAATACAACACAGAGAGTCGGCTAACATAACAGTCAACACCCTACCTGGTTGATTACGTTCTTCAAAAAGTGCTAAATTTGTCATCACGACGGCAAATTCTGCTCTAATTGCAATGTTTTTATAAATCACACGAATAATTCTTTAATCGTTTAAAATAATAAATAAGCACGTCTGAAATAGCTTACAATAAATATTGTATTAAACTATGCACACCTGTGTGTGCCCATCTGGCTCTGGATAACAATCAGCTGCAGAGTGTTCCCCACGGAGCCTTTGACCGCCTCACCAACCTGCAGACGATGCAGCTCCACTCCGGCCACTGTGACTGCCTGGGACTGCCCGAAATCGCTGCATGTTGAGGGTTTTATGAACAGGCTGTGTTCAAAGCGTGGCGGTAGGGGCTGATGTGCATACCGGTTTGTAAAATACAACAACAATGTGGGTACTACTGGTTCACCCGCGGTCCTATTACCCGCGACTGCTATTTTTTTGCGCTGGCTGTAGGTTCAGCAAAACTCCAATAATCCGCGGTCCTATTTTTTGCTATTGTCCACAATTTGATCCACAATGCATAGCGAAGCGGATACCACGTACTGTATTCGCGATATGTTTGTGGATTAGAGGAGTCACGTGGTAAATTACGGCCTCAAGTATTGCAGGTGGGTTTCTGGGTGTTTCAATGTCTGAAGGTTCCGATCCGTATATTTGGTAACACTGCCTCAGAACGCGCGTGTGAGGGTGCAACACTCGATCCCCGTACAGATGGCGATTAGTCCACTTGCTGTACTGCCCTGTGCTGGCGAGCCAGGGTATGGCGCCTCCTCGACGCCCACGGGAAGGGAGTTTCACACCATCTGTGTGTGACCCACCAACCCGCGCTGCTGCCTCCACAGTGCTGGGTTAGAGGTCACGTGGATATCCACCACGGCCCAACGGAGAGTCCGCCAAGGCTGGGGACGCGTCGTCACCACGGGGACAGAGCGAGGAGCGAGTTGGGGAGTCACATCGCAGGAGCGTGGCAGATGGCGAGATGGCGACGGCTTGCAGAGGCCTTCATCCAGCAGTGGATTGATCATGGCTAATGACGATGACGATTCAAGACAAAACGTTTATGTCAATAATAGTCTAACATATTGGGCAAGGGCCTCCTTCAAAGTGAAGGATTCTCTTCTCACAGTATACTTGTATGGCAGTGCTAATGAAGAACCTGGTGATTCACTGTTCTACTTTGCTTGTTCTATCACCACGTACTCGATGTCTTAGATATAAATATATTTTATCAAATATATGCCCTCGTTCTTGTCGCTAGGCAACAAGGCGATGTCTCTGATTGGCCGCCAGGTCCTGCAGAGCGTCCCTAACGGGGCCTTTAACGCCCTGACGAAGCTGGAGACGATCACGCTGAACGTCAACACCTGGGACTGCAGCAGCTGCTACATTCTGTGCCTCAGCGAGCTCAGCCCAGTCCTGGACCACCCCACACTCGGTTCCCTCCGCGCCTTCTCACAGGACACACTCTCGGCTGACTTCGCAGCAGCTGCGGGACGCTGGCAGCAGGAAGGAGGCGATGGCGTGGTGTTTGTGACTTCAGCAGCGCTTGCCGTGATGACCTCGTGACCTTGATTGTCTATGAATTGCAGATCATTACGAATGGTAAAACTATGATCAAGCAACATCCCCTGACCTACACGGCGTAGAGAGGCCTCAGTCCAGCAGTGGATTGGTGAAGCGCTGTCATAATTTGCTTAATTACAAATCAATACGAAAGACTTGCCCATATCGTTTATGCAAATGTGATTTTCAACACAAATGGGATATGTGAGCGTCATCCACTGAGGTGTTGTGACGTCACCAAAGCGTTACAGTCACCAGCAATGGCGGCCAAACCAAGAGTGAAGACGTCGCGGGCGGGCAAAGCTGCAGAGGTGGGGCCACGTTTAGAGAGTCGAGCCCAAGGCGTTGGGCTCAGCCCTATGGGCTAGATGGCGATAGTTTGTTTGGGTTAGGGGCAGGAATCTATTGGGTGGTTTGTGAGGGAGAGTGCCAGACAAGGGAGGACCACTTCGTCGCCATGAGACTGCCCGTGTGCAGGAGCTTGGTGGGGAGTTTAATCGAAGAACCCTGAGAGAATGCGACGACTTGGAGAGGCCTTCATGCAGCAGTGGATTGAGCATGGCTCCTGATGATTGAAGCCAACAAAGTAAATCTATATAATATTATATCATTTTGGGCAATGGCCTCCTTCAGAATGAACCATTATCCAATGAGGTTCTTTATGACAGTGCTCATGAGCAATGTGGTCCATTAACTTTTGGGCTGTGCTTGTATTATCACCGCGTACTCAATGTCGTATATATGAATATATGTTATATCAACTGCATGTTCTCCTTCTTGTTGCTAGCAACAAGCCAATGTCTTGTGGCTAGAGGCTGGTTGGCTCGTGTCTGAGGGCTATGGCGTGAGCACGCCATGAACACCGCATGCGCGCTTGAGCGCAACACAGCAATACCTTGCACAGACGTTATTACCACGTGCTACGCAGTAGCATTCATGAATAATCTTACCTGTAATTGTGCAAGGATACTGGAGCTCACTTTCAATTTGTAACAATAATAATTTTCCTCCTTCCGAGTGTTCCTCACGGGGCCTTTGACTCCCTTGGCAAGCTGGAGACGATCACTCTCGACACGAACAACTGGGACTGCAGCAGTTGCCACATCCTCTACCCCAGCGACTATGGGCTGCCTGGACTGCTCGACTATGGACTCTGCAGGGCTATACCAGCTCACGACTACAGCCACGGGACATGACGCGCCACAAGTTAGCGACACTATTTCACAGTTCTATCGGAAGGACACAACTGCTTTTTGTGTTTAGTGTTTATCACGGTTGGATATGCATGGGGCGAAGAAGTTCAACATCAATATACACAATACACACAACATAATATACTAAGTGTGCGCACCTAGGATGACCTTTGGAGGAAGAACCGGATGGTACAGATTTAGAGTTTAGATTTTTCATGATAGTTTTTTTTGGGTTAGATCGCGTGGAGTATAAATGTGTAGTAACCCTCCACCACCCGACACAGTCAGTAAGGTTTATAACGTCAACAACGCGCCAATTAGTTTACTACTTCAGCCCACTGGTGTGTTGGAGAGTAATTCCACAACGTTTAAAATTTGAGTACGACGTTTCACATCCAGAATCATCAGGCGATTTGGCAGAATTACTATTCTGGCAAATCGAACAACTATTCTAGCAAATCGCCTGATAATGCTGGATGTAATTAGCAGCGAAACGTGGCACTCAAATTGTAAATGTTGTGGATTACTCGACAAAACACTGGTGGGCTGAAGTAGTAACTAACTGGCGTCTTTTGTTTACATGACAAATTATACTGGCTGTGTCGGGTGGTGGAGGGTTACGACACATTTATACTTAACGCGATCTAACCCAAAAACCTTCATTATGAATAATGCAAGAATAGGGAACGTGTAGAAAACATACCAAAAAAATTGACTATATTGTTTTACGAGCAAAAGTGAAAACTCAACCAGTAACCCTGAGTACGATCCCCACAGACTCGGGTCCACGCGTCTCTGCCGATTATTTTACTCCAGCCACGACTGTGAACGAAGTTGACTTTCAGGAGTGCACAGAGAGTTATCGCGGTCGGCAGAGATTGAGCTCCCAAATCGAACGCCACGACCGCGGCTCCACAGCGAGCGAGCAGCCACCACCAATAATGCGTTTTGTCCACAAACAACCCTCGAGATTGTTTAGAGGAAGTATGAGGCCCTTCTAAGTGGTACTCTGTTTACGAATAATTTAGGGATGATTGGCTGAGTCAGTCTATGACTGAAATTTTAACTCCTGACCATCAGATTATCAACCGAGGGCTTCTGCCTACATGGACACCCGGCTTGATACCACTGTTGCACATCTTCAAATGTCGTGTTAGATGAATTCTCCAGCTCTGCGTCAAATGTTATCTTCTCTGCTTCTATTCCCGAGAGGAGAGATGAAGCGAAGATGCCACGGTCTGTTTGCTCTCTGTCTCTTGGTGTCAGTCCGAACAAGCGACCGTCCACGCTTCTTTAGATCATTAATCTGCAAAACTCCAAAAGAAAGTTAAACAATTATAACTACAGCTCAATCTTCTAAACAAAATATATTCTATAACCAGGTCCTCTATCGGAAAACGTATCCTAACGTGGACATAATCAAAGTATAGACTGTGGCAAATACAGTGAACGATGGGTTCAGATGATGATGGTTGACATATATCAATATATTTGGCTGGTCCTGAATAACAATCAACTGCAGAGTGTCCCTGATGGGGCCTTTGACCGTCTCACCAGTCTGAAGTTGATTTGGTTGAAAAACAATCCCTGGAATTGTGAGCCCATTCACAACGAACCCATCCAGTGATGCTCACCACGTGTGTACCAAAGACATTGCAATGGGTGCTCGATGCATTGGTGGGGATGATAGCGCCTTGACGGTGCGTGAGCGTTGAGTCATCGCCCGTCACCGAAGGCTGTAATGATCAAGTGGTGGAAAGTCCATATTCATATGACGGGGATCAGTGTATCTACAGCATTGTTCTAATTAATGAGTGTTGTTAAGCTTTAATTCTAGATTTGAAGCTTTCGTGACTGCAAGGAATCATCTTCTTAGGTTTTTTCGGTAAAGTCACGTAGGTAAAACATCAAAATGAATGAAAATAAAATAAAATAAAATAAAAAATCACGACGTTTCGGAGGCAACACAAGTCTCCCACACAAAAATTCTAAACAAACATAAGATCCAAGTCCGATTCAGTACAGTGCATAACATCCGTGATCTGATTCCATCTGTGAAGGATGTCGTTCCTGACTTACAGTATCCTGGAGTCTACAAATTGAGTTGCATTTGTGGTGATTGCTACATTGGAGAAACGAAACGTCATGTTTCTGATCGTGTCCGCGAGCACAAGTCAGATCTGAAACACGGCAGAACTGATTCTTCTGCCGTTGCCGATCATTGCTACAACTCGGTGGGCTCTCATGAAATTGTCTTTTCCGAGACCAAGGTTCTCTGCAAACCTCCCGGCTACCATCAAAGGTTTGTACACGAAGCCATACAAATATACAAACACAGACATAATTTCAACCGTGATGATGGGTACAAACTTAGTAATCATTGGAAAGATGTTATCAACCACGCAAAAAAGACTTAATTACAATTTTTTGGACCATCTTATCTGACAGGCACTATTTTACTTTACTTTACCGAGTGTTAACATCCCCAGTTATTTTTTTAACAGTACTCTCTTCATTGTTCAGCCAGCATTGGTATTAACATGGGCATTTTCGTTCTTTTGTCTATCATGTGTATTAGAGCTTCCCTCCCCCTCTCTGCCCATTGTGTTGGCGTGTGCGGCAGTTGGCCGCTTGCGCATAATCGCTCCATTGTGTTGGCGTGTGCAGTAATTAGCCGCTTGCGCACAATCGCTTGCACGCCGTCGCCCACCCTTTTGGCCTCGCCCCCCCTCCCTCCCGATACGTTCCATTCATTGGCTACCATAGTCTGATGAGCTCCCCCCTCCCTCTCCTCCCCCCCTCAACTCGCTTTTAAGGGATTACATCTTGAATCATTGCCTCACTTGATGCAGCTAATCTGGCTGTGACGGTCCCACCTGATGACGGAGACTTGTGTTGCCTCCGAAACGTCGTGATTTTTGATTTTATTTTATTTTATTTTCATTCATTTTGATGTTTTACCTACGTGACTTTACCGAAAAAACCTAAGAAGATTGTTAAGCTTTGTTTTCCCAGGAGAGTTTGACTGAGTCTCAAGCCTCTTAGTGTCCGTAATAGGTTGTGATGATGCTGTGTGTTATCACGATTTGAGTAATATGCGGATACTTTTCCAGCATGGCATTGTGTGCGTATTTTAGTTATGGGAGGAAAGGGGAGAACCCGGAGGAGCCCCATGCAGGAGAGGGGGAGAACATACAAACTCCGCACAGAAAGTCACTCGAGTCGGGAATCTATCCCATGGTTTGTTGCTGTGAGTCGCTAGTGTTACCAGTGAGTCACCCTTCCATCTTAAGGTTGACGAGGCTGTCAAAGGCCCCGTCAGGAACACTCTGTAGCTGATTGATACTCAGACTCAATGAAGGTGGCGGTGTCTATAATCATACTGTGAGCAATAATACGTGACACGTGAAAATAATAGGAACAACGCATTCGTACACAACTATTGTGATGAGTATTATTAGTTTTATTATTCAAAGTTAAGTTAAAGTGTCTCAGCTTAAACAAGCCACGGGTCAGCGGTCATCTCCGTTTGGCAACCTGAGCCATTGTTCGACATTCCATTGTTCGACATTCCATTGTTCAACATTCCATTGTTCAACATTTCATTGTCAGTCAGCTGGTCAAGGATTCTGCCTCTGCACCCGGGAGGATTGCGGCGCGGAGGAGCGAGATTTTGGTTGCGGCTGCGCAGAGCGCGAGAACTGGCGAGAGCGGGAGGAGGCCGTCATCCACCAGTGGATAGACCATTGCTTATGATGACAGGGTTAAGTCGCAGCTTTTGCTGAGCTTAAAATTGCCGTTTATATAATAACAACAAAAACATGCGATATTTTTTCCCCCCGGAAATATGATTTTATGAATGTAGTTTGCCATTCCTTTGGTAGAAAATTATCGGTTGTGTCAATAACAACATTAATAAATAGAAATATATGCTTCAGTGCCTCGATACTCAAGCATCGCCACAGGCCTCTGCCTGGACAAATACACGTGCTTCTTATTGTTAAAGATAGACAATAACACGAGTTGTTGTTATTGCTATTATGAGACGGACAATAACACGAGTTGTTGTTATTATTACTATCACATTGGGTGTCGATGTGGAGACAATACCAGACTCACAATAGTAAAGGTCACGAGTTGAAATCGCAGTCTGAGATTGACTCAGCTAATCATCCCATTGGGATAAATTAATTGTAAAATAAGTACCACTTTGTGGGTTGTCAACAGCAGTGATCCACTGTGAGAGAATCTGCTATAGAAGTACCATCTTATTTTACATCATTCACAGTAAAACTCAAGATTTATTTTTAAACAGTTACATATCGTGTAAGTTCCTAGAAGAAGTATTGGGTTTTCTATTAAAACCAACATTATCATCATGGCCTTTTCCTCCACGTACATCATCAAAGCACCCATCTTCAAGACGAAAGCACGTGGGCTGATATCTGTGCACACGACTTCACATGAGTGTGCACCGGGTTCGTTCAGAGTCGCGTTCTGCTCGGGATGTGTGGAGGCCACAGTCACAATCCCAGGGGTTGGTGTCGAGCCGTAAGTCGGTGAGTTGGGCGAGGCTATCAAAAGCTCCGTCAGGAACGCTCCCACTGACACCCACAGGTGTCATCAGAGACAAATAAACTCATGTTTTATTATCTGAACATCATTATTCATGAATATCAATGACTAAATTTGCAGACAGATATTACACATCGTTCTCGTATTTGTTTATCCGTATATAAAATAACAGAGCATAGAATCCCGAAAATTATAAACAAATGTTCACCTGGTTCCCGTAGGGAAGGGTTTTGACCGATGAGCCGGAAAGGGAACCCCATCCATACCCAGACCGCGAGCCAGGCTTGGCCTGCCGGGTTGAAGCATTGTGACAATCAACACAACTCACGGCTTCTTGTAAAGTCAGAACTATGGCTGGGGGCATTCATCTCATTGCCTGGGTGAAGGTGTATCCACCCCGCCGTCATCCGTGACGGCCATTCGATGCCACAGTCCATCTCAGTGAAGCACGTGGATTGATCTCGTCCCTCCATCTCTGTGGCGCTGGAACTCCGAGGCGCATCTTCTCGCTTGGCTGGCGCTCCGCACGGGCCCCGTCCACTGGCCCCATCATCTCTCAGAGGGACGCGTCCTGCCCAGTCCCGCTGGCTTCTCTTGGCAATCAAAGCGGTGTCCGTGATTCGTGGTTATTCCCTTGATCCGTGCGTTCCTCTTCCCGTCTCTGGGTGTAGTCCCCTAATGCACCCATGCTTTTTTACATTTACCATCTGAAAATCTACACGAAAAAACCGGAACTAAATTATAATATTTGCACAAGAGCGTCCTCAGCAATTTTGTCGCATATCCTATAACGCCACGAATATAATGAATATTTAGACCGTGTTAAATACATTGAACGATTGATAATGATGATGTGGTCACAATGTACGAGTCCGTCTAGAACTGTCTAACTATAAACTGGCATCATCGAACTAAATATGATTGGCTGTCCCTGTCTAATAATCAGCTGCAGAGTGTCCCTGATGGAACCTTTGACCGTCTTACCAGTCTGACTCACATTTGGTTATCCAGCAATCCCTGGAATTGTGAGCCCATTCGCAATGAACCCATCCAGCGATGCTCACCACGCGTGTACCAAAGACATTGCAAGGGGCTCTCATTACATTGGCGGGGGTGGTAGCGCCTTGACGGTGCATGAGCTTTGAGTGATGGAAACTCCACATGTCTATGGCAGGAATCAGTGAATCCACAGCATGTAAACACATTAACACTTCTCATTCGTTGCAGCCACAATCCCAGGGGTTGGGGTCGAGATCTAACGTCTCAAGGTTGACGAGGCGGTCAAAGGCCCCGTCAGGAACGCTCTGTAGCTGATTGATCTGCAGACTCAGCGAGGGTGATTATAATAATTAACAATACGCGACATGTATAGAAATACATGCATCCTCATAACACGCAACTATTTTAATTCAAAGTCAAGTTAAGGGTTGTCGTAGCTCAAATAAGCCACGGGTCGGCATACACCTCTGTTGGGAAATATGGACCGGCGTTCACATTTCCATATTTAATGATGTTGCAGACGCTTTCCGAGTGATAGGGGAACTTTGCTTCCGTTATATCTCGCGCAAGAATGCGGGCAGTGCGAGTCACCAACAACCTCGCCTGTCCCATCGTTTCCCTGCTCTGTGTCTTGTCTCCAGCCATCCTCGATCCGCGTGTTGGCCGCACCATGCGCAATCACTCGCCATGACTTCTGTCTTCTGCTATCCTCGCTGTCTGTTCCAGCTTGAACCTCGTCCACGCTTTGCTGTTATCTGTCCATTGTCACCCTTGGTTGTTCCTCGCGCACGTGAACCGGGTATTTGCCTTGCATCATCTGCTTTTCCAAACAAGTAAAATGTTTTCTCATGACATGACCATAGTAGGGTAGCTTTCTTTATTTTATCACCTCTAAACTGTCCCGGTCAGGCCAGTGTTATTAAAGAAGTGTCAAGTCTGGTGTGCGTGTTATTTGTGCGTGTGAGCAAATGTCAACGCAGTATTACCAAATTCGATTTACATTTGTCAAAGCAGGTACATCTTGTGTAAGTTCACGGAAGCAGTCACTGTTTGTTTTGTCCTCATCAGCATCAACATCATCGCCTTTGCCTTCACCACGAGCATCGTCCAGCCTGTCACCTGCAACACGAATGGACAGAAGCCGATATCCTCAGCGCCGTCAATGGTCGACATCAACTCGACTCCGACTTCTCAGCCGCGTGCGCCGCGGGGTGAGTTCATTGCGCAGGGACTCGCATCTCCAGGGATTGTCGTAAAGCCAAATCACCCGCAGACTGAAGAGACAGTCAAACGTCCCGTCAGGGACACTCTGCAGTTTATTGTAATGCAGGCCCAGCCATGTATATTGCACATCCAATCATTTCGTTTATAAAAAAATATATGCAACCCAAAAACTAACTTTATTGTTAAATATACGTATCTTTATGCTGTCTGTTATGCATGGCATTTAAAGGCTATGTGAGTGTGTTTCGCTGTATAGACACACAGATACACGGAGGGAGACAACAAAACAGAGATCAACCCAGAGATCGACACACGGAAAGAGACACACGGGGCGGCTTTGTGGGGGGTGGGGCACTGACCACGTGGGGGGGGGGGCTGTGTGCACTCGTACGAGCTGCGCACGCGTCCAGACACCACCGCTGGGGATGTGTGGAGGCCACAGTCACAATCCCAGGGGTTGTTGTAGAGCTTCACGTCGACGGCATCCTCAGAGACAAATAAACCCACTGGCGTCCTCAGAGACAAATAAACCCACAAGGGAAGGAAGATAATCATTGGCGTGATTGTGGCCAATATGAGAGACAAAACACATCGACAATGCACCTCCTTCCACACATTTGTTCCGCCTCGTGAAAAAAATACTCTCGAAGTATTTTTACACATCCCATCGTCCACACGGCCTTGAAATGATTTCGTGTCACGTATTATATAATTTGGCGTCAAACTCGGACCCATATCGAAGCGAACGGGGCCTTGGCTATAAGCATCTGGCAGTTGAACACTTAGGCTTTTGCAATCAATATTATTCATAATCAAGGTGTTTTTTTGGGTTAGATCGAGTAAATACAAATGTATCGTGAACCCACCACCACCTGACACAGCCAATTAGTAAGGTTTGTCACGTAAACAAAACGTATAAATTAGTTACTACTTCAGCACATCGGTGTATTGGATATGAAATCCACAACATTTACAATATTTTGTACTGATGGTGGGTTTAACGACACATTTATATTCATTAGCATAATATTTGCATAAAGTGTGAATCATTATATAAAAAGTACACTTTGGTTACTGGAATGTATTAATTATCGATGGCATAGCGTGCACGTATAAGGGGTGAGGTTGTAGGCAGAAGCTCGGTGCCGCTGCAGAGTGTGAGGTCAGGCAGTGGAACGCAACGGGAGGGGAGATGAGTGAAGCTGTTCACTTTCAAGTCGAGGATCGCGGTGTCCCTGGGAATCGCAGGTGGAACGGAATTCAGGTTCTTGCTTTGGCAGACGGGGATTGCTGTGCCTGACGTCATTGTCAGAATCACCACCATCATCATAATCACAAACGTCACCAGCAGCAGCAACAGCAGCAACTTCATCATGGATATCAGCAAAATCATCATCGTCGATCCCCATCAACGGCGTGATAATCATCACAATCCTCACTGTTGGGCTCAACGCCATCACCAGCGTCGTCAAAGCTGTCATCGTCCCCCGTGCTTAGGGGAGCAATGGAAGAGGGGGGACATTCTTTTTCATCTGTAGTGCCACCGAATGGGTCACGTAGCAGCAAAGCGCTACCTGCTGGCAGGGAAGGGGATCTGCAGCTACAGCAGCCCTGACTGACAGCAGGTCACGTGATAGACCAGAGAGACGGAAGGGGCACCTCGAGAACCCATGGGCGGAGCCAGGCCACGTGACGGTATAAGAGGGCCCCGGGAGGGGACCTCGGGGCTGTCGTGTGGAGTGGGGGGGGGTCCCCCTCGTGCTGCCGGAGTCTTCACCGTCTCGACGTCGCCAGTCAGGCAGTCTGCCAGCTGTCCTGACTGGGAGCCGTAGTTACCCAGTGTGAACTGTGTTAATAAACAGGGTGCCTCGTACTCTTAGCAGAGGTGGGACAAAGTCATTGTTATGCAAGTCACAAGTAAGTCTCAAGTCTTTGCTCTCGAGTCCCGAGTCAAGTCGAGTCAAAGATGAGGCAAGTCCCAAGTCGAGTCAGAAGTCAAAGCCTGCAAGTCTCAAGTCGAGTCCAAAGTCCTACCATTTTAGTTTCGAGTCATTTCAAGTCCTCTTACCACAGAAATACCATTTATACAAATCATGTATGTCTGTAAGATTTGTATTTATTTAAACCTCTTTTTATACAATGACATTAATCAAACACAGTAAAAAACAGAAAATTTAATTTTCACAAAAAATGCTCTTATTTCAACAGCATATTGCGCTAGAACAATGCACAGCAGCTTCAGTCCTGTATTGCATTGACCTCATATTGCAAAACAGTTTAACTTTCAAATAGACATGGGTTCTTTTAGCCTAAACTTTTTTAAACATGTCATCAATAAAATCCTCACTCCTCAAAATTATCACTTCTGAAAAACTGGACCAACCTGATAATATAATTGGAATGCCTCCATAGAGACTGGTGTGTATGAGAGAGAGAGAGCTGTGTGGACAGGTGATGAGCAGAGAGTGAGTTTGTGTGCGCATGCGTGCTGTGGACAGGTGGAGGGAGGCCCCTACACTGCATTGCATTTGCAAAAGATCAAATTGGCCAAAAGTCTGTCAGTCATTTGTGCACGATGGGGACGCAGAATGATGCCACCATGGCTGAAAACTCGCTCCACTGGAGCACTAGAAGCAGGCACTGCCAAGACTCGGATGGCTACTTGAAAGAGTGAAGGAAGAGTCTTACTGTTCAGTGCCCAGAACAAAAGGGCATTCTGTCCTTCTGCCATGTCAATGTAGTGACTTAGCTGTACTGCTGGTGGGGTCCCAACATCCCTTTTCTGCCTCTTATGGTATGCAGCAAACAGCCCTTCTCCTTCCATGTCCTCTAGTTCTTCTTCAGCAGGCACCGGCACAGGCACAGGTTGCTCCGTCTCTGCAGCATCTTTCAGGATCAATTCTAAAAAAACGTGTCACAACAGCAGAAACAAAAGAGCTCTTATTACCATTGCTGATGTTGATGATACTGTGCAAGACTGAAAATTGTTATTATTGTTAAAGTCAGATTAATATCACATTAGATCCTAGATCAGATTAAGATCAAATTATTTTACGTTGCATTTAAGTTGCATTGCAAGTCAATAAGATTTACCTTTAACTCGTTGTGCCACCTCTGCCTTGATGTCACGGTTGACCAGCACATGGGGCTCAATCCACAGCAGACAAAAGGCTGGATCCAAGGCAGCTGCTTTCAGGTAGACTGTGTCTGAAAAGGGGGCAGTGATCCCTTCTTGAGACTGGGCCATTTTCACATTAATGAAGATCCCAAGAAATCTTTTTTCCAGGGATGCCTGCAGACCTCTGACCAGGCCGCTCAGGAAACGAACTTGAGGCTTCAGCTTCTCAAGATGGTGATTGAGGGACAAGACGGATGGAACAACTGCACTGATTGTAATGACTTTCCCCCCCTGTGTCAAATCAGTTGCTTCTCCGAACGGTTTCAAGATGTCCACCAACTCCTTCAGCAGATTCCACTCTCGTAGTGTGAATGACAGTTCTTTATGCCCGGCCTTCTCAAGAACTGCGCAGAGCTTTTGCTGATCACAATGAAGGACTGCTTTCACCTGCCGCAGTGTAAAATTCCACCTCGTGCTCACTGCAGCAGGGATGCCTCTGTGCTCCCCAAATTCACCATCGAATATGTTTTTAAACGTTGTGCTTGTGTGGAGCAGGGAGCTAAGTTTTGATAACTTGGAGAGAGAAGGACATGCCGCTTTTGTTTCTTTCAAACCGTCTCCCACCACCAGCTGCAATGTGTGTGCAAAACACTGCAGGCGCTGTTTCTTTGCCATAGCAGCATCGACGGTTTGCTGGTCTTCTAGGGTTAAGTCATGCCATAGCTCAGGATCATCAAGATTATCTCCAGCATCATCATCTTCCTCCTGTTCTCTGGGGAAGCAGACCGTAAATGCCTTGCGCATGTTAGCAGCATTGTCACTAATGATATAGTCCAATTTAGCTTTGATGTTGTATTCATCACATATTGCCTCAAATTGGTCACAGATGTGCTCCGCTGTGTGAGAGCCTTTGAAGCGGTTGCAGGCCAAGAGATTTGTCTTTAGCTGTACCATCTCTGCATCTCTCTCCATCCAGTGCACAGTGACACATTTGGTCTGATCTTTCGATCAGACCAAATGTCCACAGTGACTGAAACATGGTCAGTGTTGCTCAATTGAGTTTTTAACTTTGAACGTCTCTCCTCAGCAAGGCTCTCTGTTTTTGTGGGCAGCGTTCGGCGACAGACTGGGGTATACTTGCCGTCCAGCACAGCCAGAAAGTGACGAAAGCTCTTATTTTCCACAATAGATAGAGGAAAATTGCAATCAATAATCAAGTCAGACAGTATCGCATTGGAGATGGCCTTCTGCTGTGGGTGGCTCATGCTGTAACGCCCTACACGAGTGTCCAGGAATTGTGAGATTGAAGGCTGTTGTGGTTCATCTACGATGCTTTTGTTCTTCTGGTATTCTTCATACCTGTAACAGAAAAGAATATGAAACAGATGTCAGAAAATCCCTTATAGGCACACATGTTGTATTTGAAACTACTCTTTACTCATATCAATGTTGTTGTGTTACTATTCATTGTCTATTGTACACTACGGTATACGATAATACATTTCAGTTTCAGTGTATGCAATATTAAGAATATTTTCACTGCTTCAAAAGTCATAAGAAAGCCCCTTCCCTCAAGAAACTGAAGTCATATGCTTTATAGCAGTGGTTTTCAAAGTGGGGACGGGGACCCCTGGGTGCCGCGAGGGGGTGCTAGGGGGGCCATGGCAAGTTGGCATGAAAAGTATAGCAAAACAAAATAATTGAATAAATTAAATAAGTAAAATAAACCAAATTAAACCAAAAATAAGCTAAACAATATCCCCATTAGTTAAGAACTGCACTATAATAATCTATTGCATCTCTGAACATTACTACTATAATCGTTATTATTTTATTATATACTGTATATATCCCAGTGGTGCGCTGCCTCACAGACCTAGACTACGGTAGCACGCTATGTCCATGCGCTGCCTGCTGTTTGGGCATGATATGAAAAGGGAAGGCTAATGGTGGATCTTCTGTGACTGTGTCATCATTTTCCTCTTTACAGTGTATATGTCTTACTATGTTTCCTGTTGTACTTGAATGGGTTTAGGGATGCACCAACTCCATCGAGTTGTGAAAGGAGGTGCACAGAAAAAAGAGTGTGGCACGGCCCATGTCAGGGGGGCCTTGGCTGGAATCTACTGGTATATGGGGGGCCTTGTCATGGTAAAGTTTGGGAACCCCTGCTTTATAGTTCACTCTCTCCTGCACACCAGATTCCATGGTGCCTTGCTGCATCACACAGCAATTGCAGGTCTACTGCTGCCTCATTCATTGTTTAATTGTGATAGTTTATGTCTTCAGCGACAGTTCAGCTTAGTTGTGATTAACCAAAATTACATAAACGACCTCAATGAGGCAGCACACCAGCCACTCTGAAACTGAACGATTGAAAGAGTAAAACTGGAAGGCCTGTTTTTGTCTCATGTGTGTTGGAGAGACTGAGATATACATTTGTGTTTATCCGTCTAGCAGCAAGGTAGAAATTATACTTTAAAACGGACGTTGACATGATGTTGAAGAGGTTTTCCATCTGAGTGTGCTACACTCATGTACCTCATATAATCGGGGTTCAAAAATCCCTATTTTTGTAAGCATTAACCAGCAAGGGAGACGTGCGTTTACTGTCTCGTTGATACAGTAAATATGCAGCAGCTAGTAAGTTACGGTACATCCGATAAGGTGCTTAGCATTCGTTCAAAACTTACCTTTCTTTGTGCAACTTCAGGTGTCGAACAAAGTTAGACGTTGTGGCAGCACCGTCTGTAATCTTCGACCCGCATGTTTTGCAAATTGCAACTCGTTTTTTGTCGACTACATCGTAATTTTTATAGCCAAACGAAACTATCTTCGGTATCATTTTGCCAACTGGCGCGTTGTTGCTTGTTGCGCTTCATTGGTTGTCTTGCAATGTGCCTGCTTAGATGCTGTCCAATCAAAACAACGTGGGACTACAGTGATTGGATGTCGTGCAGGCAGCGCGCGTGCTCTCTGCATGCATACAGGTGGTGCACATTTTTTTCACAGATGCAGATAAACTGAGAGCGGCGCGGCCGTGTGAACATTTTTTCCCCCAGTTTTCATGGGAAGTAGCAAGTCTTCTCGAGTCAAAAGGCGCAAGTCCAAGTGAAGTCACGAGTCATTGATGTTAAAGTCCAAGTCGAGTTGCAAGTCTTTGTACATTTTGCCGAGTCGAGTCTGAAGTCATCAAATTCATGACTCGAGTCTGACTCGAGTCCAAGTCACATGACTCGAGTCCACACCTCTGACTCTTAGTGTCTCTGAGTCAGTCACTACACGTTGCGCAGTCGCCGTGCAAATACAAACGAACTGCTTCCTTGTGATTGGCCAGCGACGGATTCGCGGGAGCCTGGAACGGCCCAATGAGATGCCGGTAAATTTATATCACTCGGCCCAGTGCCCCGATTTGTACCAAAAAATGATGGCATCAAATTCCCCTTCTTTTAGTTGATTCTATTGGAATCGATTAAAATGAAAACGTACGAACTATATAAATTAGCCATGTACATTTACTTTTTATAACAATACACTACTTTTTTTTTGGATGTATTTGTGAAAGCATATCTTAAGAGCAGTCGCCACTGATCGCGAGACTCGGCCACGTGGCCTTGACAGCAGCACGAACCGGGCAGCAGAGCGACGTGAGCAAGTTACGGCGTCTGGAGCAACAGTCTCAGACATTTTCACCTTTTGCGAATTCGCTTCAATCCACTGACTGAGATACAGGATCTCGCACGCGCTGCAGTTCCACTGGTTTGTGTACAAAAATTGTGGACTGTCACTTCTGATTGCGTAAGCGTGTTATTGAGTAACGCGACTACATTTGTCATTTAATTTCAAGGAAGACCCAAAACACAAAGTGGTGCTGATTTTATTTCACTACCAAAGCAATGCCAATGACCAAATCACCCGTGCTTGGCTCAATCTCGTCAAATCTCGGAAGCTAAGCAGTATCAGCCTGTATAGTTTGTACATGAGTGACCACTGCGCTTCTTAGCAGGCTGTTATAAGCTGCGGGGCTACGTGATGTGCAGTAGCAAGGGTGTCGTGAATCTGTTGCTGTATCATGCTTAGGTCGCTGTGTCTGAGTTCCTCCCGCCGTTACGATCGTGCTCTCAGCAGCCTGGAGGCGACAGGCAGGAGCGATGCAGCCCCCCTGTGGACTGTGGGCTCAGGCTGCGCGAACGCGCTTGGAGGGGAGTTGCGTGAAGCTGTTTAATTTCAGGTCTAGCTTCGTGGTGTCCGTGGGAATCCCAGGTGGAACGGAATTCAAGTGCCTTCGGCATATTGATTCGGTCAACGATCATTATCGATGTCAGCATTATCGCTAACACCACCATGAGCATGATATGACAGTCATTCTATAATCTATTTTTGCATATGGCAGCGGTCTATTCTGGAGCGAGCTGCCAATGTGGGAGTCTGGGAGCAACGATGAGAGGGTTTCAGCAGAGACCTCGTGTCGTTTGTCTTTATAACGTCCAACGTAACGTTAAAAAGGAATTAACTACGGGAAATATGAGAATAACATAAATAAGGCGGCAAGGCAGGGCTAAAATGAATTACCGAGTGGTCAAAACAAGAGGCACGTATTTATTTTATTTATTTTTATTTCATTTTCTATCTACGTGACTTTACCGAAAGAACCAAGTTTGAGAGCCAGAGACAAAAGATTGGTTGCTTGGGGGGAGACTCAACTGGGAAACAGGCGAGAGGCTCGCCGCATGAACTGTGTGTGAGTGTCACAGCTCACCACATGAACTGTGTGTGAGTGTCACAGCTCACCGCATGAACTGTGACATTGTCGAAACGAATGGAACAACAGCTGAGGCACAGAGACTCCCGTGCGAGAGTCGAGGCGAGAAAGAGAGAGAGGAAGAAGCACGTGGGTCGGAGTAGATCTATTCGCCGGTTCACGAAGCCATACTTCAAAAACTATTATTGTTTTTTATTCTTGTTTACCAGGTAAGAAGGCCCACCGAGCTATGAGCTCTTTTTCAGAAACGACCTGGCACAAATGATCGCCCTATTAGTGGCTTATGTTGACATTCATAGCAACCAAATACTCTAAACACCTTCTTGGTTCTTTCGGTAAAGTCACGTAGAAGGGAAGTAATAAAATAATAAAAATAAAACATAATAAAATGAAATAATTCTCACGACGTTTCGGCTACAACGCAAGCAGCCGTCTTCAGGTGAAGAATGAGACACTACCAAGCTAGGAGCTTATATATAAACTGGGTTGGAGGTGGAAGAGCGCCTTAACAAAAAGAATGTGCATATGAAGAGGAATTTAGCATATTCATGGTAAATGCGTAGGAGGTGGGCGGGGGGGGGTTTCAAAGTCATATTATGCCCATGCATTATGCAGGATCAGCAGCACCAAGGGGGGGTGCAGGGAGTAGCATTAACAAAGGAAAGGAATGTTAATGATATGTAGCTGCAGTTACTAAACAACCACGTAGAAAACTAAAGTCTAAACTACATAAAAAACGAAAGTATAAACTGCATAGCACCATCAGTATACTTACTATACTCTAAAATAAGCTGAGTTACTAACAGCAAGTAATGCATTACAATTCTACGTCGTAAAAATTATATAATATGCTTCCATCTAAACTTTATTCTCTTACATCACACGAGCATATACCGTACTATATACTGCCATAGATAAACCCAACATTAAATTATATACTGTATTACTATAAACCACCCTATACCTTATACATTTCAACATAACACTATGTATTATTCTACCCACCCTAATGTGTATCGAAATGGTTTATTACGTCCTTCCAATGATTGCTAAGCCAGAATCCATCTTCTCGGTTAAAATTGGGTATAAGGTATAGGGTGGTTTATAGTAATACAGTATATAATTTAATGTTGGGTTTTTCTATGGCAGTATATAGTACGGTATATGCTCGTGTGATGTAAGAGAATAAAGTTTAGATGGAAGCATATTATATAATTTTTACGACGTAGAATTGTAATGCATTACTTGCTGTTAGTAACTCAGCTTATTTTAGAGTATAGTAAGTATACTGATGGTGCTATGCAGTTTATACTTTCGTTTTTTATGTAGTTTAGACTTTAGTTTTCTACGTGGTTGTTTAGTAACTGCAGCTACATATCATTAACATTCCTTTCCTTTGTTAATGCTACTCCCTGCACCCCCCCTTGGTGCTGCTGATCCTGCATAATGCATGGGCATAATATGACTTTGAAACCCCCCCCCGCCCACCTCCTACGCATTTACCATGAATATGCTAAATTCCTCTTCATATGCACATTCTTTTTGTTAAGGCGCTCTTCCACCTCCAACCCAGTTTATATATAAGCTCCTAGCTTGGTAGTGTCTCATTCTTCACCTGAAGACGGCTGCTTGCGTTGTAGCCGAAACGTCGTGAGAATTATTTCATTTTATTATGTTTTATTTTTATTATTTTATTACTTCCCTTCTACGTGACTTTACCGAAAGAACCAAGAAGATGAATCCCTGCAGTCACGAAAGCTTTAAATCGAAATTTTACTCTAAACACGTGATTCTAAATGTGAAAGGAAACCCGGAAGACCCAGAGATAAATCCAGGCGACCACGGGGAGAAAACTCCAAATATAGAGCAGGCGTCAGGGCCAGGAGCGAGCCCACGGCCTCCTGTATACCAGGCGAGGTAATTCCCATCTCGTGAATGGAAGTAAGTGAATGAAAATAAGTGAATGAACATCTCGTGAATGACAGTAAGTGAATGAAAGTAAGTGAATGAACATCTCGTGAATGACAGTAAGTGAATGAAAGTAAGTGAATGAACATCTCGTGAATGACAGTGAATGAAAGTAAGTGAATGAACATCTCGTGAATGACAGTAAGTGAATGAAAGTAAGTGAATGAACATCTCGTGAATGGAAGTAAGTGAATGAACATCTCGTGAATGACAGTAAGTGAATGAAAGTGAGTGAATGAACATCTCGTGAATGGAAGTAAGTGAATGAACATCTCGTGAATGACAGTAAGTGAATGAAAGTAAGTGAATGAACATCTCGTGAATGACAGTGAATGAAAGTAAGTGAATGAACATCTCGTGAATGACAGTAAGTGAATGAAAGTGAGTGAATGAACATCTCGTGAATGGAAGTAAGTGAATGAACATCTCGTGAATGACAGTGAATGAAAGTAAGTGAATGAACATCTCGTGAATGACAGTAAGTGAATGGAAGTAAGTGAATGAACATCTCGTGAATGAACATCTCGTGAATGGAAGTAAGTGAATGAACATCTCGTGAATGAACATCTCGTGAATGAACATCTCGTGAATGGAAGTAAGTGAGCTTGAGCAGGACGGACGCATCGCCACAAGGGACGACGGCCGGTGGTCGAGACTAGAGACGGAGTGGCAGCCAGAGGACGGAACGCGCCCGAGAGGACGTCCACCACAGAGACGGAGCCGTGAAATCAGCTCGCGCGGGGAAGGGAGCGGAGTGGGGGGTGAGGAGCTGGATGGATTGATGGCATCTTGTGGAGGCCTGAATCCAGCAGTGACTAGAGCGCGGCTGATTGTGACGATGATGATCACACGAGAACGACATCAGACTCGTCGTGTTGGTGGGCAGCCTGAACCACTGCCTCTACGTCCCGTCTCGTGTCGTCTTCCCACCTCCGACTAGCATGGCTGGCTACGTACGGTGCGAAAGAAGTCCAATCTACACACATCTTGTTCCATTCATGCAAAGGGACATTTGCATATACTTGCATGGATCTTGAATAATCAACCTTGCACCCTTGCACGTGCGTAACTCTAAAGAGTTCATCTGTCAATTGCAGACGGCACGGGATGAACGCCGTGCAACTAACGGTGCGTCGCTCCAGACCGCGGGCTCCTCAGGCAGTGGAACGCGACGGGAGGGGAGTCGAGCGAGGCTGTTGTATCCCAGGTGGAGCGTTTTCGTGTCCGCGGGAATCCCAGATGGAACGGATTTCAAGTCCTTGCTTTGGCAGATGCCGATTGGCTCGCTGAGATATCACATTCATCATCATCACCATCCTCATCGTTTTCATCACCCAGCCTCAATATCATCATCATCATCATAAATTTCAGCAGCAGTAGCAGCAGTTGTAGCAGCAGCAGCATCGTTAGAAACTTGCAATATATAAATATCATAATTACCAGTAAGATAATGTGAGCATCATCAAGTCATTATCAGTAGAATTATTGTAATGATCGTCGTCACGAATGTCAAAATCATCAAAAGCACTCAACTTCGTCCATAGCGCCACAATCGTGCTAATCAATCTGCGCACGCTAATGAAGCTGCATCATGGCCCTAAATTGCTATCGGAACGGTAACTCACCGTGGCATCCTTCGTCTGTCATTGACAAGGTGACATTTGCAAGATTCTGTGTGTTGATACCTCGAGGTTGTGAAGCCGTCTCAGAGCCTCAGTGACGTCTTGGTGGTGCATGGGGCAGTGCTAGACCACGTGATGCGTAGGGGGCCTCTGGTGGCCGCAGCAGTCACAATGCGGACCCATCATCTTCCCCATTCCCCGTTCTGATCAAAAGTGACAGTGGCCTTTACACCAAATACAAAGATCCCCCGTATCGCCTCCACAGACTGTCAGGGCGAGTGCTATCAGCGAGTCGCACCGATGAAGGCCGACACGGCGCATGATGAGGTGAGTGGCCAGCACCACGCCCTTTGTCTCCAGGTTCACGTGATCGTCACCGGTGTTGACCGCGAGCGGGAATGAAACTCGGGTGGCCACACGACCGCTCCCCACACCGCACCGCCACTATGGGACACAGAGCCACGTGCAGCGCGTTACGGCGTCTGGAGCAACAGTCTCAAGCCGCTTCACCTTTTGCGAATTCGCCTCGATCCACCGACTCAGATACAGGATTTCACACGCGCTGCAGTTGGAACAACTCCGAATGTTCGCACTCGAAGCCTGTTACGGCTTTGAGCGCAGTGCGCGAATCACTGCGCCATCGTTCTACTCGAAATTGTATCAAAGAAAGTCACAAATCAAAAGCCAAGGATTCTCTTATCTCGTAAATACAAACCTCGCGTCCAACACGAGCATGCATCTGCTGTGATTGTGAATATACGATCGATGTTGCATTGGTAAGCACAACCCTTTTGCAAATCCACTGCTGGATGATTTCCTTTCCACGGCGTGCACGTCCGTGGGGTTTTTTGACCATACTTCACCACGCTGGTCATTCCGGGTTGGTGAAGAGCACATGACGCGGGAACATAGAAGTACAATACAATATATGTCCCCTGCACAGCCCCTCTGTTGTCCACCACGTAGCTTCCCAGCCGATAGCTACCTGCTGTGCGCATGGCGGTCGCCCATGCAACGCACTCCGCTTAGCTGCCGAGATCTGGCGAGATCGGGTGCAGTCCGAGTGACGTTAGATGCGTGAAGGTTACATTTGCGTACAATTTGCATATAACGTGCAAACATAAGAGTAAATAAATAATCAATCATTCTACTTAGGGACCGTCCATAAATGACGTCACGCGATTTTGGACAATATTTTACCCCCCCCCCCCTCGTCACACGGCGTCACAAAAGTCAGACCCCCCCTCAAATATGACGTCACAAAGCTCTCCCCCCCCCAAACATGCTTCAAATCGCTTTAAACTATTGTCATTGTAGTGCGAATTTAATGTGGCGCTGCACTTTGATGTTGTAGGTGAAAACATTTATTAAAAAAGTATATTTAATAAAGTAGAACGTGTTGTCTATACTTATTTAAATTTTCCAATTTTGATGTGACGTCACATTTCTCAACCCCCCCCCCATCGTCACACATCGTCACAAATGTCTGACCCCCCCCCCCCCCCCAGGTGCATGACGTCATTCATGGACGGGCCCTTATGTCTATTTTCTCAAGTAGAACGATATCATTACACAAATTAATTAAATCTCGGCCAAACGCATGTCGCGAAGTGTAAGAGAACCCACGTGGACGCTTCGATACCGAAAGAAGCTTTTCTTCAGATCACAAACACGCATCAAGTCAGGCGCGATGTTAGTGAACCGCGCCATGCCTACGCGTCTCGTGTGCGATGTCTGTGTTGGTCTCAGATCGTTGGAGGCGCTCTGCGTGCCGATGTGAAGGCAGCAGCAGCAGCAGGGCGAGCTGCTCCGTGCCGCTACAGGCCGCGGGCTCGGGCCATGTAACGCGACTGGAGGGGAGTCGAGTGAAGCTGTTGTACGTGAAGTCGAGCTTCGTGGTGTCCGTGGGAATCCCAGGTGGAACGGAAGTCAAGTCCTTGCTCTGGCAGACTGGGGCTGATGTCGTTTGAGGTCACTGTCGGCATCATCATCGTCACCCTTGCTGACACGCCCCTACCGGGCATCGGTGAAGAAGAGCTTCGTAGCTCATCGGATTCCTCGAGCATAAATACGGATTCTGATTAAATCAGCATCACAATTCCCTTGTAGATTCCTCTCAAAGCCTCACCTCTTCTCTACTGCCCACGCCATTCCTCTCCCCCTCCACTCCTTCCCGTCCCTCCCCTACCCTGGCGTGACCCCTAACTACCCTCAATCGCTGTCACTCATTTCACTCCTTGCAGCAGGCCCCTGCCATCTACATCATTCCACCCTGTCATCGTGTTGTAATGCATGTCAGGCGCCTTGAGTGAAGGCGCTCTATACATGTAAATTAGATTATATTTCATCAACAGCAACATCAGACGTTACAATAACACTCTCGCCATGAACAGCGACATCAGTATCATACAGAGCAAAACAATCACGCGATCGTCACCAGCACCACTCGTGCATCAAGAGTGACTGTAATCATCGCAATCATTCATGTCAGAATCATCACCACCAAAGTTAACAGTCGATTGCGCCATGATCATGCACCGTTATGGTCACATTTATCTTCTGTTATTGATGCTTTAGTACCAAGTTTCATGTTGATGTTGTGTACCAGGTGTGTCACCAGGTGTGTCACCAGGTGTGTGCCAGGTGTGTCACCAGGTGTGTCACCAGGTATGTCACCAGGTGTGTCACGAGGTGTGTCACGAGGTGTGTGCCAGGTGTGTCACCAGGTATGTCACCAGGTGTGTCACGAGGTGTGTCACGAGGTGTGTGCCAAAAGCAAAAACAAACAAAACAAAGTTCGGCAATGAGGTGGACACCAATCGGTGTAAAAACAAAATAAAAAGTTCATCGACGTCAAGTTAACGCTGAACGTGACGTTCCCTGCAGAGAATCGTCTCGGGCAGATTACTTGTAGACTGATCACAGCACAAGTTCCGAACAAACCCTGAAAAAAGTTCCAGAATAAACATATAGAGTACTTTATATTTATAGTACTATATAGTATTTATAGTACTATATTTATAGTACTATACATATAGTACTATAAATATAGTACTATAAATATATGTAGTACTATATATATAGTCCATATGTAGTCCATATTCAGTACTTTACCGAGATATAACCGGCACCACGGTGACTATTGTCAGCATTGTCACCATGATCAGCATCGTCAGTGTGGTGAACATCTTTCACCACACCGTCCTCACCTTCACCACGTGTCCCCCTGCGCGCGCGTTGCGCCACACATCCCGGAGCGCCCCGAATGCGGCCGCAGCGATGAGGAGTTCCCGAGTCGCCACGAGGCCCCCAGCAGCACGCAGCGTCTCGGCGCATTCCTCTGTCTGGATCAACACTCTGACCGTCGCCCCCTTTCACCTTTTGCGAATTCGCTTCGATCCACTGACTGAGATAGAGGATTTCACAGGCAGCGCAGTTCCAGGCGTTTGTATCGTCCGTTTAAGATGGGGAAATTAGCAGTGATCACACACGCGTTTATAATAAAGTAACCAAACCGCGTATTGTCGCTTCTTGCCGTATAGAACACGAAGTACGATCGTGCCGTTCCGATTGAATGTTCTCTATGAGAGTCAGCTGTGTCCCCTTGTTACAGACAGACGGCCGAATGAACAGACAGACGAACAGACAGACACACGAATAGACAGGCAGACAGACAAACAAACAGACAGACAGACGAACAGACATACAGACAAATAGACAGACAGATGAATAGACAGACAGACAAACAGACAGACAGATGAATATACAGACAGAAAGACGAACAGACAGACAGATTAACAGACAGACAGATGAATAGACAGACAGACGAACAGACAGACAGATTAACAGACAGACAGATGAATAGACAGACAGACGAACACACAGATAGATGAACAGACAGACAGATGAATGAATGAACAGACAGACAGACGAACATACAGACAGATGAATGGATGGACAGGCGGGCGGATCGAGCTAATAAAGAGATACTGTAATGCACGGACACCGTCAACATTCGCTGTAAATTGTCATCAACGAACGAACACTGGTGCCTTGTTCAACCGGGCCACTGTCACGTTGCGTATGCATCGGGCTAGCCGTCGTATACAACTCGGCTCTCTCTCCGTAGGTATCACATCATTACGTTACGGGGCCGATGTCCCTCCGAACTCGACTCGCATTGTGAGCTCCCCCGAGTGTCCCTGTTGCTCTCAGGTCGTCATGAGTGGCGATGTCCGGGTGTGGAGGCGATGCGAGGGAGCTCCGCGTGGCTTGGAGACTGCGGGCAGTCGGGGCGTGAAACGGCATTGGAGGGGAGCTGGACGAGGCTGTTGTATTGCAAGTTGAGGTTCGTGGTGTCCGCAGGAATCCCAGGTGGAACGGAAGTCAAGTCCTTGCTTTGGCAGACTGGGTTTGTTGTGGTTTGTGGTCATTGTCAGCATCGTCGTTAATGTCGTCTTCATCATCAGCAGCTGCGTTCATATCATCAGTAGCAGTAGCATCAGTAGTAACAGTAGCGTCGTCGTCATTAACACGAATAGCAATGTCATACATCGTAAATAGACATCACACCACCATCATCACCACCACCGTGAATGTGCGCATCAATGAGTCAATGTAATCAGTCGTGTCAAGAGCGATATCATCATCATCGTCAGAGATCCGACACGCGAGATCCCACACGCGAGAAGCGGGCAGCCGAGAGGCGTTTGCGGGCTCCTCGCTCTGGATCAACAGTCTGACCGTCGCCCATTTTCACCTTTTGCGAATTCGCTTTGATCCACCGACTGAGGTACAGGATCTCGCACGCTTTGCAGTCCCACGCGTTTGTGTATTTAAACAAATCGTAGCATCACCCATGATGCAGCAATATGACATGCGCGCATTGTGATCATAGTTAAACGTACAAAGCCAGTAACTACAAATCGGAGCAATGTTATTTCGCTCCCAAAAATCGGAATAGAATATTTCTTGACACTGGAGGAATCCGATGAGCAATAAAGCTCTTTTTCACAAATGTCCAGTAGAGCAGCATCGCTCTACTGGACCGGGACCCTGAGGGGCGTCCCGTCAGCGCCTCTCTTCCCAAATCGGTTGTCGATTTTGGAAGTCCTCTTGGAGCAGCACACGTTGACAATGACGTTTCCTTCACACTGGATCGTTGTAATCGGGCGTCAGGGTGCCCCCTGAAATATGCAGACGGACGAACAGATGGACAGGTAACCGGTTCATAAACCGGTTGAGCTGCACGGCTGCCCTGGTGACGTCATGGCACCAAATCAAGGAAGCTCTTCCACGCTCTTGCTCTCACGCCTGATGATGCTGGATGTTATCTCCAACGAAACGTCAAGACAAACATTGACAACATTTCGCTTGCTTTTCAACATTCCTGCAGGTTTCTGAAAACATGGAAGATTTGCCCCCACGTCAGAACTATATTTGACTGGCTCTGTGATGGCTATTCTCGTTACAAACATGACAATTACACACCAACACGTTACAAGGCAACACCAACTCACTGTGAATCATGATCTACTGGTCGTGAAGGTCTACGTACGACATTACAAAGTTTGGACATCTGTGAAAAAAGATCTTTATAGCTCATCGGATTCCCCAAGTACGAACACAGAGTCTGATTCCGTTGTGGAGGGAGGCGTCTGGCGGCACGGCAGCCAGAGTCGTGGGCATGGCAGTGGAAGAGCAGCGCAGAGCACGAAGACATCGCGGGTGGCAGCGTCTGGAGCAGATGTCGCAACCGGGTACCCGATACCCGTACCCTACCCGATACCCGGCTACCCGTACCCGGCCAGGTACGGGTACCCGTTTGCGACCCTGGTGCGGCCGGGTACGGGTACGGGTAGGCCGTGAGTCACTGGTGAGTAACCGTTTGTCACTCATTTCGGGTAGGGTACGGGCAGGGAACGGGTATCCATTTGCAACCCTGGTGCGGCCGGGTGCGGGTAAGGAATCAAAACCCGTTTGCGACCTCTGCTCTGGAGCCACGGTCCGCGCAAGGCCCGCACGTGCGGGCTATTGTTTATGCAGTTGTTCATTCGTGTGATCAATAATCTATATTATAATGTTGTCTTTAACATTATCTGTTCATTTACACATTTGACAAAACTGTAATAATGTTGCTGTTATTTATATTGTTACTGCACCTATTATTTGAGTTGCAAAAACGAATTATTCGTTACATAAACCGCCGCATTGCTAAGCTGACATTTATTACCAAGCTCAGAATCAAACATCACTCCGACATCTGCGCTCGTCCGCCGCTCTGCTCACTCGACTTTGATCGCGGTCCGCCTTCCATCACCATCCTAGGTGCAGTGGAAGTCTTTGTAATAATCCCGACTGGAGGATCAACTCGCAGTGTGAACCAAACGGACGTTGAACGGCCGCGGGCTCACAGCACAGTCACATTCCCAGCGATTGGGCTGTAGATTGATGATGTCCAGGCTGCTGAGGCTGTCAAAGGCCCGTCAGGAACACTCTGCAGCTCATTCTGACGCAGATTCAGCCCTTACACGCTTCTATACCAAACATCAAAAAAGAAGTGTGTTAATGCGCATATATATAGGTGTGTGTTCATGTGTTCCTTTCAGAGTATGTGAATCTGTGTATATTTACATATGTATGAATGTGTGCAGCTATGTGTGTGTGTGCATCGTGGGGAGCGGTGGCGCAGTGGTGAGGGCACTGCGCTTTCAACCCGTTTACAAAGCAGCTGCTGAAGGATCGCTTTCCCGTGCTCTCGTCCGTCAAAGTGAATGTGAATCTCGGCGACCCACTGACACAGCAGCAGTGATAGACGACTGTGGAGGCGTTATCTTACGACTGTCGGATCGATTTAGTTTGACGTGTTTGAGTTTGTTTAATGAACGTAACTTCCAACTCGGGTAGGACAGCCAGAGACACACAACCAGCCTAAGTCGGCATCGGCGAGGCGAGAGACATTCGTTGTTGGGAGCTGTGGCTTCGTCTTGACGTTACACATGGACCTGACACAATGCGAGTGGGCATACACGTGGCCCATCGAGACGTCTAACGTCTGTGTTGATCCCAGATCGTTCGAGGAGCTCTGCGTGCCGATGTGAAGACGTGGAGGCGACAGGCAGCAGCCGCTCCGTGCCGCTACAGACCGCGGGCTCAGGCCACGGAACGCGACTGGAGGAGAGTCGCGTGAAGCTGTTGTACCTCAAGTCGAGTCTCTCGGTGTCCGTGGGAATCCGAGGTGGAACGGATTCCAAGTCGCTCGAGTGTTGATGCCTTGAGCCGTCATGCTCGTGAGCGACGTGAGCACCGCCGCTCGTGTCGCCATGATCGTGGCGCGGTCTCTTCTCGTGCACGATGGCAGCACGATGCCCAGGAGCTGCATGTCGAGCTCTGCTCGCCGCGGCTTCGCGAGAGGGTTCGCGTAGCGTGGCAGTCGTCACGACGCGCAGGAGGAATGCACTCCATTGCAATGTTGTAGAGACAAGACTGTGCAAAGCAGCAGCAGTTATTCTCGATAACTAATTAACGATAACCTCCTTAACCTCCTTTCGTTCCTCGCTTGAATCCTCGCCTCCTCTTCTCCATCGCCCATTCCCTCCCTCTTCCCTGGCCTCGCCCCTCCACTCCGCCCGTCCCTCCCCTGCTGCCCTTCCGTGACCCCCACGTGACCTCTGCCACGGTCACTCACTCCTCCAGCCCTTGCCAGCCCTTAGCGTCTAAATCGCTCGATTTTCGTACCGCTTTTAAACGATGTAAAACGCCTTCGCCTAAGGCGCTCTATAAATATAACACATCACATTCACGTGGACACATTATTGAATCGTTCCAAACAAAGCGCTGTGTAGTTGCATCAACGGTGGGCAGGTGGTATTGATACAAGACCCAACATCAGAACAAGAATCAGAGCTTTGCCACATCGTCTGGATCAACACGCTAAAAATATCCCACCTTCACCTTCTGCGAGTTGGCTTCGAGCCATCCACTGACATACAAAATGTCGCACGCACTGCAGTTCCACATGTTTGTGTGCAAATAGATCGACTGCAGCTTTCGTGGGGCACGTACGACAACGTGCTCTCATGTTCAACGTCAGACGCAATCCACACAACAATTCACTGTCAACGAGCCATCGCTCCACGCCTCTCTAAGACAGTTTTAAATCTAACACCGGGAGCCGCTTTACGAGTGAACTCGGTCCATCCGAAGCGGCCACATCGGCACAGAGTTGTGAAAACGGACTGCGAATGTCGTCGTTTAGCATGGACCCAATCGCGACATCGAGGTGAAACACGGACATTTTAACACCGCATAGACTTTTATACCTGCAGATTAAAACAATGGACTCGTTAAATTGACTTGACAATAGACTCAAAGAATCGGATGTTTTATCTGCACAGAATAGACATCATATTGTCGATTCAAGCTTCACAAGACTGTACGTGGGCACAACCTGTTTTATTCTGTATATGGCTGATAGCGGCTTGAAAACTGATCGGTGATTTCCTCGCATGTCCCATTTCAAAGCACAGGTGTGTCTCGCTTAACGAGCGAGATACGTTCCGCGAAATTGCTTGTCAAGCGAAAAATCGTTAAACGAGAATCGTTTCCCATTGACTCCCATGTTCAAATCTGAGTTACGTTTGAGTCCCAAACATTTTACACTCTTGAACAATTCTATTAACGTAAGAAATACAAATGATAATTTTGAGACTAAAGTAATAAAACATCAAACGTAACACTTTCCACACATGGTGAACGAAAGTGCCTACAGATACCTGTCCTCGGCGTCTGCAATCGTTAAAATTTTGGGACTGAAGACAAATTACTTAAATTGATGATGACAATTATGATGAGATTAATAATATTACATGAATTATGTTGGCATGAGGATACACTGGTGGATAAAGAATTATGATGGTAATGCTATAGATGACACCGACATGAATGATGATAATGGTGATGATGTTTTGTTTGTGTTTGCTTTTGTAATGTTGGTGACCCGGACCGCTCTGGCCAACGAGGACTCACGGCGGCCTCTTGACTGCTCACCTGGCGAGACACAATCAACTTGAAACGTGATGGAGATCGCGATAAAATATGTAGGTAGCTGACTGTCGTCGAGGGCTCATTATCACCATCGCACCGGGATGCAGAATGCACCGTGCCCAGCCCGTAGGTTGCCTGGCGCAGAGCTGCCTTGCCGCACTTCAGGAACACTCTGCAACTCATTCCTTTCCAGGTACAGCTTCTCGAGCCTGGTGAGCTTATCAAAGGCTCCTTTAGGAATGCGCTTCGCTGGACACTCCCCCCCCCCCCCTCATTAACGCTTCGATGTCATTTGTCATCAACTTACATTTCCTCGCAAATGTTACAACGCTGTGTGTATGTATTAATATACCGCCTACACTGTTGGCTATTGTGCAGTATTGGACTCTAAACTGCTTGCGTGGTTGGCATCACGCGGCGGTGTTGTCCCTCCGTGGTCCCGCACCGACGCTCCCCGATTTCACCAACCTGGACTGACCAACGCGGCAGAGTGACGGCCAAATCGCCACCCCCACGTCCGACGCGGCGTGCGCGGTATAGGTCCTCATCCAGCAGTGGAGCTGACAACGTGACGCAGGCAGTCGCGTCTCAGCACGTGGCCAGGTGGCGTCACGTGGCCCTGCAGAGCACGTGGCGAGTGGTTCACGTGGCACAGTGTGTGTGGTTGTGGCACAGTGTGGTTGTGGCACAGTGTGTGTGGTTGTGGCACAGTATGTGTGGTTGTGGGGAGCGGTGGTGTAGTGGTTAGCGCTACGCTGCGCTCCGAACCCGGCCACCTGAGTTCGATTCCCGCTCACGGCCAACACCGGTGACGATTATCTGAACCGGTCCTGGGCCTCCCCGATGAGTAGTACCTGGTGCGGTGTGTAAACATCATCGCCACTGGGGAGACAAAGGCGGCCGGGCGTGGAGTTGTCCACCGACCCCTTCGTGTGCTGTGCCGGCCTTCATAGGTGCTCGCTAACAGCACTTGCCCCAACAGTCTGTTACAGGCTACATGGGGGATCTTTGTCTTTGTATGGTTGTGGCACAGAGTGGAGGTCGTGGTCTGACTCCCGTCAGGAACGCTCCGAAGTTTATTTTCATTCAGCCGGAGGTCTTCCAGTTTGATGAGGCGGTCAAACGCGCCGTGAGGAATACCCTGCAACTGATTGATTCCTTGGTTAATAATTATTGCAAGAGCGTTACGTGTTCAAGTTCAAGTTCATTTCAAGTTAATTTATTAGGTATAGCCCTGTGAGCCATTCGGCTCATGAATCGGGTGCAACCGCAACAAACAAAAAGCAAAAACATGAACAAAAAAACATCTTAAAGTGACTATGTGACTAAGTGCAAACAGAAAATCTAGGGGAAAAAACTGCAAAAATTCCAGATTATTTTTATGACAACTAGAAGTAACATGCTTTTTGTTTCAAATTACAGTAAAAAGACGTAATCCAAATGCTGTATATCGAAAGCTGTCCCACAGAGGCCAATTTTTGGCCAACTACTTGTCTCACTGGGCACAAATATTAACAATGTTTTCATTTTAATTTGGTCATTTAACTCACAGTTGTCACAGTTTTGCAGCTTCATTCTTCAAGCAATGTCTCTTTGTCTGTACACCTTTAGAGGACAAATAAACGTGTTTAACAAACTAAAAACTCAACGCGCTGTATGTGCTACTAAGAAGGATCATTGTCCGAGACTAGACGTCACAAATTGTATACTTCATTATTTAAAGGAATTGTTGTTGACGAGTGTGAGTTTGTTGTTAATTGTGCCTTTGCACCACTGCCAGAGCTTGCCACTCTTCTAATGTGCAGTTGTGCAACGGCGCGACCACCTCTGATCATCTGATACGTTTCCCCAAACTAATCTGGCGATCAATATGGCACCCTGACTACCGGGGTGATACACCACGCTTCACGACGTGAAATGTACCAAAAACCTACGCTGACGTTTGAAGCGTCATAACAATTAGTTGTGAAAACCCTTTTCATATAAACGCCTCTTAGAATTGCAAACGTATCACGTGGTCAAGGACGGCGGTGACCTCACCACTTAATGAATGTATATCAATTACAAGGGTATCCATTACCATCATTAATCAATCCCCCCCCCCGCTCGCACGTGAAGGGCTCACAAGTGACGTCACCACATCTTCCCCTCTATTTAAAGAACGAAACAGGAGGATTTCTCCACAAATCTGCCTGTTGAAGCTAGTTGTAATTACTGGCGAAACGTCGTACTCAGATTGTTAATGTTGTGGATTTGCTCTCGTAACGAATTGGCGTGTTCTTTTTACGTGACAGCCCTTGATAATTGGCTGTGTCGGGTGGTAACGGGTTTAACGACACATTTATATTTACGCGATCTTACCAAAAAAAAAACCTTTATTATGGATATATGACGCAGATATGCACACCACAATTTATAACACAGAACACATGTACCACATATGACAGCTTTTAATTGAGACCTGCCCTGCAAACTCTCCCCGCTGGGGTTTTCAATCAACTCGCTGAGCTCAAAGTCCTAGATCTGAACAGAAACCAGTTGATAGCTCTACCACTTGGAGTTTTGGAGCGGCCCAATGCATGACAGTCTCACCCAGTGGCAGTGGCGGAACGGGACAAAAAACCTGCCCAGCCATTTGTGAACACGCCGGCCCGACCTGGGGCCATGGAGTGGCTCGATGTTGGGATGTGACGACGTCTTCGCGTCATTTTGCCGTGCGATCTCATTGGCCAATTTGGGCAGGTCCACAAAACAAATGGGCCGGTGGGGATAATCTTTGGGGGTGCCGAATATGTTGACGTAATGCCAAATGAGAAGGTAAATAAGCAATGAACCCAGCACGTGAGAGGAAATCCCAAAAAAAATTCAAATTACTCTGATGATTTTTTTTGTTTCCCCACACAGATCGGCCCACCGGCCCTCGGAATGGACCGCTGCCCTGTGGCCAGTCCGGGCCTGCCCAGTAGGTCACATAAGCGATGTCATCGTGGGCCTCCAATGCGTAACTGCGTGGTGCCTTCAAAATAACGTGGGCAGATATACTGAGCCCCGCATATAACGAGCTATTTGAGGTGGTAGGGGGGTCGCGCAGGATATGTGCGTCCGAATTTGACTTCAGTGATTTAAGGCGGTTATAGAGGTGCGGTTATGTGTAACCTCTCCATTATATTAATCTAATTAAAATAATTTAGTAATATTAATTAGCACTCTATATTTTATGTTATGAAGAGAAATGTCATAATGATGAACACGATTTATAACGGGCACATATTTCGCGAATCGGACGCAATGTTCGATCGAAAACTCAGAGGTATAGAGCCAGAGATCAAAGCCCCTCGTAAGCCAACCTGGACAGGTGAGAGCCTGAACACGTAAGCCTGGAGCTGCCGCTTGAAAGTGAATAGTACTTGGATGTTAATAGGGTTACAACCTGCCTTCGAAAATAACGGGATTTCGTATAGAAAACGGATTTGGATCAGAAATCCTTCCCCTGAATTATCATAGTATTTCGAGGACACTATGTAATTGGGATAAATGACAGCTTTCATGAGGGGCCTGCATTGGGTAGAATGGCCAGTCCATCATCACACACAGTGTGAGTGTGTACCACCCCACACATGGATCGAACACGGGGTTGATGATGATGATCATGATGATGATGATAACGAGGTTGATGAGGTGGGTGGTGGTGCTGGATGTGGTGTGTATTCACAGTGAAAGACAGCATATCATGGACTTACTTTGATAATTGGATTGCTTTGAATCAAGCACGCTCATCTGCCTGCTAGTAACAACCAACAACCCGGGTTCCCTTGGGCTGCATGGGCCGTCTCGTGCGAGTGAGTCCGATGCAGCTGGGCAGTAGCTCCCCTGAGCATCGATCTGCAGTTGATTTGTAGACAGACGCAACGTTTGCAGGTTAGTGAGTTTATCAAATGCGCCCGCTGGGATACTCTGCAGCTGATCGATGGTCACACTCTGTAATGTATTACATTGATTATGTTTTACTCAAGCTTATATTGATATGCAGGGTTTTTTTGGTCGATGTTCACAGTTCGCCGATAATAAAACATCATGCGCAATGCGCCCGACCTCGTCAGACCTCGGAAGCTAAGCGGGCTTGAGCGTGGCTGTTGCTTGGATGGGCGGCCACCGCGCCCGCCCACGTGGCTATCGGGATGCTTGGGGCTGAGTGGTGGACAGCAGTGCAGCACAATACATCGTCGTACTGGCACATTTCAGGGTCGCATCTCGTGCGATAAACGAGGATATGCTGCACACGCTAGAGCGTGTACATTGTAGCTGCCACGTGAGACGCTGAGAACCCGCGACTTGGGGTTCAAATTTCCTTGCAGACCGCATGACCACGCAGTGTGCAGGATGGTGGCTCATGGTTAACATAAGGCCGCACATTTATAAAAAGATTACACACAAAAAATTCGGTGGTGCGTTGGTTAGCGCCGTGGTGTTGCCAATCCCTTGACCAAAGCTTGAATAAAAAATTGTTTAGTTTTCTTACCTCTCCCCATCACCACTCTCTGACTTCAAGCCTCCCCCTTCGTCGCTGACCTATGGGTACCCCTCCAATGCGACGGCGAGACACGCTTTGGCTCCCGTCAGGAACGCTCTGCAGTTGATTTGTGGACAGGCTCAGCGTTTGCAGGTTCGTGAGCTTATCAAACGCGCCTGCTGGAATACTCTGCAGCTGATTGGTGTCCAGATTAGATTGCGAGGCTATCGTGTTTTTTATCGTAAATATTATTTTACTTACAATTATTTTGCAATACTCTCTATTTAATAAGTGACGTTTCCATTGATGGCAGCATCGGAACAAATTACCCGCAATGCGCACGACCTCACACAACCTCGGACCTCGGGAGCTAAGCTCGGGGTTGACAAAGCGGCTCTACGCAGTTCATTTTGTTTACGAAATTCAAGCCACCATTCCTCTCCACGTGTTTGCGTTATATGTTTTTACGTGTACAGTTTAACTTTACTCCATTGTATGCATGTAGGTTGAACTTATGTCGCACTGTACATAGCCAAACGTGCTAATCGGAGGTGCGGGATGATGGACGTTCCACATTCCCATGGCGAGAACCAGTCCCTTCCATAACCCGACCACTTGACTTTTCGACTGGGTGACAGGTTGACACTGCTAACCGATACTTCACACTGGTTGGCTATCCACAGGCACATTGCGACATAAACTCTCTGAGCCTCTGATTCCCTTTCTCCATTGTGAGTCTGATCAGAAGAGTGTGGCCTGTTAACTATGTCATCAATACCCATGTGCGCTTACTTCTTAACATATACCATGAAAATAGTAATAATTCCCTGTATCAAGGAAGCCTCGCTGATCTATGGACTTATTTTGGTAGTGTCCTACATTAAAACGTTTGGTTAATTCAAATAATAAGGGGATTTATACTTGGGAGGAAAACCCAGGGTGCAGTCGGTAGAGATAGCCCACAAACGCGAAGATGCTGCTCAACATTCCACGCAGTTAGGTTACATATATCTGTGCTGCCACCATCTGGCCACCTTGCAACACGTGTCTACACGTCCTGGAATTCCAATGCAGTGTCTCGCATCCAACTTTAAACCAGGCTCAAACTGTTTAGCTTCTGTGGAATTCGCGGTGATTTAGTAATAATATTATCTAACACACATGTATGATTCCACATTGGTAAGTTGATCAACCTCGGATAGCTGCGGTGGTTATTTCAGCTGCAGAGTATTCCTAAAGGTGTGTTTGATAAGCTCGTAAATCTGGAGACGCTTTGGCTGCGTGAGAATAAGCTACAGAGCGTTCCTCAGGACCAGCCAGCCACCGCAGCAGCAGCGCCATCAGCGTGGACTGATCGCTGGCTTTGAGCCGTGCAAACACGGGTACAACTTTATATGAATCATTGTCTTGATCTACGAACCTATGAGACGTATTCGTGGTTAGAAATGGATTCTACTTATTCACTGTTACTATTTTAATTTGACCAGGTGAGGCCCACTGAGCTATTTGGCTCTTTTTGAGAAGCGACCTGGCCTTAAATGATAGCTCAACGAAATTCCTCATCACGTACAAATGTATAACAGACAAATACTCTGAACGTATCTTTATAAATCTGGAGGGAAAAACCGGACGACCCGGAGAAAAAATTCATGCGACCACGGGGAGAACACACAAACTCCAAATATACAGGTGTCAGGGTTGAGATCGAACCCACGACCTCCTGTATACGAAGCGAGGGAGTTAACATCTCCTAGCCACTGTGGCGCCCTTATCCACGGCCAGGTCTCGTGGAGCCGATTACCAAAGATCCTGGACCTATAAGGAGGCCTCCTGGGATTGAGTCTCAAGACCCTTTAGCCAAGAGCTGGTCTCCTGCATCCACATCTCTGGACACTGATTGTGAAAAACGCTGTCTCCTGGAGCTGAGTCTCAAAACATCTTAAAATCTCGTCTTCTCGAGTCACGTCTCGCGATGATCAGGCTACAGGTCATGCACCCTGCTGCTGCCTCATGATACTGATGCTGGAATGCAGTTTATTGGGGCCAAGTATCAATATCTCATTCAGTCACGTCTCAATATCTCTGATGACAATCAATTGTGTTGTGATAGAAACGTCGTAGTTTTTATTTTGTATTTACTTTTATTTTTTCATATTTGCGTGACTTTACCGAAAGATCCAAAGAATATGAATTCCTGCAGTCACGAAAGTTAGGTCAAAATTTATCTCGTGGAATTTACGTCTCAAGATGTTGATCCTGATCATTTGCCGCCTGGAGTGCATTCCAAGACACCGATCTTCAATATATCTCTTCTGCAGTCAAGTTTTAAGATTTACGATCTTCAACCCTGATCTACTGAGACTGAATCTTACTATCTGCAATCAAGGCCTCATCAAGATGACTCTAAAGAAACGTATTCTGAAAGGCATGGAAGGAATTATCTTGAAACAAGGCCTCGTTGAGCTGAGTTTTCAAATCCTGATCCTGAAACCTGGGCCTCCTAGTGCCTGCTCAGAAGATGTTGCTGCTCTCCTGAGGCCGAGTTTCATGGCTTGTATCTTCAAACCACATCCTGAAACCTCATCTGCACAAGTTTCCTGGAGACAAATCTCAAGTTCCTGGTCTAAAAATGCACGGAGCCATACCCCAAGTCGCTGATCTTCAACCCTAATATTTTGCAAGCGAGTCCAAATGAACGAAAAATACGGAACATTGTTATACAGAATGACCCCGTCCTAGCAGAGTTCTGATTCGCAAACCTCCCAATGGGAAGAGACTGCAGTGGGTTGTTCTGCAGGACGAGGATCGTGAGCTGAGTGAGACCTTGAAACGCCTTGGCTGGGACACTTGTCAGCTGGTTGTCAGTCGGGGTATAGATGTCACGTGCAAAACACTCTCACATATACCGAATATGTGGGCCTATGTGTATATATATATTAAAACTCAATAAATACATCAATAACAGTGGCTGAAAATTTAAAAGTATATAATAGGCGCTCGTTCAGGCAATGTCCCTTTTAAACAGCACATAGAGAATCCAGAGGTAGACGTGGATAAGAGTTGGAGAATGCGCTATTTATGTCATGGGGCCTAACCAGAATTCAATTATATACGTTTTAACATCACCACTAATGATTTACATAATCCACTTAGTAATGCATTCCTGGGTTCAGTTCTCATTTCAATCGGATGAGAGAAGCTCTCGAGGAATGTAAAGATGTCTGCGGTTTGCGTTTCTACGGAACGCACATCGAAGGTGTTCCTTTAAAAATGTTGGCAGTATTTGCATCACTCCTTTTCGTTTTGATTCACGAACGCAGCCATCGATGCGTCTTCCAAGGAAGTCACGTCTGGTGTCCGTGTTCCATTGAAAGATTTGTTGATCCAAGTGTGCAACAGACAGATTGGCATAGCTATAGAGGCCACGCGTGTTCCCGTGGCCATACCACTGGTCGCGATGCAGTGGCGACTTCTGAAGGGGAGGTTATTGGGGGTTAGCACGAGTCGTTTTCTTCGTGTTTGTGCACTATCTGTCGGATATTGATGGTTGGTGTCCGAGGGGCTTGGATTGTGAGGTTGTTGGAAGTCTCAGATTGGGCACCTTGACGAAGTAATTCCAAAGTTAATTTGGCGACTTCTTGGTGGCTTACTATCCTCGATACAAACCGCAGTCTTCAATGTGTCACTCAAATGTCACGATTGTAATAAAACACCTATTGTCATCATTATTATTATTTGCTGTGAAGCATCTAACAAAGTGGTACACTGCCTACTGCAAGGGCTCCTAATGGCAGTCTTCATCTCCTGATAACATGAGGCTAATGCCACGATTGGAATACGGTTAGGATTTACGGCTTTGCACTGCAGGCAAGAGAGGTTCTGCAGCTAAATCCATTGTTGTGCCTGCACCACCCCGCACTGACCAGCGCGGTGAAGTATGGTCAAACAACCCCCGAGACCTGCACGTATGGTTGCCACCTTTTTGCGATTAGAAACCGGGACAAGACTTTGCCAGTGAACCTCGTTCTGTAGAATTGTGCAGCGAACTGCGATAACGTTCGACACGATGTCATTGCAGAACATCTCGGGACGAATCGATCCCTGCCTCCGGTGCACAGACGCCAATTCCTGGAGAGTCCGGGACACATCTGGACGGCACGGCGAGCTCCTGGCCCAGCAGTAGATTGACACAGCAGGGGCTGCGCATGCCCGTTCCGGTGTAGCGAAACGCTTGGACTGGACTCCCACGGGCAGAGACTGCAGATTGTTATTTTGCAGGCTGAGGTAAGTGAGCTGAGTGAGAGCCTTGAACGCGTTGGCGGGGACGGCTGTCAGCTGGTTGTAGGTTAGCTGGGGCACGTCTCCACCTCCATACGGTACCTTTATCAAGTCATAATCATGCATTGACGGTTTACAGGGCGATCCATCTACACATACGATTATATTTATATCAAAATAAAGCGGCACCTCCGTCACATCTGTGTCCATCCATGGCCTGGTGGTGGCTCGGCTGTGGAGTGAGCGACTGGCAAGTGGGAGGTTGCGAGTTCAAACACCGGTTGGAGATCGAGGCCGCCCATCATCCTTGAGCAAGATTCGGTGGGGAAGTCACGGGGTTGTCCTATGGATGGACTCGCCTCCGCCATATGAATATGGAATTGCCAACACTCTTTCAGGGCTGTAAACGGGAGAAGAGCACCCCGCGTCGGTGCTCATTTGAACACGACATTATTTTGACGAAACAAAGTGCAACTTTTTTTTACACATCCCATCAGCCACACAGCACCTCCTGACTGTGCACGATTTCAGCAGCAATGGTGCAACGCAAGCACAACGCGGGGCCGGTTTCGCCATTCGGTGACTCATCAGCAGAGTCAAGCTCGCGTGAACCAATGCTCGTGAACTGACCGGCGTTTCGAGGCCCTCTCAGTAGATAGGACTCTCGGTCCGACATTCTCGTCTTCTTTACTCGCATTCTGTGCGAAGGCGATGGAGCCGAGTGAGATGTGTCCACCTCACTTTGCTTCCCATCTTCACACGGGTCACCGCCTCAGCTCCATCTCCCACACCATCCTCCTCGCGCGTGGAGAAAAGGGTGGGTATGCCCACCCCTTCCCGGGCGTCTGGTGAGCGAGGAAGAGTAGACCAAATACACTTTCGAGCTCCCTCTAGTGGAGGCCCTTCCACCAGCAGTAACGTGGGCGAGCAATTTGCAGGGCTGCACTTTTACCTATTCACTGAAATCCGAGGGCAAATGTACGTCTAACACGCTGTGACTTGGGCTTGCCGTTCCGTTTACACGTTTTCGCGTGTGCCAATGAGCGCATCCATGCATCGCTAAGATTCTACTGGAAACGATGACCGATTCCTGACTTTAGGAACCGGGTATCGGATTCTCAAAACGGTTACCGGTTTTACGGGTGGTCGTTTAAAGAACGTGACTCTGAACCCGAAGCTCTAAGTTATTCTCTGCAGTGCAGCGAAGTATGGCCACGCAACCCCGTGACCGGCACAGCGTGGGGTAGGCTCTCATCCGAAGGGCTGCACACATTTCGTTGAAACTATAAACACTTCTTTTTATTTTACCGGGGAAGGCCCACTGAGCTTCATAGCTCTTTTTCAGAAGCGACCTGGACACAAATGATAGCTCAACGAAGTGGCTTGGCGCGTGGAAATGTATAGCAAGTCAAATACTCTAAACGTCTGTTTATAAATGTGGAGGGGCAAACCGGAGGATCCTGAGAAAAATACACACGACCACGGGGAGAGAGACACACAAACTTCAAATGTACAGCAGGCGTCGGGGTCGGGATCGAACCCACGGCCTCCTGTATACCAGGTGAGGTAGTTAACATTTCACGACCGTGGCATAATCGTGAATACAAACATCGATGTTAATTGATGAATAAATGTACCCTTCCATCCACACATTTACACACACTGTAGATCTCAATTATATTGCAATTGCATCGCATTTGTCCCTTTTGGTCGCAATTGAGACATTGCCAGTTTTGTCACCAATAATCTAACCAATGTGTGAGCCACTCTTCAAGATGACAAATCCCTCTTTTTGTTTTGACTGCAAGAGGGAGTAGCGCTGAGCGCGTCCTGGCAGCGTTGGCTGTGTTCGCCGACTCTTGCGTGCAGTCACGGACCAAACACTCCCGTTGCTAGTGCCGACAACTGGTTCGATTCCAGGTAGAGGGAAGTCAGTTTAGTAAGCCGCTCAAACGCCTTGGGGGTAGGGGGGGTGATAGAGATACATCTCCATGGCCTCGAGACGTACATATAGATATCCATATGATCTATCACTGTAAGTGTGGCGTGTGCAGTGGTTTAAAGACCCTAACGGTTCAGCTACAAGAGCACTGATCTGAGGGGGAAGAGTTAAAAAGCGGACCACGCCAAAGTATGTTGCAAGCAGTAGCATGTTGGTTGGTCACCATTATTCATCTTTATCATTCATCATAATTTGTCATAATTATCGTTCGTCATCATCTTTGTTGGCCACCTTAACTTATGTTATATTTATAGAGTGCCTTCGCTCAAGACGCTTTGCATCATTGAAAGTCGGTAACACAGATGGAGCGACTTAGACGGCACGGGTGGATAAGGGTCGAGGAGTGGTGAGTGGCCGTGACAGAGGACGCGTGAGGGTCACGGAAGGGCAGCAGGGGATGGACGAGACGGAGTGGAGGGACAAGGGGAGGGATGGGAATGGGCATCATCATTTGTCATTATCGTTACTCGTCATCCTGGTGGTCATCATCGTAATTGGTCGGTGTGTTCATTAATTGTGATTATCATTATATTATTAACCATTATAATTGGTCATCATTGTCAATATTTATCCACGATGATGATTATGATGACCTAATGACTTGTAGTCCTGGTCGAATTCTACATCTGCCCACACTGACCAGGGTGGAGCAGTATGGTCAAATAATCCCCTTAGCCGTGGGGAGACCTACTGTAAATCTAGCAGTGCATGGACTGGTAGATGCGTTCCACAAACAGAAATTGCGTAGCATGGAGCGCACAGTTACCCAACCCACAATGCACCGCACGAGACAGCTGCCTGCCGAGTAGCATACACAGTACACACACAATGCTGTCCCACGTCCGACCGCATAGCCGCAGATGAGTGAATTCAAACCGCACAGAACGAATTGTGATAGCAATAGATAAGGCCGCATGTACGAGATTCCGCACAAACTGAATTCCACCGAAGTAGGAATTCGCACAGAGCCCTTTGGCCCTCAACAGTCATCAGTCCAAACGTTCTCCCCGTGGTGCTGACTGCCGTTAGGAACACTCTGCAACTGATTGGCTTGCAGGTCCAGCGTTTGTAGGTTGGTGAGCTTGTCAAAGAGGCCTGCTTCGATGCTCTGCAGCTGATTGGTGTTCAGATTGGAAGCTGAATGCGGTAACTTCATCATCGTCTGTGAAGTTCAGCGTATAGATCAAGAGGTCGTAGCGACCGATCTCGTTGATGCCACGCCTCTACCTCGGCCCCCAGCGAACCGCTACATACCTGTTGATGATTATAATCGAGTATCTTCAGTTGTTTACTGTTGCCAGGTCGGGTTGTTTACTGTTGCCAGGTCGCGTTGTTTACTGATGCCAATGCCCAGGATGGGTGTCATTATGGTTGGAGAACTTATGTGAGTTCAACTCCTGTTTGGGGAACGGCTCAAAACAGCATTGCTCACGGAGTCGATGAGTCAATTGTTTGTTAGTGCTATACAAAAAAAATCTCCCGCTATTGTAATGTTAAAATTTCCATCTCTTTTCCTCGCCCATAATTGAACAATGAGTCTGCATCAATGAAAATATTGCGGAAGCATATTTGTGTAATTCTTTATTCCTTTTCGCTTCATAGAGGCTTAATTTAAATAATTCCACTGATTCTAAAATTCCGTATGCGTACACTTTGTATGATGAATTACACTATCTACGTTATATATATTATATTTTCATAATCATCAGCGTGCTGGGTTGTGTTTCTCATTTATATTTGTCAAATATAATTTTGTATTCAAGAGCTTAACAGAGTACTTTTGTCTCCTTGTTCATCGAAAGGCTTCAATGGCCCTTTGTTCACCGTTGTTATGAATGCGCGAGCTTTCGTCTCCTACAGCTGAACTATAACCAGCTCAAGTCTCTCCCGCCCAGGGTGTTTGACAGTCTGACGAAACTCACCGAGCTGCAGCTGCACACCATTCAGCTGCAGGACGCGCGGCGTTTCAACCTCCCCATGGGTTTTCCCCACGCCCGGAGCCGCTGCGGTTGAAGCTGTCGGGTGAAGAATCAACAACCTCCCCACGAACTCCCTTGCCCCGTTCTACACAGCTCACCACGGCCCACGCCATCCCATGTCGACATTCACCACCTTCCTTCCCGTTCACGCTGTACACGCCTGATGATTGCTAAAGGCGTCCCAAGTGACGTAGTGAGGCGCCCATTTTAATTGGAATAGTAATGTGTGTGTGTCCCACGTGAAAGTAGAGAGCGGTGATTCACATGGAGAGACCTTCTGAGTGTGCGTGTGTCTGTGTGTGTGTGTGCGGTGTGTGGCAAAACAACCTCCTACCTCCTCGCGGTGCCGGACGGGCAACATTGTCGTGGGCAGTGCTGTGGGGGGAGGGCCAATGCCCATTGGCCTCTCCCCTCATGGCGTCTGTGACCACCACAGTGGCTAAACGGGGGCTCTGGACGGGTGCGAGGGGCTGGTAACCCCTCCACCTTCAATTAACCACCACTAAACTACGAAGTAAACATAAACCTGTAATTAATAAGCTTGTGCCGGAGGCCCCGGGGGGTCAGGCTTTTATGACGTCTCCTGGCCAAACCCCATTTGGCGGAGCCAGGAGATTGAATTTTAACCCTCGGGGCTCCTCCAGAAACAACTAAAAACCATTGCGGATGGCCACGTGGAATGTTCGAACGCTCACTGCGGAGGAGAGGCTGCCACTCCTCTGTCGGGAGCTGGACCGGTACCGCCTGGATCTCTGTGGCATTCAGGAGGTCCGGTGGACCGGTTCTGGCTCCTGCCACCATGAGGGGTGGACAGTCCTCTACTCGGGGCAGGAGACTGCCAAACAACAGGTTGTGGCTCTTCTTCTGAACAAAAGAATGAAGGGGGCGTGGGAGCGTGGCGGTGAGGTGTGGGAAGCTGTAAGCCCCAGGATACTTTGGGCTCGCCTTCCCATCAACCAGAGGCGAGGAGTGGTGGTCGTGGTTACTTATGCCCCCACCGAAGACGAACATCTGTGGAGGGATGCAGGCAAAGCCGATGAGTCGGACGCTTTCTATGACCTCCTGTCACAGGTGCTGGCTAAAGTGGCCACTCGGGACAGAGTCATCTTGTTGGGTGACTTCAATGCCCGAGTTGGTCATGATGCTGGCACCTGGTCTGGAGTGATTGGAAGGCATGGGCCAGATCAGCTCAATAATAACGGTAGGAGGCTGCTAGATTTTTGTGCAGCCCATGGGCTTGTAATTACCAACACGCTCTTCCGGCATCGGCGCATCCCCACAACATCATGGATGCATGCCGGGTCCAAGCAAGAACATCTGCTGGACTACATAGTGACGGACCAGCGGATGCGAGCCCATGTCCTTGACACCAGGACCTACCGTGGAGCTGATCTGCCCTCTGACCATCGACTAGTCATCTGTAAGATGCGCCTGCCATTCTTCCACTCCGGTGGTGGGTGTACACCCAGGATCCCATTCCAACCAAAAGTGGCCTGGTCTAAGTTAGCTGATGAAAGTTGCAAGCGAGAATTTCATCATCGCTTGCAGCTGGGGTTGGCATCGTCCCCCACTCCACCTGATGTCGAGGGTAAATGGGCGAGGTTTAAGACTGTGACTCATGCAGCTGCAATGGCTGCTTTGGGTACGCGGTCCAGACCTCCCCGGGAACCCTGGCTGACGGAGGAGGTGTTCAGGTTAATTGAGAAAAAGCGACAGGCCCACTCTCATCGCCTACAGCATCCCACGTCAGAGAATGAGGAGGTTTACCGCAGCCTTCGCTCGGAGGTTCGGAGAGCCGTGAGGCGCTGTAAGGATGGGTGGTGGTCGCGGGTTGCTGAGGAGATGGAGTCTGCCTCAGTGGCCCGCGATCACAAATCACTATTTAACTCCATCAAAAAAGTAACCTGCAGCGCCACACCTATTACCATCATTAGAGGAAAAAACGGTGATCCAATCTCCGACCCCCAGGAACAGGTTTGCAGATTTGCTGAGCATTTCTGTGAGGTCCTGGGGGAGGGAAAATCTCTCAGCCAGGAAAACATCATGGCACAAAGTGGGGATAACCCTGCTGAGGCTGCGGTGCCTCAAATATTAGAAGAGGTCACCCCCTGTGAGTGGCTGGCTGAGGTACCGGCTGTTGAGGAAGTACTGAGGGCGATCCGGAGTCTGAGACCAGGGAAGGCACCGGGCAGAGATGATCTCCCAGGCGAAATGCTGAGGGAGGGTGGCGTTTGTGCACAGACTGCCCTATATGACATCATAACAACAGTCTGGACCACTGGACGGGTTCCGCAGGACTGGAAGGATGCCCTGGTGGTCCCCCTCTTTAAGAAGGGGGACCGTACCGACTGTAACAACTACAGGGGCATCTCACTCCTCAGTGTGCCGGGTAAGGTCCTGGCAAGGATTATTCAACATCGCCTTGCTAGGCATGCTGAGGAGAGGCTTGCGGAGCCCCAATGTGGTTTCAGGAAAGGGCGGTCCTGCACAGATGCCATATTTTCTGTCCGTCTGCTACAGCAGAGGTGTAGGGAATTCCAAAAAGACCTACATCTCTGCTTTATTGACCTGGTCAAGGCCTATGATACCATCAGTAGGACTGGGCTCTGGGTTGTTCTTCGTGCTTTCGGAGTCCCTGACCCTCTGCTCACGATCATTAAGGACCTTCATGATGGTGAGCGGGCCGGGTAAAACTACGTGGCCGGGAGTCGGAGCCTTTCCCTGTACACCTTGGGGTGCGACAGGGATGTCCTCTGGCTCCCACATTATTTAACATCTATTTCGACTGCGTAGTTCGTGAAGCCTTCAATAGCTGTACCGGGGGAATTACCATTTGGTACAGATACAATGGGAGGCTGATCGACGCCCGGGTGCGATCAAGGGATGGCTCCCTATTGGTCAACCACGTTATGTATGCCGATGATTTGGTAATAGCTGCTCATTCAGAAGAGGAGTTGGAGACGCTGCTGCTGAGACTGGAGCGTGCCACTAAGAGGTGGGGCCTTACCATCAGCCCCACCAAAACTAAGCACCTGCCTGGGTATTTTGTACCATCGGGCACTCCGCCCCCCACAACTCCCAATCGGTGATGGGGCAGTTGTGGAGAGAGTAGAGAGTTTCCCAGTACCTGGGCAGTGTGCTCATGACCGGCTCCAGTTTATCAGCTGAAGGGTCTCACTCCGAATCAGTCGAGCGGCAATATCTTTTCATCGGTTGCGTAACGCTGTGTGGAAGCTACCTGGTCTGTCGCTCCGCACGAAGCTTCAGGTCTTCTCGGCCACGGTCATTCCTCCCTTCTCTATGCTTGCGAAACGTGGACCCCCCCTAGTGGAGCATCTTCGCCGGTTGGAAACATTTAGGCTGGCCTGCCTACGATCCATCCTGGGTTTAACCAGGCTGGATTGTGTGAGGAGCTCACAAGTCCTTGAAAGATCTGGGCAAAGTCCCATCAGTGAGCTCCTCCGGCAGGCAAGGCTGCGTTGGCTGGGTCATGTAGCCCGCATGCCCAGCCACCGCATGCCTAAACAGCTTTTGTTCGGCCGGATCGAGGGGGCTAAACGGGCGCGGCACGGGCTAGAGAAGAGATGGAGTGATGTGGTACAGGAGGACGTGGAGCTGAGTGGACTTGCCGATGACTGGTACCAGCGGTGTCAAGATCGGCCTCAGTGGAGGAGGCTCGTGAAGGACGCTACTGGGCAGTTGGAGGCAGTCGCCCCTCCAACAACAACGGAGGGCGGAGGAGCGACGCTCACAACAACGAGCGGAGCGCCGGGTGGCTAAAGCACAGCAAGTTGGCACAGTAGGGGGCACAGGGTGGTGCATCAGCCAGTCATCTCGGTCATCTCGGTCAGTCGACCCGTGGCACCTGGGTCTGCCCCGTGACCTCCTGCCAAGCGGGCGTTCGACACTTCACGTGGCCTCAAGGTGCACATGGCCTGGCACAAGCGTCGTGGTGACGTCACCGCCACTTAGTGGCGAATGGCGGTTGTTGTTGTTGTGTGTGCGGTAGTGTAGTGGTTAGCGCCCTGTGCTACGAACCCGGCGACCCGAGTTCGATTTCCGCTCACGGTCGACGCAAGTGACGATTATCTGAATCGGTCCTGGGCTTCCCCTCGTTCGACTCAGTCTCAAATGAGTACCTGGTGCGGTGTGTAAACATCACCACTGGAGAGACAAAGGCGGCCGGGCGTGGTGCTGGCCACCCACCCCCTCGTGTGCCGTGCCGGGCTTCATAGGTGCTTACTAACAGCACTTGCTCCTGCAGTCTTTTCAAGGCTATACGGGGGATCTTTGTCTTTGTAGCGGTGAGTGCGCTGCTCTAGAAGACCCGAGTTCGATTCCCGCTCACGGCTAACACCAGGGACGATTCTCTGAAGCGGCCCTGGAATTGTCTGGGATGACCTCTTGAACAGTGTCCCTTTGTTCCTTTACCAAAAGCACGGCTGGAGAACCGCTGCCCAAGGCGCCGCCAGGGACGGCTCTTGCGAGCCCAGCCTCAATCCCAGGGGTTGTC